>NC_071259.1:19244719-19564719 GCF_023375685.1 Ictalurus furcatus | reverse complement strand
AGACCGCGTTCCAGACATCTGAGGGAAAACAAAAAAGCGTGCGTGTGCTTAAGGACAAAGAGATTCAATCTTTGGCTCAGTGTTAAGTGTGACATCAACACCACATCAAGCCATCTAAGCAAGGTGGGTACCCCTGTTCTCATCTTTTATATTACTGCAACACCCAACTCAGCAGAGTGCTTTGTGAATGAATATTATTTTTCCATTGTTGTTCTTCTTATATAAACTTTTATAGTCAACAATTGTTTTTTGGATAAACAGTCAGTAGTTAAGTGTCTTTCAGTAAGATGGAGTTATTGAACAGTGATCATTCTCTGCAGGCTGTACACTGACTTGTATCGTATTTTGTGCTCCCAGATTCTACAAAATATAAAAAGATTTGATACTAAATTGATTAATTTTAAATATGGCTAATTTGGCTTATGTGTTCCTGAGTTTTGTCCATCATTGATGTCCGTGGCATAATTAACCCAAAGACAGAAGTTAATGTGTAAGTTGGAGGTACTATAGAAACTTGAGAATACGTTTTGCTTCTAGACTGAATTTAACATGGAATACATTCTCGATTAGGTTATGTTTGTAAGCTCAAATATAGCAACAGTTGTTTAACTAAAATTACTGTTGGTATTGATGTCCAGTTTTTCTGAAATAAACTCATTAGATTATGAACATGGGATATTATTGGGTTCAAGTAATGCTAAACAAGTATTTACTCAAATCTCTTACCTACTTCCCGTCCTGCCCATCTTTGCCCCTAAACCTTAAAAAAAAAAAAAATCTCCACGGACTACTTTTTGTTACTTTTCTCCCCTCCTTTTTCTTTTGTCCCACTACCACTCCCTCCCTTTCACATTTGCAGAGATTTGTCATCTTATCCAAATGCAGAGAAGGTGAAAAAAATAAAGAATGTATATTAAAAAATAATAATTCTGCAAAGACAAATAAATTGAACGCCAAAATGTCATATAGAAGTCAAGGCTAATTCAGGTGTGGTAAATTTGACCAGGGTTGTATGGGAGAATAATGGGCAGTCCCTGGAAAGGCTTTGTAGAGTTTACCTTGCCTGCGTCGCCTCCTGCTGCATTTGTTAGCGCTGAGCTGAGCAGCACCTCTACTGTCGGCCTCAGCCTGTCTCCATATGGCAGATCCGTAAGTGCCGCCCGTCTGCCTTTCACTCCACTGTCCTACCTACCCCACCCTCCCTCTTCAGCTCGTCTTTCCATCCACACCCTACTTTCACTTTTCTCCGCTCTGTCCAGTTTAACCTTCTCATAACCCCATTACCCAGCCTCCAGGCTCAGAGACTAGCTTCGGCTCAGAGACGGTCCGAGAGGTTGCAGGCAAGGCCAGGGACATTCTCTTGCTTTATGGAATAATGTTTTTGTTTCTTGCGAACGCATTATTTCTTTGAGATCAAACAATGCATGTCAGATTGTGATAATTCCAAACTGGCGAATTAAGTTCTTCACACACACCTGAAAACTTGACATGCTTCCATGTTATGGTTTGCATGGAAAGGGCTGATTTATTGATCCAGAAGCTGGCAGAAGACATGCACAGATTAGTTAAATGTAGCTATGTGTTGCTGAAACGGAGTCAGAATATCGCGCTTGGACTATATTTCGCTACTTTCTGTGCCCAGTTTGCTGCTTTGAGTTCTTGAATTAATACAGTTGTGCCTATGTACTATTTTGAATGAAGTTCTTATTTTTTAATCTGTTTTAAATTGATATATGGAAGAGAAATATTCTTAAAATAATGCTGAGAGTAGAAATACTTAAATTACAAATGTGTCTCCACAATTATCACCCTTCATGAAATGAGCAAACATTTATATAACTAATTTATAATACAAAGATGAACTCTGTAATGCTGAGCCAAAAATAGACATTGTGTAGATTTATTTAAACATGTTTATAAAAAAAAAAAAAAAAAAAATTTTATTTCTATTCCTATTTTTTCACCCTAATTCGTTCAGCATTACCAGCCTGGGTGAAGGCTAACATGTGGTTTCACCAATGCTGCATCACAGGGCAGCAGAACACACTGAGGAAAGTGCTATCTGCCCTCTTCTGTATACATGGGTTCTCACTAGTGTCACTGACTGATGAGAGAACAAGAGCGTAAGCCATCCCTCCCACTGAGAGAGCATCGCCAATTTTACTCCCTTGGGTCCCGGCCGTGGATGACTGTGGCATTGTTGGGATTTGAAATTGCGATTTCAAAAAGGCAAAAATTCTAAAACGGGTAAAGCAACTGAATTATGGATGGCAGAACACATGGAACTAGTAGCTACATTTATAACCTTAATAATTGGATTATTGTAATTGAAAAGAGAGAGACTGTTTTCATGTTATGGTAAGAACCACCCTGTAAAATATACACATGCACTCTAAATTTGGAGTTTGAGGAATTCTTTTGAGAGATTTTAGTTTTTTGACAAATTAGACATGCAAGTTTTGGGTTTGGCATTGTAAATAAAACACCCTCCCGTTCTGAGTAAAAATGGTATGTTTGGGTTTTTTGGGGGGGGGGTGTTAGTTTTTTTGGCGCTCTATCTGCTTCGTTCGTCATTTTGAATTTGCACCCGTAGTATGCTTTACTTGCTGCCGTTTGTTATGGTAACCATATAGCCTCGGTAGCGTCTGATCAGAAGCATATGATGGCAGAGCACCGACGATATCTTATAAATCATTAGGCCTAGGAAATATAATTGATGTTGGAGACTGTTTTATTACAATTACATATGCACTTGTGTGTATAATCCTGGTGTGTGGAGGTAAGCGTGGAGGCGGAATTTTAACTGTGCTCCGGCCTCACGTTTATTCAGTCCTTGCTTTTCAGCGCACTTTCAAAACCCGCCACAATGACCGGACACGGGTCCATCCTGGAAGTTCACGCTTCTTGGTGTGCGTGTGTCTGCGTGCGTCTCGCAAGCTCTGCTTAGCAGTCTCTCTCTCTCACTCGCGCACGGTCTCTCTGGTTACGAGTCACTCAAGCACAAAGGGGTAAGCGTAATGAGTACCCCAGTACGTGATTATTTATGTGATTGATGTATTTATTCATTTTTATAGTTAACTTTATATTTGCCACCAGATATCACCTATTAAACAGTGTCTAAGACTCAATACACCTCTTGGTGGAGGTTTGTTCGTACGTGTTTTCTGGTAGAAATAATCATTGACAAAAATGTACATGCCATGATTTTCATTACAAATATAAAAAGATCATTTATGGTGGTGCTGATCTGCCTTGCATACTTGTGAGCAGCTGATTTTTAGCAGCTTGCAGTTTTAAGTGTTACCATTGTGAGCGTTGCGTCTTGCGTATAGAGATGTTTGCAGCTTTAGTAAGCTAAAAAGATAAAGCCAAATTAAAGTTATTACAGCCTTCAACTACCTCGTCAAACTCCGATGATGAAAAAAGTTCGCTTAACAGAAATAAATCACAGTATTTGCAGCCTCTTGTTTTGCCACCATGAAAGCTGGAGTGTATATGGGTGGTGGAAACAGAGTGCTGCACGCACACACGCACGCACTCACTCTGCCCCGCTGTCGCACGTCGACGCAACTCAGGAAATACAGCTCTTATTAAAATGCTGTCATTCTTAACGTATCAGTACTAATAAAATTAGGAATAGTACCGTTTTTAACATCTGGATATCGTGATGCCTTTCTAGTAACGTTAAATCGTGCAACACTATCCTGTAATGTCTACGTTTTCAGGAATTTGGAGAGTGGTTGTGTATTCTTAGGTCTGTGCGTGTGGACCGCAGTCTTCAATTCACACCACCAGTAGGGTTTAAATCCTGAGGCTTGAGAGGGTCATCACATGACATTGATTTTGACATTGATTTGATTTTTTTGCTCATTTTATAAAGGGTGCCAATAATGTAGCTCTACAGTGGGAACTAAGAACTAATCACGAGTTAAACTGAAATGTGGATTTTTTAAATTATTATTATTATTATTTAAATCTGAGTTGACTGCATGAAAAAGCAAATTTTGCACACTCTGATTTCATGACCGTATACGTATGATGTAAACGTATAACGGTATGATGTAAGTTTGTCTACATATCTGCTCTATGTCCATATTCCACAGAGATGGATACTTTTCAGACAAATCTTAACATAATATTGTTATCAGAAAGCTGCAGGATCATTTTACAATTATAAAATTGAGGTTCTGGATCAAAGTGAGTTAATAAGTGAAAATGCAGCAGATTTATCTTAGGGAGTTTTTCCTCGTCACCATCGCCACCGGCTTGCTCAATAGGGATTAATCCACACACTTAAAATCTGTATCCTGTGTTTATATGTTTCTGTAAAGCTGCCTTGAGACAATGTCCATTGTAAAAAGCTCTATACAAATAAAATTGAATTGAACTCAATATTGTGTATTAACAAGCTAACAACGGCTTGATGATGAGCTAGAGTATTTCATGTCAATGAAAACTTGAAAACATGTAATGTTTTTCAGTAAGAACAGTTCATCCATGACCACAGCCATGTCTTTATTAGATTTCTATCCAAAATGCAGTCTAGACAGCTACCTGCAGAACAGACCACAGCAATGTGGTTCAGTACTTCACAGCTGAATGTTGGCACAGGTTTCATCTTGTTCTGTCGATCGGGACATTTTTAATTTTGTCAGATTTTCTGCAAGCTGTGTTGCCTTTGTGATTTGACCCATTGGTCGAGGCTGGTCAGTCTGTGCAATTTTGTGATCAACCATTTACCATTGCACTGTTAAGTATTAGCACCTCATCCAGCCTCCTCATCTAACTAATGCATTGTTCTCAGTTACACTGATATTATCTAGAACATAATAGCTTGTAAAAGAATTGTAGTTAGCTTGATACTGACCATCATCACACACTTGTACTTTTGTGTTTTTTGGGGGGGTTTTTTTTCTCTTTCTTTCTGTTTTTCTTTCCAGCTCTTACTCTTAAAGCCCTGCATGTGTAATAGTTTACAAATAGATCAGTTCTGGTAATTACATTCACCCATGTTCAGGTTTGTGCCTTTCAGGTTGATCAGTTTAACCACCTGTCGTATGGCAATATTTTTGCCATCTTTAGAGGAATTCAAAACATTTTCCCCTGTGATGGCAAATTAATCATCCAAGATGCTTCAGACCATCCCTGTGTTTGGCATGGTTTTAACGGGTTCTAGATATATCAGTGCTAAGAGCCAATTCCCTTCTGAGTTGGCTTGAAATCACGTTGTAGCAGGTTTTTATTGAAATATATTGTAATGTTTTTGCTATCAGGAGCTCTTTGTTTTGCCTTTTTTTTTTTGGTAACCTGAAGTAGAATTATTACTTAACCCCTTTCGACCCCTGTGTTAATTCCCTTCAGCCATGAGCGCTCCAGTAAAGATGGAGAGAGTATATGCTGAATCAGCTGCTCCCACTGTCGCTTCTTCTCTCCCCTCCAACTTCAGTCAACCAATACCCCGCTCTTCCTCCCTTTCTTGCCACACTTCTCGTGCGGCAGGGGGCAAAAAGCAAAAGCGGACCCCATTGTACCAGAGATCTGTAAGTGGGCATGTTGGAGTTTTGCCCCACCAGCCTAACAGACGTGGAAACATGTTTTTTGCTAACTGCATGTACCGAGATTGAGTTTGAGCATTAACCAGTTGTGTAGGCTGCTGTTCAAACTGTGTTGAAAGTTGCATTTGCTTGGTTTGATTACTGATATTCCAGTATTCAGGATAAGCAGAAGCCTAACCCAGAATCATCTATCAAATTTTGAAAGATCCTTTTGTTCAACATGTACAGGCATTGAAACAGTTGTTCTAGTTTTGATACCTTGATTATGTACATCCTCACAGAGTATGCTTCCTACATTAGTAATAGCAGGTTTTGCTTTTAACACTTGATCTACATGGGCCGTTGGACACAAACCTAATTCACATGCCAAACACACATTGGGGTGGGGAGTTTTCATCTCATTTCTGCATCATTTTTCACTTGTGTTTTTATGTAATCCTGTGAGTTTATAATGTAAGTATATATAAATAGTTATGGATTTTAAACACTTGTTCCCATCTATTTCCATATAGATGAGTTTTGACCCAGGCCTACTGCATAGCAATGGCTTTGCTAATGGCACTGGAGTGGGCCTCCGGGAGACTGGTGTGGTGGAGAAGCTTCTTAGCTCCTACGGCTTTATCCAGTGCTCGGAGAGACAGGCTCGCCTGTTCTTCCACTGCTCCCAGTTCAATGGCAACCTGCAGGAGCTCAATATTGGAGGTGAGAGAGTGGATGTGCTGCAGCAGCAAAAGTTATTTAGGCTTAGAGAAGCCCGTATGACAACTCATTTATTATTATTATTATTATTATTATTATTATTATTATTATTATTATTATTGGAGAGCACTGGTATAATTTCAGTGTCACTTAAATGTTTAGTAAAAAGTGTAGTGTAAAAATGAAGGAAATACCCCAGTGTGTGGCCTTTGACCTCATATTGATGCCATTGGCATTTCTTCCCTTTACGTCATGTCTTTCAGATGATGTGGAGTTTGAAGTGTCTGCTGACAAGCGCACAGGCAAACCAATTGCAGTGAAGCTGGTAAAGATCAAGGCCGAAGTCCTGCCCGAAGAGCGAATCTCTGGGCAGGTGGGACCAGACTTGCACGCCTCTCCCTTTACTATGCTGCATGGTTATATACATCCAGTTAAGGAATACATTTTCTCTTTTTTTGTCCATGTCTCATCAGTGTCTTTCCTTTGTTTTTTGTTTTATATTTCTGGCTCATTTTAAACTCACTTGTGAGGCAATGTTTGCAAGCAACAGAATCCGTAATTAATAGAACATATATATTCCACTGAATAATTGAAGTTCATTCTGGTTCACTCTATTGATTTATCATTGTTCTAGTGGCTTTACAATGGGCTTGAATGTCTGGTGTTTCTATGTGGTATCAGTGTGTTCTGAGCCAATTGAAATTTTGGTTTTGTCAGTAATGTATTAGTATCCACTTTCATGATTCATTTAATTATTTGAATAAAATGTGTGTTGGAGATTGCATTATTGGTTGTATATATTTCACAAATGCCTTCTCTAAACGTGTGTGTGGTGGTGTTTTAGGTTGTCTCAGCCATCCCCAACCACCTGGATGGAAGGTCTGCTCCTGGCCAGGTCCCCACTGGCAGTGTGTGCTATGAGAGAAATGGGGTATGATGGGCAATTATTTTCCTCTTCAGCTTTGTGTAAACTGTAAATAATTTTATGAGTTCACCTCACTGTGTCTTAGCACCCAGGTTCTATATATTGACAGTGGTGACTATATTAATATCTTCTGGAAACCAATTTCTATCTATATTTGTTTAAAAAAAAAACAAAAGTTTTTTTTGGAGTGACTAGATCAATGATAAATCTTATGTATTCAGAGTGACCATCACGTTAATTGATCTAATTAACCAATAGATGTTTTGTTCATAAATGGGTATTGGCTGCATAAACCTGGCAACCAAAGGAGGACATGACTTATAGAAGAAAATTCTGCTTGACTAGCCATTAATGGTTTGCTAGTTTTATTACTGTGATTCTTAAACTGGCTGCTAGCTGTTCTATAGCATAAATGGTAGGTAGGTGCTAACATTGCGAGTGATCGCCTAGCAAAGTTTCCACAGTAAAGAAAAAACATTATATACATATAAGTCTTGAATTTTGAAGTGAAGGGCAATGGGCAAATTTGCTTTTTCTCCCAGTGTAGTGTATTAATTTATAGCGTAGTGATTAAATATTATATATGAATTGATGAAATGGTATCCCTCCTTTGACGAGGGGACAGTTCTGTATAAATATTTTTACATTAATTGTCTCACAGGAAGTGTTCTATCTCACCTACACCCCTGACGATGTGGAAGGCAACCAACAACTGGAAACAGGAGATAAAGTCAGCTTCTACATGGAGACTAACAAGCAGTAAGTCCTCTCCTGTTAACAAAAACACAACACTGCAGTACAATACTAGTGTATTTGGGGTTCAGAGGAGCTGACCGTGGTCTGTGGTTCCTGGTCTCTGATCTTTCAGTACTGGAGCAGTCAGTGCCCATAACATCATGTTAGTCAAGAAGAAGCCAATGAGGTGCCAGGGTGTGGTGTGTGCCACTAAGGTAAGTGTAAACGGCTGTGCGTTTTCATTTGTGTCTAATATAACTGACATAACTGTGCTCTATATGTGGTTTGGGTTTATCCATTGTCACACAGTACTATGTATAAAAATATTTTTTTTAAAGCACTTTAGTAATGAACAATTAAAACTTCTTAGAACTGTGCATTTGTAGAGTCAGTTCATTTGATGTTAACTCTCATTAAAGATGTTTTCTCCCCTATAGGACGCCTTTGGATTTATTGAGCGAGCGGACGTGGTGAAAGAGATTTTCTTTCACTACAGTGAGTTCAAGGGTGACCTGGAGGCACTGCAGGCTGGCGATGATGTGGAGTTTTCCATTAAGGACCGAAATGTATGTTTTGGCAGAAATGTCACTGACACAGTTTTCTGTCTTAAAGACAGACCATTTGGAACATCTGCAGAGCCTTGCTTTGAGTATGCTCTGAACTCATCTCCTTTTAGGGGAAAGAGGTTGCTACGGATGTTCGTCTGCTCCCCCCAGGCACAGTTATATTTGAAGATATCAGTATTGAACAGTTTGAGGGCACGGTTACCAAGGTTATCCCTAAAGTTCCCTCCAAGAATCAGGTATACATGCAATTGCTCCTGCTTTTATCTTGCTTATCATAGATCTTGTTTTCTCAGTCGATATTTTGAGTAGCAACGTATATCATGCCCTGCGTTTAGGTCAATTTGATGGCCACTTTGCTTTGTTACAGAACGACCCATTACCTGGACGAATTTGTGCAAGGATTAATTTCAGCCAAAAGGAACTTCTGTTTGGGGAGAAAGACACCAAATCCAAAGTGACTCTTCTGGAAGGAGACCATGTCCAGTTCAACATTTCCACTGACCGTCGAGACAAGCTTGAGCGAGCTACAAACATTGATATACTTCCTGACACCTTCCATTTTACTAAGGAGTCTCGTGAAATGGTGAGAAACTAAAGTTTAGAAAAATTCAAAATTCTGTATTTTATTCAAAATGATCACTTTATAGGTGAAATTTTGTATAGCTAGAAGTTGGTATTATTGAATTTATTTTTTCCTCCGCTAAAATGTAAAAAGGATTTTATTATATCTCTGATTCTTTAGGGTGTGATCGCTGCAATGCGTGATGGGTTTGGCTTCATTAAGTGTGTAGACCGTGACGCCCGAATGTTCTTCCACTTTAGTGAGGTTTTGGAGGAGAGCCCATTGCACATTTCAGATGAAGTGGAGTTTACAGTTGTCCCTGTAAGTCGTAAGGGTGAATTTTTATTATTATTATTTTAATCATCCTTAAGGACTTTCTGTCGCATACGTTTAGTAAGGATATCACAGTACCAAAAATCTAGTAGTCGGTACCGATACCACCAAAAGCGTGCGATACTCAGTACCAAAGTCGATACCACGGTGTGGTTTAAAAAAATTTAAAATTTAAAAAAAAAAAAAACATTAAAAACTCTCGTAGAGGACATCCTACTCTGGCTGCTACTGGCAAAAAGAGAGAGAGAGTGAGATATTTTAGTTATCAAACACTGTCTGACAATGACTAATAAAAGAGTAGAGGCTACAAGTGCTAAGGTGCACTCCTAAACACATGCGTGCACACACACACACACACACACACACACACACACACACACACACACACACACACACACACACCCCCCTTATACTCTGAATGCATGCATTAGTTTCAATTCACTGATATGGTGGCAGGCCAAAAAGATTTATTAAAAGCATTAACATTTCAATAATTATTTGTGACATTTTGCTGACAGGACACGGGCTGAATGACGATGCATGGTGGCCCATTAGGATGTAGTTTATAACACTGCAATGCGTTAGCATCGTTAACAAATAACTGGATATCGCTGACATTACATGGAGCGTAACGTTAGCTGGTTTCATGGCCACAATGCCAGCTGCATCAAGCAAACATAATATAGGGCCGTCTTTCAGGTGCTTCGCCAAAGGTGTTTCCCCGCTTTGTTTGAAATGAACGATAGCATCGGTTACACACCGGCTTCAGAGCATCAATTATATGTTTGTTTTTGTCTGCCTTGAATACGACGTATTTCCATATTTGACTCTTACCACCTTTCCTCTCAATGAGTCGGGCGGAGCTAAACTTCACTATTTTCTGTAGTTTTCCCTGGGTCCTTGTAGGCGTTCTTCTTTACCACTTGTGGACCGACTAAAACACTTACACGTATTTGCTGCCCCCATCAGGTCCAGAAGAATTGCAACCTCGGCAGCTTCATTACCAACGGTACCCACACTACTGCAGGAAAAACAAGTACCGTCACGTTTTAATAATGTTGGTTTCGACTTGGTACTGAAGTATCGGTTCTGGTGACATCCCTAATTCCTCATTACGGAGCTGATTGTATGTATGTACTTTTCTCAGCCCAGTGAAGGTGGACAGGTCTTTCAGTGTGATGAATGTCAAGTGAGTCATTTAGGTTGAAGTCAAACAATACTGTGCCTCCTGCAGCACAAGGCACCCAGTGTGATGTATGGGATTTGCTGCTCCTGTTTAAGACCTAGAATGGTATAAAGAATATGCTGAAATGATTTAGGTAGAGAAATAATGTTCTAGTTAACAAAATTTTTTATGTTTTCATTTTGAAGATATCTTTTTGCTGACCATAAATTGGGAGTCTGGAATTGTTAAAACTAGCCGATCAGTTTAAAGGTTTTTGGCCAAAAAAGGGGACGGGGGGAGCTCAAGTAGGCCTGCAAGAAGTATCAAATCTAACAAAAAAAAAATAAATTTAGTCTCCATTAAAAAATATTAGTGGTGTAAATGTAATCTGTATCCTGTCTATGGCTGTTAATTGAAATGAGGCTTGATACCTTCTTTGCTGCTGTTGAATTTGTTTTTGTTTTAACTATGGGGAAGACAACTGCTCAGTAACTGACTATTATTATTATTATTTGAATTTTTTTAAATTACTGTTCAACTAGTAAAAAACAGGTTAATCCCTAGTATGCACCTAATGTTAATTGAGTAGATGTCCAGCTCTTCTTAAAAGATAACACCCACTAGCACACCATTCTAACATTGCGACTCTTTCTTTAGGACATGCTGTCAGCCCAGAGGAACCATGCAGTGCGGATCAAGAAGCTGCCCAAGGGCACAGTGTCTTTCCACACACAGACTGAACAGCACTTCCTAGGTGTTGTGGAGAAAGAGGCTACAGCTGCCTCCAATGGCAAGACTAATGCCAGCCCCAACAAGGGTAAAGAGAAGGTGGGAGATTTCTTAAAACACTTAACTAAATCCTCTTTGACCATATGTTTTTATTACACAATTTGATGTCCTTTGAACTTTTTTGGGGTTTTTTTCCTTTCTATTTTTATCTTTCTTTTTATCTTTTTCTGCTTTAGTTCAAGGCCCATGTGTATGTTTGGGTTTTTATTTATTTATTATTTTTTATTGTTATTAATTTATTTTTATTCATGCTTTTCTTACTTTACTGCAAATTTTCTTTCAGGCAATTATTGGGACATTTCGGAGCCTTTTTTGTATTTATTTTTTATTTTTTGTATTTTTATCTACTTTCTAATCTTTTTTTTTTTTTTTTTCTTTTCCATTTTCCATTCTCCTTTTCAATCCTGCTCTTCATTAGAAAAAAGAGAAGGTAGGCTTCTGTTTTTCTGCATGCAACCAGCTTTAGATAACATGCAGATATTTAGCATTTAAACAACTTAAAATTAGACACTCAACTAGTGTGTTTTACAAAACATGCTCACAAAACTGTATTAATGTCTGCAGCACTGAACATTTACGTCACACCTTTTAGCATTTACTTTTATCAGTGATGTCCTTGGAATTTTTTTTTTTTTTTTTTTGGCCGAGACAAAGTGGCAGCATTTGCCCTTTTTGGTGAACTGGTTATTACATGTACACTGTAATTATTTTGTCAACATAATGGCTTCTTGAAAATGACAATCTAATCATTCTTTCCATTTTTCAAGGCTAAAGTTGAGAAGGTTAGTTGACTTGAGTTTCTGTTTTTATAATCGAACATTGGCATGCTTCTAAATTGTGAGTGTCATCCAACTAATGACCCAGGATTGACCGCTAACATACCACTGACTCCATGTCATGTTCAACTTCTCACCTTTCATACAAATACTACCATCTACACATTACTAATGACCATATATGTATAACTGAATACATTTTGCTCATTTAAATATCTAGATATGTTACTTAAATTACATTAGTCTTTTGTATTGCCATTATGCATCGAGTATGTGTGAATATTGAAACCTAATTAGCACTAAACATTAGGGGTGTATCAAATTAGATATGGTATGGTGGTGTCTCATTACAGTACATTTTCAATGCAGCAAAAATAAGCACTGTGTGAAAATTTGCCTTAGATTTCCATTTTCACTTGATAAAAACATTGAACATTAAAAAAAATGCAATATCTGAAACTTAGTAATGATGGTGTTTTTGCGTAATCCATTTAGACTCTTGGCAGCATATAACGAATCACAAGCTGTGCATTGGAATGTAACAAAATTAAATATGACTAAGCATTATTTCAGGGTTGCGAGGGCTCAGCAAAATGTCCACCACAACTACTACTCAAAAACTGCACACAAAAACAGACCGGACACTTTTGGGCATTGTAAAACGAAGACCTATTTTTCTTTCGACTGACTTGATTCCTCTTTGTCTGATCTGTGTGATGTAAAAAAAAAATATATTTTTTAAATTTATTTTAAATATATAGCCTACCCCCCAGCCTCTTCTGATTCAAGATAAATAGACCATTAGGAGTATTATTAGTGTAAATCCTTTACACCTCATGTAATATGATATTTATGACGACTAGCTTACATTTTACTGCAGGCTTTTGAATGTATTGTCAGTTAAGCCTTGTATTATATAATACAATACACCCCTATTAAATATGCTAATTAGTGTTCACTTGTTTGGTTACTAAGAGGGGGGACATTGCTCATATTGGTTGATGTTTACTGTCTCTATTGTATAAATTGTAAATGTTGAGCTTCATTTGTGTTTGAAAACTTCATCTGAAAATAGACCTGTATTAAGTCCTACACTAAATTTCTTCCAGCGTGCAGTTCCTTTCTGTTTAGAATTATTTAAGACTAGACTTCCTCAGTGTCTGGAGAGCTAGCCCTTCTTGTCCTGTGGTCTGATGGAGCGTGTGTGTGTGTGTGTGTGTAGGAAGCAGAGGAAGGCGTGATTGTGTATGAAGACTGTGGAGTGAAGTTGACCATACCCTATCATATCAAAGACCTAGAGGGTGGAGTGATTCCTCAGCTTGGAGACAAGGTACTGTAAACTAGTTGCCCTAATTAGTGGGCCAAGCACCAAAGGTGCATAGACATCCTATTCTACTGCTGCTGCTTCTTCTGGCTAGGGTATCTATGGCAGCCTATAGAACCGTCTGGTAAAAAATTGTTACATTTGGTACGCTGATTGGGGAGGGTCTAAGGAACGTTCTGACCAAATTTCGGTGCTGCTGACACTCTAGCACCACCATCGGGTCATATTTGGGCCCAATTTGGAAGTATGTTTTTGGTCATTACTTTTGAACCGTGTGTCCAAAATTTAATCTCTGCATTTTCTGGGTTGAGATGAGTTCAGCGCACACTATGACATCAATTTTCACCCAATAAGAATTTCTGCCGCCTTGGATTTTTTATTTTAAAAAAACAAACCCTATAGTTATGGCTCTGTTTTCCTGTGATTGCTTATGCAACAATTGTTGCACGTCTGCGATTGTGCGACTCACCGAGTCTGGTTGCTTTGCCCCCAAAAATAGTGCTTGTAGCTTTAATTACGTTTTTGTCCTGTTACTTGATATATTTTGCTAATACTTACACCTGGCTTGATCCTCAATTCATATTTCATTTCTGTTTTTCAGTGCATGAGTGCAATTCATTATTTTTAGACCCCGAATGTTCCAATTGCCATTTGGACATAACAGGGAAGGATTTGTAGAAGTAAAATTAAAGTTTGCTCACTGTTAAAATAAAACAAGGGGAAAAAAGATCTTCCTACTGTGAACACTAGGTGTCACTGTCACAAAACGTTTCTAAAACACTCATTGTTCCCTTTCGTCCCCTACACAGAACGTAAATGACGTTAATTTTTTGCACTTGCATTAATGTTACCAAGCTTTTGACTAGTTAGAGGCACCAAAGAAACAAATTTCAGGTATATTGGCACCCTTTGCAGAGGGTGACTTTATAAAGAAGGGCCTTGTAGAAGTCTTTGCTATAATGTTAAATGAATGCATTTTGGCTGAGCACAACTTTTATTCTTGTAAGAAACACGGTTATCTGGCGAATCAAAAGATTTAGCAACCAAGCAAATCACAAGGCCTTTTATTCAGTTGCGTGTAATGTGATTAGGTTGTTTGGCTCCACATATATACATAAGCAAACATTTGCTCTAATGACGCTGAACAAGAGCTGACTGAGATCTAACATAACTGACGGTCAACTTTGCGATGTGCTTCGAATCTCAGTAACAAGACTTGCCCTCGACTTTACAGCAAATCTTCAGTACAAGGCACAGCATCACTATTCCTGTTAGAAATATTAACCTTTTTTTTTTATGTACACAGCACTGTTGAGCATTTAGCAGTAAGTGGTTAAACTTATTGAGTCAATTGAATAAACCCAAGGGACTGTCAAGGACAGTTTGGACAACCCTGATGTGTACCGTCTGAGAGATACCACCAGACAGAGTGGCCTAGCTTGGTACAGTAACAGATCTGAGATCCTGCATTCTATTTCCATAGCCAGTGGAGCTGTACCATACTATAGTACCTGTAGTTACCCCGCTTGCCCAAGGACATGTTGATGGGCCTTGAAATAGTGCAGTGTCCAAATGAGCTCACAAAATCAACCTCTGGTTAGAAATGAACACTCTGACTGCATAGAACATTCTTCAAGGGATAGTGTGTGATAGTGAATCTCTGCCAAATTTCTATTTGTCCTTTTTCTAGTGATTTTCACTAGATAAGTATCACCATCATATTTTTAATTATGTCAGGTTTGTTTGTTTTTTTTTTTTGCTTATTTAAGTACAGTATTGCTTGCTTAATGCTGCTATTTAGTCTAATATTTGTTTTACCCATATAAAATCTGCGAACAAGTTTTATAATTATGGCTTCCGTTCAACTTTATATTAGCAATACATACAGTATAATATGACGTAGAATGTGTATATAGTGCACTACATGCTCAGTACAACCGCTTTTGAAATTCAAAATATGCAACTCCTTGTGGTCTAGGGGAATTACTCCTATTTTCATGGGGAATTAATTGTATGTTGTTGGAAACCGGGAACCAGACAGCAGTACTCAAGTTGGGCACAGATAGTTCTGGATTCAGATTAGTAATGAAATGACTCATGAAATTAACTCATTAGTTATGTGCAATGTGTAATGTTCTTTAGTTGGAGTTTGCAATCAGTGAAGTAAAGCGTACTGGCCAGCAGAGCGCTGTCTCCATCAAGATCTTAAACCGCACCACTAACACCAAGAGGCTTCTGGGCTACATAGCAACACTTAAGGACAACTTTGGCTTTATCGAAACTGCCAATCATGACCAGGAGATCTTCTTTCACTTCAGGTACTGCAGGTCAAAATCAGGGGAGGTGACACAGATTTCCTTCAGCTATTTCAGAACTGAGGTTTTTTTTGTTTTTGTTTGTTTTGTTTTTTTTAAAGATTGCTATTTCAGTTGTTATTTCAGACTTGTTCATTTGTGTTTCTCACACTCAGTATATTTGTCATGTAGTGAGATGTGTGGTAACATGGACAACCTGGACCTGGGAGATACGGTCGAATACACCCTATCTAAGGGTAAAGGGAACAAAGTCAGCGCTGAGAAGGTCACCAGAGTCCCATATGGTATAGAATATTTTTATTTAAACCATGTTATACTATCATTTAAATTAACTCTGTCACATGTGACTGTATCTTGAGCGCTAACATTAATACCTGAAGGTTTTAAGTTTCATGTTGAAAATGTCGTGTATGTTTTAAGTGAATGGGCTGGTTGAGGACATTGGCAGTACTGTGTTTTCGGGAAAGGTGGTTAGGCCCCTGCGTAGTGTGGATCCCTCTCAGACTGAATACCAGGGGCTTATTGAGGTAACAGAAGAAGGTAAGGAACCAGGCATTTATTTATTTTATTTATTTATTAAAAATTTACTTATCAGGTACCTCACAGTTTAAAAATAAAATAAATAGATCATAATAAATCATACAATGGAGATCTTACTGACACAGATGCTTAAGAGAATCCCTTTGTCAGCTCACGTGTTGAAGACTTGGAATAATAATAAGGTTCAGACAATTCTATAATTACGTAAAATTTAGTTCCTTAATAAGATCAAAATAGATACAGATTTGAAGTTATATATAGTAGCTTGGTAAACACCTTCTGACATAGGGTTTTATTATCTATAATGTACTTTTTCCACTCTTTTTTTTTTTAGAAAAGCTTGAGCAAAACAATATGGAAATGATTTTATTTGCTTTCTAAAGTTGCATTGACTATCTGGCTTCCAAGGGCAGGTTATGCCTAAAGTTAAACTGAAACCTTTGTAGTTAAATGTGATTTTCCTCATACGTTGAACATCACAATTTGGTTCAGCTTGTGATCAGATACTGGCTCAAAATTAGCAATGCACCTACAGCATGATATTCAGATAATACCTGGTTGTTATTGTCTTAACACATGTTAATATTATCCTAAGCTGACAAGCTGTAGCAAACAAGTGTTTTTAAATTTACAGCCAATTTTTTTTTTTTTATGGAGAAGGGAAAAAAGTAACATTTTATCCAAGAATGACAAGTTTACAAAGGGAGACAAGTGGTAGCTCAGTGTTTTAAGACTTTGTGTTACTGATCGGAATCTCAGGAAGTTCAAACCCAAGCACCACCCAGCTGCCACTGTGGGGCCCTTGAGCAAGGCCCTTAACCCTCAACTGCTCAGATGTATAAATGTAAGTTGCTTTGGATAAGGGTGCCAAATGCTGTAAATGTCACTTGGATCATCCTCTACACTTTGACTGATCAAGACTGCTTTTGCATTGGGCTGAAAAACTGATTAGATCAGTGAGTTCTGTCTGTGTTGCTTTCTGTTGCCACTTGTACAAAATCTTGTAAGCAGATTTCTCGTTAGATCATGTGGCAGCACAGGTGCATCATAGACTATTTGAAAGCTGGTATCCAGACATTTTGCAAACTTCAGTGGATGCATTTAGCCAAAATTGAGGATAAATTTAATTTTGACACATTATTTTTTCTGCTTATAACACACACTTATAACACAGTCAAAAATTTAGACACTCATTCTTTTTTTATTTTTTTCTGCCCACATTTTAGAATAATAATAGTCATCAAAACGCAAATGGAACTATGTGAATTATGTTGTGATAAAAAAAAATCCAAAATAAATCAAAATAGTTTAGCATTTTAGCATCTTTAAATTAGACACCCTTTTTACCAGAATTGTATTCTTGGCATTTTCTCAAGCAGTTTCTTGAGGAATTCCCCAGAGATGCTTTTTAAACAGTATTAAAGAAGTTCCCACCTATGCTGGACACTTATTGGCTGCTTTTCGGAATATTTCGCTCAGGGTCGTCCATTAAAAAAATATTTTTTTATAAATAAAATGTTAGTTTTCTAATGAAAGAAATGAATATGTTAGCACAATGATATTTTTGTCTACAACACGGATTTCAAACATTTAATCATACACCTTCAGATCAAAAGCTTTTTAAGATCTTGGGAAAGATTTCCAAACTTTTGACCGGTATGTGTACACCATGACATGTAAAACAAGTACATCAGACTAAACACGGAAATGTTTAGAACCTGGAAATGTGGAAAATCTTAGTGGCCGTGTGCCTGAATTCGGTCACAGAGACTTTTAAATATTTAGTCAATATTTTGGTGTGAAGCAACTTTAATATATTAATTGTCATGTAAATGCCACATTTATAGCAGTAAATCATTTGATCAAAAGTCCGATGGATGGATATAATTCCTATTGTGATGCTTTCATATATTATTTCATATATTGTTGATTTAGATCCTCAGGTTCCAGTCATAATTTTGTTGTCCTGATGGGCTTGTACTTTATCTGGTTGGATCCTGCTAGGCACCAGTAAAGGTCAGAATTACCCGTTTGGAATCGTTAGCATGACCAGTAAACGAGATTGCCTGCAGAAAGGGGAGATGGTGAAATTTCATCTGTGTACCGTGCCTCAGACAGGACAAAAGATGGCTTGCAACGTCGTTCCACAGCGTAGAGCTCTGGTGGAATGTGTTAAAGACCAGGTAACAAATTGTGTTTGTATATATATTTTCATTCATAATGTTAATTAACCAGGTGGCTTAAATGTTCTTTGTACTAGCTGCCATGTCGTAGACCTGATGATGTATAACTATCTGATGCGATTTCTTGACCTTCCTAGTTTGGTTTCATCACCTATGAGGTAGGCGAGAGTAAGAAGCTGTTCTTCCATATGAAGGAGGTGCAGGATGGCTTGGAGCTCCAGACTGGAGACGAAGTGGAGTTCTCGGTTATCCTGAACCAGCGCACGGGGAAGTGCAGTGCCTGCAATGTCCGCAGAGTGAGGTCAGACAATCATTATTAATGGATGTCTATAGAGGAATTATGATTTTTTTTGTTTGTTTGTTTGTTTTTTTGTGGTGCATCTCTGAGTATGACCTTTATTGCACGTGAATGCTATAATAGATTTTCTATAGTTATTTCCATCATCTCTGTGAGCATAGTGCTAGGAGTAGAACATGCTAACTTTTCTGTTGCTACCCCTCTTCCATTAAATAGGCATTTCACAATAAAACATTTGTTTTGTAATTGTGTGTGAGAGAGTGAGAGAGAGAGAGACTGGTGTGGTTCAGTTTTCATGTATTTGGAAAATACTGATAAATACCCATTCCGCTGCCTTCATCTGTGTCTATTTCGAATTGAAAAACAAATGTTTTTAAAAAAATCACTAAGAATAACATGGATAGAAACCTGAATGAATGTTTTTAAGCCATTGAGGTCAATGAACTTTCTAACAGTAAGTCAAAACCACTCCAGTTTACAAATCCCTTTAAATCAGTAGCAAAACCATGATAGCCCAGTATTATTAACTTCTTATTGCTTCTTGGCTGTAACATGTGTTCTTATTGTAATTGCCTTCTCTAGTCTCAGTAAAGCTCACTAATGTGTACGTGTGTCGTAGTGAGGGTCTGAAAGCAGTGGCAACACCTCGGCCTGACCGCCTTGTGAACCGCCTGAAAAGCATCACCCTGGACGATGCCAGCGCCCCGCGTTTGGTGATCATTCGACAACCCCGGGGCCCTGATAATACAAAGGTTAACGCACAGTAACTCTTATTTTCTGTCCTCTATGTAGAAGTGAATATAGTGACTTGACTATATTACTTGCATTAAAACATACACTTAGCTTCATCTCCATTATTAATGGCCTGTTGCAAGTCTCCAAGGTCATAGTTTGTCCGAAAGTGTATTTCAAAGAACTAACTTTTAGTGTGCTTCATTCCTCCAGGGCTTTAATGTGGAGAGGAAACCTCGCCAGGCCGGCGTGATTGACTGATCTACTATTTGCTGCTCCTCCCTCTCCACATTGACAACACCTCAGAGAATAGAAGCAATCAAGATTAAAGGACAGGGAAGGGATTTGCACTGTTATAAACATCAATAAAACACATTAAGCGCCATACACACACAAACACCCCAATCCCAAAAATCCCTTTCAAAAGAATTGATCATCTCCTCTGACCTTTCACATTAAAGTGGTTTTTGCGCATTTGTCATAGAGAATTCCTTGGTTGTGTGCGTGTATGTGTGCATTCTGTGCGCGTTATCAAGTATTTTTTAAGAAAATGTAAGAGAAGTGTGTTGACAGTGTTGAAGAGAAATGGGATTTGGTGGTTCTGCCACCTTGTGTTTCAATCTCTGCTCAAAATGAAATTGTGTGGAATTCCCCCAATCCTATTTTCCCTCTATCTTGTGAAACCTTTTTCTTATACTTTTTGGACATCTGTTTATTTGCTCCTATCCTATCACTTGACAGCCACTCACCACATTAAACAGCTTCCAAATCAAGCATTTTGCTCTGATAGAAGGTTACGTTCATGTACCGTTCCCTTTTCTTCTCCTGCTCTGTTGTTCAGCGCATCTTTTACAACCACTCTGGTCTGAAATATCACTGTGCTCAAGATTGCTCATGTATCCCATTTGTCTGAATGATCTTTTTTTTTTTTTTTTTCCCTAAGTGAGTTTATTTTGATCAAATTCTGTATGTTTTTGTTTTAATAGCTGTGCTTGCTTTCACACCCTCTTTCCATGTTTTCTTCTGCTTTCAGGTGCAAAATTCATAATTGCTTCTCATTTTGCAGTCATTTTATATTGTTTTTTTCCTTTTCATTGCACACCTTTCTTTTTTTTCCTTTTTTTCTTTTTTTTTTTTTTTTTAAACATTCAATTTAATATGCTTCTAACAAGTAAAATAAAAGTAAGGTTAAGGTGCCTCAAGACTCTAAGACAAAACAAACCCAACCACACAATAGAGGTATACTCTATTCCTGGACAATTGCCAAAAAAAAAAATAGAAAGAACATCTACAATCTTAGGGTGGCTTTTTTCCCCAAATAGATTTAATACAAGTCTGCATCCCTGAGACCTGTGGATATAGTATACTATATGTAATGTGTGCTATTTAGTTAGTGGGAGGTTTAAAAAAAAAACAACAAAAAATTAAGTCTGCATAACCTGTGAGATACAAAGGGGAAACAATACCTAAGGTTCCATTCAGAAACTATAAGATCAGGATTTAATGTAGAGATTATTTGCTGTGCTCCTTACTGAAAATCAAAATATTACTGTTAAGACTTTTTTTTTTTCTTTTCCTTGAGATCAGAGGGTTATTGCTGAGCCACTGGTTCTCCTCTATACTTTTGTTTATGGTCTTGAATGGAAACAATTGAAATAAATGTTTTATGAAAACACATTCCTGTGAACTGAAGCCCTGTTTGATTTCCATATTGCAAGTTTCTTTAATGCAATGCTTAAATACTTGACAGTCAGTCAATACTTTAATACAGAGATTTTACATAAAGGTTATGTAATATATAATGTCAATGCTAAACCCTTGTGCTTCGGCTGTGAATTATTATTTTGGTACGGTGCACAACTTCCGGTGTAGATCCTGAGGTAGTTTTCTGAGCTTCAGTCCATCGAAACCACCATTCCCTGAGCTCTGATGGGCTGCTTAGCTGGGGTTCTGTTATCTCATTCGCTGTAACTAAGATGTAAGGGAGTTTTGATTCCACTCTAGTGATGACCATCTTCTCCTTACTGTCTCCCTCTGGGACATCAGTGGTTATTTTCTCTTCAGTCACTGATTCCAGAAATCCTGAAGTACGATCCAACTCCATTCTAACTGAGAGATCGTCATCATTATCATCATCAGTCTGGCACTGAGACCGCCTCGTGTTTGCAAGGTCCATCCTCTGCAGCTTGATTTTATACTCCTCTAAACTATTTTTGCACTCTCTGGCTTTCTCCTTCAAATCCAGGAATTGCATCTGCAGGACTTTCTCATAGCCCTCTTCTGCCTTCAGCTCATTGAGCCAAAACTCGAGCTGTTCTTCCTCATTAGACATTGATTCTGCTTGCCGCATTTCAAGTTTAAAAATCTGCTCATCAGTCGTGTCTATTTTGAGCTTGAGTGCTCTCAGACTAGCCTGTTGTTCGATGATTAACTTTTTCAGGTTGTCTTTTGGTTCAGAGGCTTCCTCATATACTGTAACCCCGGTTTTAGTGACACATACTTCATTTCTTTGCGTTTTATGTTCTGTTATACTTTCACATAACTCGATTCCATCATCCTTTTCTCTATGCTTCCATTTCTTGTTTTCTGTTCTATTTTTATCTTTTCCTTGTATTACCCTAGAGGCCTGGGCTAGTTTTTCTGGCTTGACTCCCATGTTATCCAGTAGTCGTTTTCGTCCATCCTTCTCTTCATTTTCCCCCTTATCTTGTGTTAATTGCTGTTTCCTACCCTTACCCAGATTCTCCAGCCAACCCCATGCTTCCTCCATCAGCGTTAATGATTTCCTCTTGGGCCTCTTCAGTTCTTCAGGGGGAGTTTTGGGGTGGAGATGGGAGGGTGGAGGGAGGCTCTGCCGGTGGAGGATGGCTCCGGCACTACTCCTGCGGAGTTTTTCTCCTCCCTCGACTCGTCTTAACTGAACATGTGGCTTGTTTGGGCAATCCACCGGAGAGGGCCCTAGATAGTGCAGGGTGAGCTGAACTTCCCTGGCTTGTTGGCCATACTTCCCCAGGGACTCCAGGAGAAGCTCATCAGGGGTCACGTTGCGCCCATAGCCTTTGAAATTCTCTCTCAGAGTGTAGCGACCTGTACGACCTATGGACGAAGCAAAAATTTTGCACAAGTAAGAGAATTTCTGCCACATTATAGGAGCATGTTCATTAAAATGGTAAGCGTTTTGCGCCACCATGAGTTGCCTGAATATCTTCAGTGAGCTTTGGCATCTTGTAGAATCCAAGTCTCTGGTACTGTACTCGAGGAATGAGAACCATTCATTCCAAGAGCTATTCCTTCAGTTGTTATTTGTTTTACTGTAATGTTTCTACAGATTCAACCATTCAGTGAGCCCTCATACCCTGTGCATGGGGAGGAATGGTCATCCAGGAAGAGATCACTACCATCAGGAGGGTAATGTTTCATAATATGAGAGAGGTGATCAGTCACAATACGGTGAGGGTTAAATAAGTGTGCACAATTTTTTTTTTTTTTTTTTTTTTTATAAATATTTACTATGCTTCTAGTGCACGTATCCACTTCAAATGTATGCACGCAATGCCTTTTGTCTTTGTACTTCTGTACCAAAGAAAAGTGTATTCATAAGCATAAATAAAGATCTGTTTAGAAAATAAAGTATTTGGATACTACAGTATATTTGAAACGTTATGTAAAGGTTTAATACAAAAAAATTAATCAAGTTCTAGATTTAAATGCTGCAAAAATGCTATAGCAAATTGTCAGATTTGCAATGAGTCATTCCTCTTAGAGGGAAGTGGATGCAAAATGCCCCCTACAGCATAACAAACACTGATTTTTCCTTTTCTTTTCCCACCTGTCTGTATCTAGGTTTAAAATCAGGAGAAATATATCTATGCAGTATTTTGATGTTAGTCTCTGCAAATCTGCTAGTTTGGGATCCTCTTAACAAATCTATGCGTGTTTGCGCCTTAAGCGTCCATAATAAATTTCAACATTCCAGATATATAATACATTATAAACTTCACCAGAGGTTTTAAATTATATTAAGGCAGGCCAATATTTCAAACATCACAATCTGTCTTCTGTAATCCAGTTAATTAACTTACCCAGAGCTTGGGCTAAAGCAATGACTACTTCTTGACACGTCGTCATTTCAGTTACACCACAAACAATGCGCTGGAGTCCATCAACAGACACTTTAATCTCCATTCTGAGGAGGAAAATATCAATAGTTATCTCCACTTAAGCACTTTCAGTACTCTCAGTAGTTTGTATAGCAGTTATGGTTATATGGCATTTCTATCGCTTAGGCTTAAATCTGAGATGTCACTTTATTTTTAATGAATTAAACCTGCTGGCCCAATAAAAACATTGTTTAAAAGTATTGTTTGTTAAAACTGAGACTTCTTGCTAGACTCAAGTGAAGGAATCTCCAAGTATATTATTTTCTTAAATGTGTTCAAAGGCAGGATTTTTAGAGGTCCATAATAGTTACTACAAACTAAAATTTCATTACAATAATATGGATAGAAATAAGTACCTGTCTTTTTAGTACTGATCCCCAGGTGTGTAAAATCCTCCGATCTGTCACAAAAACCATTTGGTTGAGGAGACGGTTATAGCGGCAGTGATGAGAACGTGTATATCTTGTACAAACCAATATGGAGTTCTGGCTTTTTTTGGTTCCCCACCACTACACTCAGAGGTCCAAACCCTTCCTGTCAGTAAACACAGATCATGGTTGATAAGCTGGACAGCAGCTGGATCAGAATTAGTCTATGACTGTAATTTATATAATTGTTTTTTTTTTTTTTTTTCTTTAATTGTCTTTATAAAGGTAAATTGAATTGACAATATCTAGTAAATATATCAATAAACAAGCTACCGGGGGGGGGGGGGGTCGGTTCTGAATAGATTGAGGTGTTTATTTTTATTATTATTATTATTACTACTACTACTACTTCTACTACTACACATAAAACAAACTGTCTAATTTCTTGTAAAGAGCATATACACTAACACTGTACTAATATTGGGTATGAACCCTCTGCTCTCAGAACAGCCTGAGTTCTCTGTGGCATGGATTCCACAAGGTGGTGGGCTATGTTGACTCGAGTGTATCATATAATTGCTGCAGATTTATCTCTTGTGCTACCACATCCCAACGGTGCTCTATTGCATTCAGATCTGGTGACTAAGGAAGCCACTGAAATATTCTGAACTCATCGTTACGTTCATGGAAACGGATCGAGGCGATTTGTGCTTTGTGACTTGACCTATTATCAAGCTGGAAATGTTGTACTATTGTAAGGGTAAACTGTGGCCATAAAGGGATGCACGTGGTCAGAAGTACTCCGATAGGCTGTGCCATTGAAATGATGCTCAGTTGGTATTAACAGACCTGATGTGTGCTAATTACATTACACTTTACACCACTATTACACCACCAGCTGCAGCTTGAACTGTTAACACAAGGCAAGCTGGGTCCATGGTTTCAGGCTGTTCATGCCAAATTCTGACCCCACCATCTGCATGTTGCAGCAGAGGCTCATCAGCCTGGGTGAAGTTCTTCTAATTCACCTGCCCAGTTTCGGTGAGTCTGTGCTCACTGTGGCCTCAGATCCCTGTTCTTGTCTGACGTGACTGGAATCAGATGCAGTCCTTCTGTTGTTGTAGCCCATCCGTTTCAAGGTTTGACAAATTGTGCATTCTGAGATGCTTTTCTGCTCACCATGGTTGAACGTGTTACCGTAGCCTTCATTGTCAGCTCGACCCAGTCTGGCCATTCTCCTCTGATCTCTCTCGTCAACAAGGTATTTCCACCTGCAGAACTGCTACTCACTGGATGTTTTTTTTCCACCATTTTGTGAAAACTCTAAAGACTGTTTTGAGCAAAAATCCCAAGAGATCAGCATTTTCTCAAATACCCATACTAGCCTGCCTGGCACCAACAACCATGCCACAGTCAAAGTCACTGAGATCACTTTTTTTTTATTCAAAGTTCTGATATTTCATGTGAACATGATCTGAAGCTCCTAACCTGTATCTGCATGATGATATACATTGCATTCTTGCCACATGATTGGCTGAGTGGATAACTTATCGGTACACAAAAGTGTGTCATGCTCTGCTTTTCATATATATAATAATGGTTCAGCACAAGCACTTTCACACAGAGCGCTCTCATTATTCTATCCTGCTTTTTTCTATGCTGTAATAACCATCTTTCTGTAATAAACCTTTTTACCTTAAGAGGACGAGTCTGCGAGTGTTGCCTAATTTCCACGACAATTTGGCGTCTCCCGGCTGGGCTGTGTTTCAACTTTTCTGGACAACAAGCAAATCGGAGGATGCCCGTGGAAAAGTTCCACCCTGAATTCCAGGTTGATATGCAGGCGGTGGCAACCACTGACTGGTAGGAATCATCAAGAATTTAGAATTAGAATTTTGTGACGTCATTGTGTATTGCTGTCTGTGTGGAAGGGAGTCAATGATTTAGAATTAGAATTTAATGAAGTCATAGTGTATTGCTGTCAGTGTATTGCTGTCTGTGTGGAAGGGAGTCAATGATATAAGAAATGTGTGTATTACATTGAGAGAAGTATTACATGGAGCGATTTCTTATAAGAAGTTCCAGGAACTTCGCCTCTGCGACGGCAGAGATATTGGTGTTTCTTAGATCACAGCTTCAAAACTAAGAGAATATATATATATATATATATATATATATATATATATATATATATATATATAAATATATAAATATATATATATATTTATAATATATAAATAAATAAATATTTAAATAAATAAATATATAAATATAAATATATATATATATTTATATATATATATATATATAAATAAAAAATATGAATGAATATATGAGAGAGATAATAACGGTAAAAGTATTTGCTAACGGAAAGAGTCCGGTTCGAGCAATAAATAAGTAAAGAGAGTACTTTAAGAAGCGCAAGTTATTATCAAGTGGCATGCCCCACTGACTCATTCCATCATATCAGCGGTACATGATACATTTGGCAAATTTAACGCACAAGTACATTTTACTGAGATAAAAAAAATAACAATAATAAGAAAAAAAAGAAATGATTATTTAAAAAAAGAAGGGAAGAGAAAACTGTAAGCCCTACCAAATTGCTGTATGTGGACTTGCCCTCACAGGTAAACTATTTTACATTCTTAAGGTTTTCTCTATTGAACTTATAAGTTATACGATTAATTGAATGTCTAGAGATTTGGCACATACTACAACCTTTTCTGTCTGTGCACGAGAATGCATATTCACTTGATTTTCATAGCACGTTAAATTTATTAAAACTTTTGAAAGTTATAGAAGCTGTAAAAATAAAATAAAATAATATATGGGGAAAACATGTAGCAAAGCACATACTGTGACACATGCTATGGTATGTACAGGGTGCTCATATGTTGATCCTAATATCACGTTTATATGTGTGAATTATGGGGAAGGATGTTTGAACCAATGTGATGTATGGGTTAAAGAATGTGCATTCCCAGAAAAAGGTAGTTTTAGTCTCAGAGAGTTAGAACAACAGAAACTTAATTTAGAGACAAAGGAGAGAGAGACCCCTAAAACAAAGAGCGAAGTGCAGTTTTTGGCTGACTGGAAGGCATTTGCTGAATGACAGAGCGAGGCACATAAAAGAGAGAAAAAATGTCAGGCAGGGCCCTCATCTGTTTCACAAATTTTGCACATGTTCAGTCAAATTGAGTGACACGCAGTTGCATGTATTTTTTGTCCCAGAATCAGCGCCCCATGTCTCATTAGCCAAAATAAAGAACAAACAGTAGAAAGACGTGGGACTGTGGGCGAGATTATGTGAGAGTGGGAAAATTACAGATTGGGAACAGAAACCCACCTTTAACATGTGGTACAGCCTGACACTGGGAGTTTATAAAAACTCTTTCTCGATATGTGCAAGGTTAACCGGGATGTTATTTGTCATGACAAGGGAATGTTTCTGAACCTTGGGACAAGCCCCATACCCCTAGAGGCACACCCACAATTGAAGAAGGTGCCTCTCGGGCTGTGGGCCCAAGGGAAACATGACGTTGGTCTGATTAGAAGTGCACCACCAGTCATGATCACGCCCAAATCTGACTTTAGGACCAGACAATCTCAATACCCTCTTAAATCAGAAGCTATTGAGGGAATTAGGCCAGTATTTAATTCACTACTAAAAGCAGGGGTCATTGTCCCGTGTCCTGATTCGTCAGTGCGCACTCCAATATTTACAGTGTGAGAAGCAAAAAAACAAAACAAAACAAAAAACCCTACAACATGATGAATGGAGATTTGTACAAGATTTGCAAGCGGTTAATGCAGCAGTCAAACGGAGAGCTCCAGACGTGCCAAATTCATACACTACATTAAGCCAGGTTCCAGCAAATAGCGAATGGTTTTCAGTCGTAGATTTAGCTAATACATTTTTTCAGTATACCTCTTGATAAAGAAAGTGAGTTTTGGTTTGCATTCATATTTGACTGACGTCCTTACACTTTCACTTGCTTGTATTAAGGGTATTGAGAGTCACTAACGATATACAACCAAATGCTAAAGGACAGCTTAGCACCTCTACCACATTCTCCAGGGCACAGTGTGAAACTGACACCATTAAATTGTTGCAGCATCTTGCCAAAGAAGGCCACAAAGCCAGTCTCTCCAAATTACAGTATGTACCACAAGAAGTGAGACTTCTAGGGCACGACATCTCCACCAGTGGAAGGAAACTCTCTGCAGACAGAGTATCTGCCATTCAGAAGATTCCCTATCTTTCCTAGGTATGTGTTCGTATCACAGAACTTTCATTCTAAACTATACCATTCTAGAAGCACCACTCAGAGAGATGGGATATGTAACAGGTTGGACAGCTCATTCTCAGGTAAGTTGGATCCAGTCGCTGCAGAGATTCCCCCGTGTGTACGTGCAGTAGCAGCAGCTGAGAAAGCTGTGGTGGCATCCAGAGACCTGGTAGGTTACTCAGAATTGGACCTCTTGGTTCCACATGAGGTGTTACTCCTACTTGAACAGAAAACCTCACACCTGTCCACCCAACGGTGGCTGCACCATAACACTATACTACTAGATATGCCAAATGTCACTATAGAACGATGTACTGTCCTTAACACTGCTACTCTTCTTCCAACAGAGGGAGACTGAGAACCACGTGACTGTGTTGTGCTGATTAACAAACTCTGCTCCCCTAGAGTCGACCTGAAGGATGTTCCATCAGAAAATCCAGATCTGATCCTTTTTGTGGATGGGTCTGCGTCACGTGACCCAGAGACAGGTAAAAATCGAGTGGACTATGCAGTAGTGACCGCACACGAGACGGTCTGTCAGGAAGTATCCCCTCAAACCTTTCAGCACAAGCAACTGAACTATATGCCCTCAGAGGCATGAAGACATGCTGAGGGACAGTCAGTAAATATTTACACAGACACTAGATATGCCTTTGGGGTAGTACATGATTTTGGAACAATTTGGAAATACAGGAACTTCCTGATGAGTTCAGGAGCACACATAGCCCACTCACAAAGTCTCTGAGCTGCTGGATGCAGTCTGACTCCCCCAAAACTATTGCAGCATGAAAATGTGATGCACACACTAACAAATTAGACCCTGTTTTCCTAGGAAACACTCGAGCAGACAGTGCAGCATCTATGGTCCCAAAACACAAAAGAAAATAATCACTCCTTCTTTACAGCTTTCAGACCTCCAAGCACAAGCTACAGATGAGGAAAAGGCTGTGTGGCGTAAAGCAGGCTGCACGGTTGTTGACAGAATTTGGCGATGCCCCCAGGGCTGTCCTTGTCTTCAAAGTTGAAGCATGGCAGGGACCATGCGTCAAAAGGGGGAATGATGGCTGCGATAAAGCATTGGTTTCTCTAATTACTTTTAAAAAATTTTGTTTACGATGTTTGCGCAACTCATAACGTGGGTTGAGGTTTGAAGGTAGAGAAGGCCACGTCCCTACGTCCAAACAGGACTCAGACGTGGTAGTGATAATGATAATCTCCAGTGATAATGGCACACCTTTTGTGAGCCATGCCCTTAAGTAGGTGGGTGAATATTTGGGTATTGAATTAAAGCAGCACTGTGCATATCATCCGGCTAGTGGTGGGGTGGTAGAGAGAGAAAATGGGACACTAAAAAACAGACTGAGCAAATGCTGTTCTGAAACAGGCTTAGGATGGGCTTAGGCCCTTTGGATTACTGTTTGGGAGACCTTCACCCACAGGAAATGGGCCTGTGACAGCTCCTCTTCCCGACACTGCAGCATGTGATGATGCAATGTTAAATTACTGTGCAACATTGTCCTCTGCTCTGCACTCTATCCACAAGTAGGTAAAGGCAGCACTTCCAGCTCCAGCCGCGTGCCCGCTGCATGATCTGAAGCCCGGAGAGTGGATCGTGATCAAGGACTTCCGCAGGACTAGGTGGAACAAACCACGGTGGTCTGGGCCATTCCAGGTTCTCTTTGTCACTCATTCAGCAGTGAAAGTCAACCAGAGCGCCACATGGATGCATGCAAGCCACTGCAGGAGGGTGCCAGAGCCAAGCATTGAGCTGGAGAAAACAGCACTGCAATAGGAGAACTAGACCATAATTCTCTATCAAGAGGCCTCTAGGAGGACCTACGCTCACGAGCAACGATCTGCATATACACACCCACACACATGACACACTACACCCCAACACATCAACACACCAATCCCACGCGACTCCATGATAGACAGTCTTAAGTGGTATCTAGTAGCCTGTGAAATCACGGACATGTAGTTTTTGGAGAAAATGTTGACGACACTGTAACTGTGCTCTTAGGAGGACTGAACTTCCTTAAACGACGTGACTTTGCTACCGCACCTCTTATGCCCCAAAGCTCCCTGACCACAGACTACTGTTGCAGACTAGACACAAATCATTAGATGTTGACCTGCACATCCACTCATATATACAAACCTATTCCTAATCTTACCTGGTATAGGTGGTATCTGTTATTATGCCCTGTTTCAGAAATAAACTCACAAATCACTGGGACCGTTCCCGACAACACTGGGGGGCTGGGGGTCGACCCTTAAACTGGAAAGATAAACCAAAGCACGATATTGAAGTTTATTGGGTGGAAGACTTAATGATCAATCACGCCAATCACATTGTTGCAGCAGAAAGAGTGCATGACGCGCACACACTTTTACCCAAATTTGTTATTTAGCTGATCGTGGTGACGGGACTAAGTGTCTAAGGCGACGTGATTTCTATAGGTCCCACATAAGCCCGCGAAGTTCTTTAGTAGACTATTGCTGCAGATTGGACGACAATTAGTAGTTAAAAGCCCGTATGCCAAGATATTGGCCGCCTCTGAAAACCGTTCTGTATCGCCTTTCGTCAGAAGAATCATTGCCAACAGTGCTACCCACATAACGTCACACGGCCCCTTGTCAGACACATAATGGTTATTCTATCACTGAACACATGCAGTCTGTGATATGCAACTCGTTGCAGACTAGCGAGATGGGGCTTGATTGGTTGAACTCCGTTTTCGGGGGCTGGAGATTGTGGATACTGACCATTTGTGTTCCTATAGTCACCGTCATTCTACTTGTCTTAATCATGGCACCATGTGTAATTTCCTGTGTGCGAGGGTGTTTCCTCCGATCATTAAGAGCAATGACTGATGACCAAACACTGATGCTAATTAAAACGTCAACAAAAAGTGACTACGACCCTTACGAAGACCAACCCGAGCTGTATCTCAAACCTGACTGGGAACTAGATTCTGCCAGCGACACTGACGATGATGACCCATTGACATCCATTTCACGTCTATTGTAAATATGCACTTGACCATGACGATTCTCATTTCACTCTAAAATAAGCTTGTTTGACGACAGGATACTTTATATCCGCAAAAACAGCCTTAGCGCCTTCATTATGTCTGTTTCATGATGAATTCAGTTGAACGTGAAAGGATTCTGAAGTTCTGATGTATTCACAGCCTAGTAATTTCTCTGTTAATTTTAGTAATCATATTTTGTAATGATAAAATGGGGGAAATGTGAGGGAAATGACTCATTTTTACTTTGTAATAGTTTTGTTCTTGTTCTTTTTCTGTTCATCTGAGGATAACGCCTAAGAAGGCCATGTCATGTCACTGAGATCAGTACCGAATGTTTATTTGCTTACAGAGACACAAACATGTTCTTCTGTTCAAGGTTCGTCTGCACATCTTCCAAGATCCTAAAACAAAGCCTTGAAATGCCTTAAACTGCCTCTTATTGGTACACAGAAGTGTCATGCTCTGCTTTTCATATATATAGTAGTGGTTCAGCACAAGCGCTTTAGAGCGCTCTTATTATTCTATCCTGCTTTATTCTATCCTGTAATAACCATCTTTCTGTAATAAACCTTTTTACCTTAAGAGGACGAGTCTGCGAGTGTTGTCTAATTCCACGACACTATTCACTACCACTGCTTCATTTTGTATGTGTTCTTTAATAGGTTGTGGTGTCATGACCAAAGATGTCTTATTTGTCAGTCCTTCCAGGATTTTGTGATCGCAGAAATTTATGCAAACTCCTCAATATTCTGAGGAGCTTGCTATTTTTCAAGTTTACTGCAGATTTTGCACAGATTTGGGCCAAGACGTGTCATATGACGTCATCACAACGTGCATTCAGCCAAAGCCCTCTTTGATTCATGAGTGAACATGAGTGCAGCTAAAAGGTCTCATTTACCAACAAGCATCACTGCGAAAGACCGTGCAAAGCAATTTTGTGCAATTGCAATTTCACCAAATTCAAGCTCAAAAAACTCATCACAACGATTGAAAAGAGCCACAGCAAAATCAACCATTTTCGTCTGCAACAATCACGAACATAACTCCTGTATGGACTGATTTTTTATAAGAAATTATATTATCTATTATTTTCTATTTTGATCAGTTCTATTCTGGTCTATTAAGTGTCTTCATAAAATCGTATGATGATATAAAAGTATGGCATCATCCAGTGACTTCTTAAGCATGTATTTACTTTCCCCTGAAACGAGTTGGCAACACCAGGATGCTCAGTCACATTTCCATGTCCAACACCTGTAAAGCCACGATTACTTTTGCACTGTAGTGTAACTGCATGTTCTTTCCAGATGCTGCTGTATTTACACCATTTTGATTGGATGGCTGCCACTGGTTTTTTTTTTTTTTTTCTCCATCAGCTAGCCTTGAATTTTGTAAGTATTTGGCTGTGTTGGTTAGAAACAAGACAACTCAAGGAGAATCATTTACCACCAAATCAAACAATTCCTACTAAAACAAATATTTGTCAGGTCTTCTGAGAAATTGTCTTATCTATCGTGATGTCCGAAAGGTTTCATGCTTCTTCATATGCTGGAATGCTGGAGGCATTATCTAATCTTAAAATAGCCTACCAAAAATATTGTACATATAGTTGTATGCTGGAACTATTTTCTGACAAGGCAATTTACTATCAAAGTATGCTGCCTATAGTTTCCTGCCGGAAAAGTGGACAAAACAGCGTACAATCCTTACGGTATTGTTTTACGAAGACCTGTAAATGTGCAGTTTGATAAATGTGGGATAAATCATTAGAACACTGCAGCTTGGATTGGGTTAGCTGTTATTTCTAATTAGAATAAAAGTTTGCATCAGTCACTCAAACAGACAGCGCCACTATGGGAAGCCAAACCACTCAAAAGGTGGTCCAAACTGAGCTACTCCGAAGTACCACGCAGGACGGACCACATACCTGCGCAACCCGCTGGGTACTGTGGCACGAACCACTGAAAAGTCCTGTGTTTATATGTTTCTGTAAAGCTGCTTCGAGACAATGTCCATTGTTAAAAGCGCTATACACATAAAATTGAATTGAATTGAATTGAAGAGTGCAGCCTGGACCAATTGATATGCACAACAAACTGGACAGCGCAGTGCAGGTGGGTCTTAAACGTGCTGTGCAGACCAGTTTTGACCTCCCAATGCGAGCAACAAGACCAGCACAAAGTAAACTGGGAGAGACTAAACATAATCATTTGATTACGTACAGCCATACAAATAGGCTTACAATTACCAAACTGGTCCACGCAGTGCAGTTAAAACCTACCCGCAGCGTGCCATGCTACCCAGTGGGTCATGCAGGTATTCGGTCTGTGCCGCGCGGTTCTTCTGAGTAGCTTGGCTTCCCATACACTTCAGTGAGAAGAGTCTGGAAAGTCTGAAGAGTTTTCTGCTGTGTGTCTCTTATTGTTTCTTTCAAGGGCATTATCAATTCCGTTAAACATTTTAGGACTATTTAAAACAGTTTCAAATGTTCTCTTAGGACTGTTTGCCATCTGTTATAGGAATAGCAGTAGTATTTTACAGTAGAGTTCTGGGGAAGAATTCAGAGGAATTTGTGCGCAGGTCTCGTGGCTAGAAAGTCCAAACTGGTCTTCTTCCGGTCTGCTCAGTTTGGACCAGCTTTTGAGTCGTTTGGCTTCTCATACGCCAAACAAGTGCTCTCGAGAGTAACGACAAAACTAGTCTGATGTAAGTAATGGGTGCGCAAACTTTATTGGTTTGACAGCGTCAACTATTTGATTGGTTTATAATTCAGGGAGCAGGACCTACGGGAAGAAACAATAATTAAACCGCACATCACTCGCTCGTATTTACAGCTTTTCCTGACTATGACAGCAAGCGCGCGCTTTTATGATCTCGCGAGAAGTGAGCTGTACATTTCCGGCACACAGCTGCACGCTGTTAGTGGTGTTTGTCTGCAGTCCAAAACATGAAGATTGTCACTTGGAACATAAATGGCATAAGAACCTTTAAAAACGGGATAAAGTCTGCGCTTGACTCGTTCGACGCTGATATAATATGCGTTCAGGAAACCAAAGTGACGCGTAAGTAAAAGCGGAAACGATAGCAAGAACACATGTCAGTGTGGAGCTATATTAGTACGTCAGTAGACTATTATAATAGACTAGGTGCACACTTTTGTCAGGTGTTTAAAAGGAAATTCTCCCCTCATGTTGTTAGGCGATCTGCTGGACGAAAGGACAGCAATTGTGGATGGATACAACTCTTACTTCAGCTTTAGCCGAGGACGCACTGGCTACTCGGGTAACTTTAGCATAATTAACGAGCTCGTGTGGAGTGGCCTGATTGTAATAACTCAATTTTATTCTTTGACTTTTTTTTATTTTTGTATTATTTGCATGTACACAGGAAATTGATGTTTATTTTTTGTTGTTTGTTTCAACAGGGGTCGCGACGTTTTGTAAAGACTCCGCCACCCCATTCGCCGCAGAAGAAGGATTGACAGGTCGCCTTGTCAACCATGGAGAGGCTGTCGGTTGCTATGGTGATCAGGGGGACTTCTCCATAGAGGAGCTCCAGACACTTGATAATGAAGGACGAGCCGTAATCACCCAACACAAGTTCAAGCATTCGCTGTAAACCTCTACTGTTTTTAACGTGGCCTTGTCGACTTGCTATTGCCCAGTGACCTTGGAGGAATTCCTGTCACCATCTTAAGTATAGTTCAGTAGATACCTCAGCTACACTATATGGACAAACATACCCATCACACACACCCACATGTGCTTATAGAAAATCCTATTACAGATTTAGTTATTATGATACCCTCCACTTGTCTGGGATGGTTTTCCATTAGATTTTGGAGTGCGGCTGTGGGGATTTGCCCATTCAGCCACATGAGCATTAGTGAGATTAGACTGATGTCTGGTGAGAAGACCTGGTGTGCTGTCAGTGTTCCAGTTCATCACAAAGGTGTTCAGTGGGGTTGATGTCAGGGTTCTGTGCAGACCACTCGAGTTCTTCCACACCAACCTTGTCGAACCATGTCTTCATGGATCTTGTTTTGTGCACAGGGCCATTGTCGTACTGGAACTGGTTTGGGCCGCTTAGTTCTAGTGAATGGAAAATGTAATGCTATAGCACACAGACATTCTAGATAATTGTGTGCTTCCAACTTTGTGGCAACAGTTTGGGAGAAGGCACACATATGGGTGTGATGGACAGGTAGTCAAATACTTTCAATCATATAGTGTACTTTTGTCCATATAGTGTAAATCTGCCAATGCCTAGTTTGTTAAAATCTTCTCTACATCCCCTATAGTGTTGTATAGGACCATTGGCAGGCATCATATAGATACTATCCCAAGACATAGAGGGGAAGCCGTTGAGGGGATGCTGAAATCGTAACCAGCTTTTTGTAACCAGCTAATAAATTTTGAGCCTATTCAGTATCCCTCTATATTTTTTTAGCATTGGAAAATTTGGTCTACATCAAGTAGAATGATTCCTCTGATTTTACTGATGTACAAGACTGTTACAGCTTTGAAAATGGTTTGCATGGTAATTATTTTCCACAGGGAAGCAGAAGGATCTGAGACCCTGACTGTCATCAATGTGTATTGCCCACGTGCAGATCCAGAAAAGCCAGAGAGAAAGCTTTTTAAACTGCAGTTTTACAAACTCTTACAAAGCAGAGCTGAGGCAATTGTCGGACCTCGAAGGTAAGCAAGAATTGATCCGGAGCAACATTATTTTTGTACATTAAGCTTTACTAGAATTGCACCATTAACATCACACTGCATATCTTGAATTGAAATTTTAATTGCTATTGTTCTGTCTAGTCATGTGATCATATTGGGTGATATAAACACCTCTCACCAGCCAATAGACCACTGTGACCCAGATGATGTGGTATGTGTTCAGGAATACTGCACTACACATAGGGAGCATGCAGTGATTCATGGCTTTTGAAATTTTATAAATATAAGCTCTTACTTGGTTGTTTGTCTGAACATTAAAACATTAAAAACATTGTTGTTTAATAATTATTGGGACTATGTGACTCATGCTATCTCCAAACTTTTTCTCATTTTTATGTCCATGTCACACAGGAGAACTTTGAGGACAATCCAGGCAGAAAGTGGTTGGACAGCTTCCTGTTTGAGCTGGCAGAAAACGGGAATGATGAGGAGGATGGTTCTGAGCCCTCTCTGAATTGTGTGTCTGGTGGTAAATTTATTGACACCTTCCGATATTTCCATCCTACACGTACCAATGCCTTCACATGCTGGTCTACACGTACGGGTGCGAGGCAAACCAACTACGGCACCCGCATCGACTATATTTTTGCCAATCGTTTACTAGTTGAGACAAACTTACTGAATGCAGATATCATGCCAGAAGTGGAGGGTTCTGATCACTGTCCCATATGGGCTAAACTAAGTTGTACTTTTGTACCCAGTCCTAGATGCCCGGCTCTGTGCACCTGTTATATGCCTGAGTTCATGGGGAAGCAGCAGAAACTCTTGCGCTTTCTTGTTAAGGTTTCTGGACAACACACAGATGGCAGAGACATTGAAAAACCTTTGCCTGGATCTCAAGAGGTTGGGGAGATTCGTGAGAACCTCAGTCCTCTAGCAGTAGGTGTCAGTTCTGGGAGCAAGAGACCTTCAGATGGATTACCAGAGTCATCTACATTCAAGGGGAAAAAAAGCAAACAAGCTAAAAAGGCAACTAAACCTCAAGGCAATCTCCTGACCTTCTTTAAACCTAAATTGACCCCTGTATTATCTTCAAGCCAGAGCCTAAGCTCAGGTGAGAACACAGAGACATGTTTCAAAAGTGAGGGAGTCATGCCTGAGATCCACGAAGGTACAGAAAATTATGTCAACAGCTGCATAGCAACCCACAGTATGCTTACAGAGGACCACACTGAGGTGAAAGTGAAGGGTGAAACAAATAACTTAAGCATCTCAAAGACTAAGGAAGACGAAGAGCGTTGTCAGGATCAGCTCCAAAGCAACACCATGCTCAACCAGGAGACCAAGAAAGGATCCTGTCCAGACTTTTGGAAATCAGTTTTGCATGGACCACCCCAGCCGCCACGGTGTAACGCGCACGACGAGCTGTGCGTGCTGCGGACTGTGAAGAAACCTGGACCAAATTTGGGCCGTCAGTTTTTTGTATGTGCTCGTCCTCAGGGCCACTCGTCCAACCCACAGGCAAGGTGTAATTTCTTCGCCTGGGTGGACAAACGCAAATAGAAGCCAACTGAAGTATCTGTAAAAAGTCTGTTTATATATGGTGCTTGAAGAATGTTTTCTATAAAAAATGTTTTTATTGTACAAATAAATGATTTAAATATTTTTTGATGGTGCATTCTTTAGTCTGAAGACCAAACACATTTAGCACAATTGCATGCTAAGCTGTTGTAGGACATTGACGTGTTTTAAAACGAATTACATTCTCGAATCATGACCAAAACATTACAGAGTGACTATACTATAATATGAGATGAAGATTTTATTCAGTTCTTCATGTAGTAACAAATTTCACCCCTCGTGTTCAATTTTTTACGTTCGTGTTTACGTTTGGCTTCGAGTATCAAAAAGGGAGGGGGATTGGTTTGAGAGGAGCACGCACTTCCGCCCGTTTTATCAGAAAGTTCCTCAGCGTATCCGCTTTCGTACGTCAGAAGAAAAACCATACATGTTCATATTTTAGGTCGTTCTTCAGTTGTTTTTTTTGTTGTTGTTAATTGTTTCCCAAGTGGGATGCCTAATTATATTCGCAATGCAGAAGTAAGTCAATTTCCTACCTCTGTAAGGCAATTATAATAAGAGTATTTTATAATATCGTGAAGGCGAAATGGCGCTTGTTTCGGTAGACCTAGCTGGTGATGTAGCAAGTCCTACCGCTAGCTCCGTTTAGCCTGATTTATTCGACTCCGCGTCCTTCCAAACGTCACAGCCACTTTTTAAAAAGATGCCGGTTATAACCCAGCTGACGTTAGTTAACAAAAGGAAAAAGAAAAAATAACGACAATCTATTTTCTCACTGACTGGAAATGAGCTAGCTGAGGACACAGTTCGCTTGCTAACCAGCACCAACTTCAACTTCTCGTGCTGCTAATTTACCTCCCACATGTCTACATGTAGTTTTTATTCTTTTAATATAGATATTCCTGACTGTACTTTATGAAGTTTGTGTCCTGTTTTACCTCATTAACTATACAATTTTAGTTTTGCTATTTCAGACTCGGATTTCACTGTGTATTACTTGTGTGAGTAGAAAAGTAACGTTTAGTATATATCTCTCTCTCTCTATATATATATCTCCGATTATATTAAACTGCGAATTTTCAGTATCTCAATATACAGTGCTGTAAAAAAGTATTTGCCCCCATTCTGATTTCTTCAGTTTTTGTGTACAGCTCGTACTAAATAGTTTTAGATCTTCAAACAAAATACAACATAAAACAAAGGCAACCTGAATAAACACTACCGTTTTTTAAGTTTATTTTTATTGAAGCAAAAAAAAAAAAGAAAGAAAGAAGCTATCAAACAGTTATAATCCATGTGAAAAACTAATTGCCCCCTTAAACTTTAAAGTCTAGTTGTGCCAAGAGCCATGAAATAATATATTCTGGACATATGGGAGATATTTTATATCTAAATATTAAAAGTAGTTTTTAAGAGAGTTTTATTTACCATTTTTGATGTTCACAGATTAACCAAAAAGTTACATCATAAAATTACTATGGTTAATTAATACTTTAGCAACCACTCATGACTTTTGCCCCCAATATTGTTAGTTTGTGTTGTAACACAGATATTTAAAGTAATATATAAAGTTGCATCTGAATTGATGAGAACTATGGCTAAATAATAATATACAATGCTGTGAAAATTATTGGCCTTTCATTGTGATTTCTTCTGTTTGTGTCTCATACTAAACAGTTTTAGATCTTCAAACAAAATACAACATCAAACAAAGGCAACCTGAATAAACACACAGTATTTATTTATTTAATTTATTGAAGCAAAAAAGGTTATCCAACACCTATCATCCATGTGAAAAACTAATTGCCCCCTCAAACTTAAAATCTGCTTGTGCCACCTTTAGCAGCAATAACTGCAACCAAATGCTTCCCTTAACTGGAGATCAGTCTTTCACAGTGCTGCGGTGGTGTTTTGGCCCACTCTTTTTTGGAGGATTGCTTTAGTTCACCCACATTGGAGGGTTTTCAAGCCCATTTAAGGTCCTGCTACCCACAGCATGTCAGTGGACTCTGTGCACGAATGCTGCTTGCGTATTTCCGGTAGAATCTCAGCCAGTGACTTTACTTGCGTATAGCGCGTTCCTATAGTGAAATGTACCAGCAGCAAAACTCTTTCGTACGATTCATTTTACAACGATTAAGCTATTATAGTATTATTATTAGTATATAATATAGTAATGGCTTTCAGAAAGTTCAAGTATCAACGGCGGGGAGACAGCAGTTCGGCCGAACATTGTTGTGTCCCGTTATGCGAGACCTCCTCAAAGTTCAACTCTTTACTGAGTTTCCACACTTTTCCCGTGGATGAAGAAACACGCAGAAAGTGGATACGCAACATTCGACGTGACACGTTTAGCATCACATCTCATACAAGGGTCTGCAGTCGTCACTTCGTTAGTGATGATCTGATGGAGCCATCGACTCCTAAAGGGCGTCGCATGCTGAGGAAGGGGGCTGTACCCACCTTATTCCAGTGGAACAGCTACTCCGTTGCAGAACCCAGGCGCACCGGGGTATGGCAGAGGAGGGAGGTTTCTACTCGAGTGGATGACGATCCTGTGCCAATGAATGCCCAGCATCTGGAACATGATTACTGTTCATTTCTAGAACCCACGGCAGTCGATAATGCACCGGATCGGAATGAAGATCTCCACGAAGAGAATGAGCGACTGAGAAGACAGGAGGAGGTGTCGGTCAGTCAAAGATTTTGTTTGGGGCGATTTGCTGCTTCCGACGATGACATAAGCTCCCTCACTAGGTATGATTTAAAACCCTTCCAAATTACTGTATTATTGATTAAACGTGTTTTGAACATTTTAATTAGATAAATAAATACAAATAATGCAAAGACGGGTATGAAGTGTCAGAAATGGAGACTTGGCTAGATTCGCTAGTCGTATATAGCATGAGAATACTCGCCCTCAAAGTTGTTGATGTAACTCGAAATATATCATTTGAAGCCCTTCTCCTTCTTACTGTTGGGTGTAACAGCTGACTGCCTCACATATAACGTCATTCACGATAATCTGGGGAAGCTCTTGTAAACAGCGAGTAAAATGTCATACTTTCCTGTGCAGTCTTCATACAGTTATCGCCCATAGCGAAAATAGCTTTCGGCGCGGCACCGGATGTAACTGAGCTGGCTGAGACAAAATGCGGAAGCAATCGTGCATTGGTTCTAGGGATGTCACGATACCAAAATTCTAGTAGTCAGTACCTATACCACCAGACGTACACGATACTTAATACCAAATTCGATACCACGGTGTGGTATAAAATTTAAAAAATAAAATAAAAAAACTCTCCTGAGGACATCCTCCTCTGGCTGATACTGGCAAAGAGAGCAAGAGGGAGGGGGGTATTTTAGTTATCAAACACTGTCTGATAATGAGTGGACTTGCACTCCTAAACGCACGCACGCACACACACACACACATGCACGCATGTATGCACACAGACGCGCATGCACACACCCCTTATACTCTGAATGCAAACATTAGTTTAAATTCACTGATATGGTGGCAGACCAAAAAGATTTATTAAAAACATGAACGTTTGAATAATTATTAGTGACATTAGGCTACATTTAGCTGACAGGACACGGGCTGAATGACGATGCATGGTGGCCCATTCGGAGGTAGTTTATAACACTGCAATGCATTAGCATTGTTAACAAATAACTGGCTATTGCAGACATTACATGGAGCATAACGTTAGCTGGTTTCACGGCCACAATGCCAGCTGCCTCAAACACACATAATGTGGGACCGTCTTTCAAGTGCTTCGCCAAATTCCAGGTGTTTCCTTGATTTGTTTGAAATGAACGATAGCATCGGTTGCACACCGGAAACGATACTAGCTTTCCTCTCTTTTCCTCTCAACGAGTCGGGCGGAGCTAAACTTAAAGCTAAGCTAATCTTCTGTAGTTTTTCCCGTGTGCTTGTAGGCATTCTCCTTCTTCACCACTTGTGGACTGACTAAAACACTTGCGCATATTTGCTGCCGCCATCACGTCCGGAAGAATCGCAACCTCTGTACTTTCGTTACAGTCGATACCAATGGAAATGCAGAAAAACAAGTACCGTCACATTTTAAGAATGTTGGTACCGACTTGGTACCGAAGTATCGGTTCTCGTGACATTCCTAATTGGTTCAAGTCAGGATTTTGACTAGGCCACTCCAAAACTTTAATTTTCCTTTTTTTTTTAGCCATTCAGGGATGGATTTACTCCTATGCTTTGGATCTTTGTCTTGCTGCATAATCCATTTGCGCTTGAGTTTCAATTTACAGACTGAAGACCGGACATTCTCCTTTAGGATTTTCTGGTAGAGAGCAGGATTCATGTTTTTCTCAATTATTGCAAGTTGCCCAGGCCCTGAAGCAGCAAAGCATCCCCACACCATCACACTTCCACCACCATGCTTGACTGTAGGTATGATGTTCTTTTTGTGGAATTCTGTGTTTGGTTTACGCCAGATGTAACGGGACCCCTGTCTTCCAAACAGTTCCACTTTCCACTCATCTATCCACAGAGCATTCTCCCAAAAGGTTTGAAGATTATCAATGTGTGTTTTGGCAAAATTCAGACAAGTCTTAATGTTCTTCTGGGTTTGCAGTGGTTTTCACCTCACCACTCTTCCATGGATGCCATTTTTGCCCAGTGTCTTTCTGATAGTGGATTCATGAACAGTGACCTTTACTGATGCAAGAGAGGCCTGTAGGTCCTTTGATGATGTCCTTGGCTTTTTTGTGACTTCCTGGATGAGTAGTTGCTGTGTTCTTGGAGGAATTTTGGAAGGTCGACCATTTCTGGGAAGGTTCACTACTGTGCTGAGTTTTCCCATTTGGAGATAATGGCTCTCACTGTGGTTCTTTGGAGTCCCAGAGCCTTTGAAATAGCTTTGTAACCCTTCCCAGACTGATGTTTTTCAACCACCTTCTTCCTCATAATTTCTGGAATTTCTTTCAATTTTGGTATAGTGTGTTACTGGGTAAGACCTTTTAACCTACTTCATGTTGCTGAAAAAGTTCTCTTTAAGTGTTGATTTGATTGAACAGGGTTTGTAGTAATCAGGCCTGATTGCCTCTAGTCCAGCTGAACCCCATTATGAATGCAGTTTCATAGATTTGAATTAGTAACTACTGGGTCAAATACATTTTCACACAGGCCCAGTTGCTATTGGATAACGTCAATAAATAATGTTATCATTTAAAAACCGTATTGTGTGTTTTCTCAGGTTGCCTTTGTGTTATCTTCGATTTTTTTTTTTAAATTTCGGAAACAATTTAGTATGAGATATACACAAAAACAGAAGAAATCATGATAGAGGCAAATACTTATTCACAGCACTGTAATATTAATTTTAGTCATTATGCCACTAAAAATGGCAGGTGGTGCCACCGTTCGACCACAATGCATTACAGAGAGGAATTCCATTACTGTAACGCTAACAGATGCTACTATTGACGTTGTGCATTTAATATAATTGTAGTTTCAAAATCACTATTTGCATTTTTGGTAATAACCTTATTTTTTTTTCTCCACAGTGGAACAGGAGTTTACTACCAGGCAATGCCTGCAGTGGGACCTGATGGGAAAAATGTGATGAAGTTGATTCCAGTTAAGAAAGTGAACGGCCACTTTTTTCACACGCAGGTTCTTCCTTCGAGAAACGTCTGTGTACCTGCTCACACGTCTCCTGTGCCTTCACCCCAGAACAGAATCCCAACACTTCAACCAACAGCAGATGGACGTTTCATCTTAAAAACTCCTCTGGAAGTGAATACAGTATTTAATTCGGTGAAAAGTCAGCACAGAGGATCTAATGCTTTATTCCAGTCCTCTGCCAACCAAATGCATGTCCCACAAATCACCCAAAACATGGCACAAAACACCTTACAATCACCTGTTCAACCCAGTAACAAGGCTGTAATTGTTACCAACAGTACACAGCTCTCAAACACTGTGAAACCACCTGCACTGGCAAGTGGACATTACCTTCAGATCCCAGCTAACGCCACAGTTAGAACCCTCCCTGCCTCCGCGCTCCCATCGTCTATCCAAAACAGAATCTGTCACTCCACAAATGACTCCAGCCCTCTGAAGGGACTACCAATGGTTCTGTACGTGTCTCCAGTCAGCTCTCTGAAATTAGACCAACAAACAGCATGTGTCAAAAAACCCAGTGCGCTTCCCCAGACTTTGAGTCACACGTCTACTGTGAGCGTTGTGAAAAGCCCGGAGGAATCTCCTAGGAACAGTCAAGGGAGCACCACTCCAATGAAGTGGGTGGTTGAAGAGAGGGAAGGAAGCAGTGCTCCATACCTAATACCTGTGACCTCACCCAACATGTCCTCAGACATCTTAAAAGCAGTCAAGCATATGGAGTCGTCAAGGCTTCCAGACCAAGTCGCAAAAGAACCTGTGTCTACCGACACCAGCAAAGAAACAGTTACTCCAGGGAATGACAATGCCCTCGTGATGTGCAACGGTAAAGTGTACTTTGTGGCTAAAAGAAATTCTGAAGTCACCAAGGATATGATTACTAATGCAGAAAGCAAGCTGCACCCCAGAAACCCTGCCCAGTCCCCTACTGCCGCATTAGGTACAGTTACTCCAAACGTGAGTCAAAAGCAAGACCCGAAAAGCCCGGGAGACAATAAAAAGCCCAGTGATATCATTGACTTGTGTGATGATGATGAAGAGAGCTCAACTGGCACGTCATCTGGGAGAATAATCATACCAAGCGATACAGTAAGCGAGCACGATGAAGACTCTAACGTGATATTTGTGTCATACATTCCACCAAAGTCATCAGAGACCGAGAGCAGCAAGGACGTCACAGAGACGACGTCTCCGACCAATTGTGTGAACGATGCAGACGACACGAAATTAGAAACAGAAAGCATGGAGACAGGCGGCGAGTTGCTGAACAGTACCTGTAGCGCTGAATTGGATGCGAGTAAATGTGATGCTGTGCATGTGAACGAACCTGCTCTTGAAGGAAACGGGGCATCGTCAGAAACACTAGAAGTAGTTTGTGATCAACAAACTGATGTTACTGAAAAGGTACAGCAACTTCAATGTCCTTATAAGCTAAAAGGACTAATCTTAATAGTTACTTATTGTAATGTCTTCTTTTATATGAGTAAGTACTTATCTAGCCAAAAGAAAAATATTTCTAGAATGTCTTTGATTACAGTGATTGGACATGCCAAGTTGTACAATCTCATCTAATTTATTAAATGTTCTTGCAGTAGCAGCATTCACATAGTCCTCATGCAAATCGTTGTTGTTGTTGTTTTTCATGGTTCATGATTGTGTTTAATACATGTAGAGACCAGTACAAAGATGGTTTTGTATTTTGTCTTCATTCTGCAGTCTTAAATGCATAATAATATTACAATATTTGTAATGTAAAAGCAGGCTAATGTCACCAGGTAAAAGCTAATGTGTGCGTACGTGCTGTGCGGTCCTTACTTGTTTATTTCATTTGTTTTTTTATTTTACTTTTTAACAGTCTTTTGAGGAAATGGTTCCAGACCAAAAAGACCAGCCTAAGAGTGATTCTGAATTCAGACGGACTTTTGGGATTACCTCCGATTTAAGCGTTTCCTTACAAAAGATAGACGTGCCTAATGAGGCACAGGAAGGTCACCCGCAGAACGAGAAAAGGTTAATTAACAAACGCACGCTAGACGGCATCCGCAAACTGATTCGCGACTCAAAGATTGAGACAAAAATCAAACGGCTGATTCAGACACAGGTGAGATTTATTCTTATACTTAAGACCTAATCAGATAAAGCAGTTCACAGTCGATAAAAATGTTTCGTTATATTTGAAGGGGATTTATGCCTGTTGTGTACATTTTCCCCCCCAAAGTGCTGCCATATCAGTAATGTCTCAGAAGAATGCTGCAGATTGGCTTGGACCGTGTGTGTGTGTGTTGTAATACGCCTTCACCAGCCGCTTTAATAGGAACACCTGTACACCTCATTCATACAGTTATACAATCCACCAGTCATGTGGCAGGAGCACAATGCATAAAGTCATGCAGCTACAGCTCAAGAGCTTCGGTTGCTGTTCACATCAGACAGCTGTTCATTTGGCAGATGTTTTTATTCGAAGCTGCATACAATTGAGAGAGGATATAATGATTTGTTTTTCATGATATATACCCATACACACACAGAGTAATGTAAGTAAGTGCAATATGAACAGTGTTGTGTATTGGCCATTTGTTGTGTTGTCTGTCTGTAGGTGCCTGAAAAAACTGGCAAAAGAAAACGTTTGGAGAGAAATGGAGATAAAACTAGCTCGGACGAACATTCTTCACCTCCATCTAACGCTTTAGTAGAATGCGACCATGAGACTCAAAGTGCGTCAGCCGAGCAGAGTACAGACAGACAGGTCGTTCAGACCTGTCAAGGTGCAGAGGAAGAAACCCCATCCACCAGTGGTGCTTGTGACGTATCAGACACGACCACCAATCACCTCTATTCGTCCTCCTCGCTCGAGCCTGTACAAGCTCATACTGCCAAGTGTCGAAGTGACAGTCCAGCTTGTTGTTCAGGGTTACGGAAAACTCCGCCTCGCTCAAGCAAGGGGTGTGGGAGAGTGTGCACAGCATGTCCTTGTGGAACTAAGGTTGGAGGAGTGGCTGGAAATTCAGCATCTAAACCAGGAGAGAAGCCAACTCCCTGTTCAAGCATTACTTCATCTAAAAGTGTTTCGCCTGAATCAAACCGAGATGCGATTACAGTCGACAGATTGGCAGATTCGGTTTCACACTCAACCAACAGCAACAGTGCATCAGGAAAGTCAGGAGATGAAACGACACGTGGCAGCCAATCACGTGTTAGTACGGATGTTAAAAGTACTTTGCTCACTGCTACCTTTTCGACAAGCCAACCTGAGGCTACACCAGCAATGACAGGAACATACAGCAGCAGTTCAAGATGCACACAAGACACGCCTCGTGATAAACCTACAAGCAGCCAGTTAGAAACAGGTGCTCCGAAGCCAAGCAAACCAAACGAGATGAAGACGAGCTCATCCTCAGATCGCCAGTTATATTATACGAGCTACAAAATACCTAGCGAACTGTACTCCTCTGTAGTGCTGGACCCTGAGGAGATAAAACGACAGGAGAGAATCAAACGCCTTAAAGACCTTCTGCAGGAGAAGGAAGCTGCACTCGAGAAGCTGAGGAAGAGCATGTGAGAGCGGCATGAATCTGAATTTACTTTTGGCAGCAAGATATCAATGGAGAAATTGCCAGTATATGTAGAGTAGATCCGCGAAAGGCAGCATCTGGTTATATGCATACTTACGTTTTTGTGATGTACTTCAGCATTGGTGTGTTTCTTTGAATGTACACACAGTATGTCTATGTTGATATATTTACCATTCTCTCTGTTTTCTAAACTTAAGTGTCATGTTCATGAGTTTCATTATGCAACAGAGTACGCGACGGGTTAGGACGTGGCCGAATGCGGCTTCATTTTGAATTTCTAAATTATTTAACATTTCAGAAGACCTGTACCACTTTGTCATTTAGATACTTAATATGGTATACACGTTCCAGATGGCTTGTCTACACATCGTCTCTACAGAGTGTCCCAGACGTCTCCATACATAGGGGAAATTTTAGACTTTTTAGCAAAATATCTTTTCTTTTCAGATAGTCTTTAAGAATGCCTTTGACAAAAATATTGAAATCATTCTCTTGATTTGATCAGGAAGCTGCCTCAAGGTTGCGCTGGACTTTAATAGGAAACATGGCAAGCACATCACACTCGATGTTGTCGCCAAACTGGGAGCCAACCTTGGGAGAGACAACTGTGTGTGTGTGTGCGCATGCGTGCAAAGTAATGGCACATCACATGGAGGACGTTTTGTAAATAAAGTTACATTTGGCTAAAAAGTGTTAATTTCCCCTGTGTATGGAGACTTTTGGGACGCCCTGTACGTTTCATTTAACATGAAATAAGTATTGCTATCATCATTTTTGCTTTATAGGAGCATAGCTCATTTCAAAATTAACTTCATCCAGAGTAGTAAGGGATTAACATCATTCAGTTTGTTTTGCAGGTTCTGAGGTGGGGACCTTTTGGGATTGTGCTACAGCTTTGTTATCCTTTTCTTAAAATGTCTTATTAAAATTCCTGTTTTCTATGTCTGTGTGAGGTTTTAATGCTGAAATTGAGATATTCTTGTCAGTGGATATTTCTTAGTTCTTACATGGAGTTCCCAAGTTAAAAAGTAAAGTAGGCAAATTTTGAATAATATAAAACTGAATAGAACAGTCAGCTGATTCAGATAAGAAGAAATGGCCATGTTGTAGGCCATTAAAGGATGCCAGGATGTCCTTTTAGCAAGGTAAATAACATTTAGGTTTTCAAGTAAGTGCGTAGTTAAAGTTTTACATCACGACTGGGTGAACACCAGCATGTGGGAGATTTTTTATATATATATATATATATATATATATATATATATATATATATATATATATATATATATATATATATCTTTAGTGAACACTACATGGGTTAAAGTCACAGGTTTCCAACCCTGGTCCTGCTCTCATGTACTCATGTCAACTCCGTAAAGCCTGTTAATTAGCGGATCGATTATATCAGGTTTAAAATTCATGCTAATGAATAACTCGGATGTTGAAACATGGCTCATATAAAACAGTAAGCTTGGCTACAGATAGCTAGCTTTTATTTAATCTTGCTATTATTTTCTATAACAACACACAATAATGCCAGCTGCAAGACAAACCACATGTTTATTAATGCATTCATTCTAATACATCATTTCTATATTAATAGCTAATTCATAGCTTAATAACACAAAAATATTTTGCTATTTAACAAAGAAAAATGTATAATTGTTGATATGGTGAAGCTGTCTGTAATTACAGTGATTTAATATTTTTGGAAGGAGTCTTCAGTATCAGTGCTTTGTAATACTGTGGTGAAGCTTTTTTTATTTTATTCTTTTTTTTAAATGTCTTCTGCCATGGAAAAGTTTTTGGGACAGAGGACTAGGAGTTTATCAGTAACATGACAAGCTGCATGTTTGAAGTCTTGAATCTGATTTGGCAAGAATGTGTGTTTCTTTATAATTGGAAGGTTTTTTTCTGGCTTTAGCATGATTGATGGCGCTATATTAATTTTCAGCACAGAGGAGTTTACAGTTGCAGTTTCTTTTTTCGTTAACTTTGAGAGAGAATCCAGGAGAAGCTGCTGAGGGAGCAACTGTTTGTAACATAAGTGATAAACGGAACTAACTTGTTTTGTGGATGTTGTGTAACGTTAATTGTAAACAGTTAAAAAGTGCAATATGTCTAGTTAAAATTGTAATTGTTGCGTCTCTGTGGTATAAGTGGAATAATACACTTCAAGGTGAAATATTATCAGCCTACAATGCATGTCTTTGGACTGGGGGAGGAAACTGGAGTACCCAGAGGAAACCCCCAAAACATGGAGAACTCTGCACACACAGGGCAGAGGTGGGATTCGACTCCCCAATCCCAGAGGTGTGAGGCAAACGTGCTGACCACTAACCCTGCTGTTCTGTACATGTAGCATCTAATAATAATAATACCGACTTTCCGAGTAGTAATCCGGGACCGATGGGGGCGTTTTCTTTGCGTATTCCTAGTTGGAGTACTAGTTGTTGTCCTTCACCTACTTAACCACTACAGCTCCAATCTTCACAGTTCAGTCCTCCAGGATTTTGCGATCGCAGAAATTAACGCACAATCAAGCAAACTCCGCAATATTCGCAGGAGCTTGTTGCAATTGCTCAAAATTACCGCAGATCTGGGCCAAGGCGCATCATGTGACGTCATCACAACGCGCAATTCAGCCAAAGCCGTCTTCGAGCGTAGAACGAGTTCAGCTAAAAGGTCTGTTTTACAAACAAGCTTCACTGTCAAAGACCATGCGAAGCAGTTTAGAGCAATTGCTATTTCGCCAATTCAAGTAAGCTAGTTTCCCCACAAAAAACACCGCAAATTACATCATAAAATGTTTTGAAAAAAATCGCCGCAAATAAAATCCTCTGTGAAATCCCATATGGACAGTTTAACTTGCCGAAAGGGGGTTCTTCATTATTATTTATTTATTTTTTTAAATATAAGTTTTCTTGTTTTAACCTGCAGTATCTGCAGCTGCTCGCCAGAGGGCGCGCTCTGTATTAAAAGTGCATGACTGGCTGCTCCACATTCCTCCCGAAACGCTCGCTAATGACACTCATTACAGCCAGGATTCCTCATTTCCACGCAGCGTGACTAACAAGACGGAAAAGAGCGGAGCAACTTTACAGCCGTTACCACTAGTTATTAATCATAATGATAACAGAAAAGAAGGAAAGTGGCGCAAAAAATAAAACTTAAAACAGAGCAGAACGCGGATTAAGTAAGGAAATCCTTTCTCTCTCTCTCTCTCTCTCTCTCTCTCTCTCTCTCTCTCTCTCTCTCCCCGCATGCCCATTGTGAGTGTTTGGGTTTGTCCAAATGCGGAAGTTGCCGCCCAGCAAAAGCACTGATAGCGAGAAGATGATGCTCACGATGACAGGCGCAGTTCAGCGCTTCTGCACGGTGGGTTAAAACCCTGTGAGGAAGTCCCGCAGCCCCGCTCCCTGATGGCGTCGCTGCCGGAGCGCCGGGCGTTCGCGCTCAAAATCAACAGGTAGGCTGTTCTCTGCCTTTCTTCCCCCCCTACACACACACACACACACACGACTGACCACTGACACGTTTGCTAGAAGTAAGTCAGTGCAAGTGTGCTTGCGCTGTAGAGGCTTGAAGACGTCGCGAGAAAAGCTGCGATCACCCAAATACAAGTCCAGGAGCACAGCACTAACAGACACGTCGCGTGACGCTGCTCAGCTCCCAGCGCGCTGCTCCGGACTCTGAGCCGTCAACTGCGTCTCCTCGTCGGCTTCATGTGTGGAGTTTATTAGGAGGGAGTTCCGCAATGTAGATTCCACAGCAGGCAGCTACACGTCCTGAACACGAGGACTAATAAGAAAAACGGGCCACACACAAAAATCTTTCAAAACAGAATTTCAACATCGTCGGGGTGGAAAAAAATAGTAATGGAAGAGGTCACGGCTTGTGCGCATGCGCTATTCCTTTAAACGCGCTTAGTAGTTTTCTTATTATTAGTCAGTTTATTTTTTTCTCTTTTGTGTGTGTGTGTGTGAATAAGCAAAAAGTTGAAAGTTTTGTCTTGAACAAAAAAAAACAAAACAAAAAAAAAAAACGAGGGAGAGAACAGGTGCTTATTTGAAGCATTATCCTCTTTTATTCACACACACACATCCTATTGCAAACAATGAGATCTTGCCCAGTCTATCATTTCCACTGTGCTGATGTCTTCCTGATGTGTTGATCCTTTCCTGTGAGGATCTTTTCCTCCTTTTCGGTTGAATAAAATCCAACAGTTAAAAGTCCGGTTAAGCTGGAAGTTATTATTGTTCCTTCTTTTTACATAGCAGGTGGTGAGGAAGTGCATGAGCCCATTGTGCTTGGAGGAGGAGGAGGAGAAGGGGTGGATGTATACTGTTGATAATAATTATACTAAGCATAAACTCTGTTGTGAAAGGTTTGTGGAGTTTATAAGTAGGGAATAAGCTGTAGCTTCGTTCTTATAGCCCCGGTCAATTTCTCATGTCAGGTGTTGTGTGGGAAGCAGCATTTGTAGCCAGTCTTACATTTACCATTGACATTAATAAGCTCTTGTTATACTTTAATGACTTATGTTATGATGATCCTACAAAAGTGCTTCTGCTTCAGTTGACAGAACACGGAGCATGGTTTTACCACTTGAGGAGGTTTGAAATCGTTCAAGGACTATAAATATGTCCATCAGCACACCCAAGTTTCAAGATTACTCAGGATGTTGAGCTAGCTTGTCTGTAATAGTCATAATAGTGCTTATATGAAGGCAATGTTTTTTTATTTATAATCCCGCTTCTTTTGTGAGACTAGAATAGAGTATTCAAAAGCAAAGTTGTGGGATTGCGATGCCGCAGAGGGGTTATTCTTACTAATTTCATACACGCCGTTTCACTTCCTCTTTGCCATGACTCAAAAGGAAACGAAGCTTGCTCACTAATGCACAAGGAAGAAAAAAAAAGTAGAGAGGTAGATGTCTGGCTTGATTTTCACCCTCACGTTGGTCACTCTTATTAGTATGATTATCGGAAGCTCTAGATAAAGCAAGCAGGTTATTTTTCATTACCTCTTGAGGTTTGGTAAATTCGTGGTGGTTCAGATGAGGATGAAGCAAAAATTCAGTGCATTCTGAGGAAGACAGTGCTTCAAAACAGAGATGTGGGCATTACTAGTGTCCTCAAAAGACATCCCTAATGTAGGTCCACTTAACGCAGAGCAATCTGGCTGCCTCATCTCACCAGAGAGCATCTTGCTGTTGCTGCAGCTGCTTGCATTTGCTAAAAATGTAAGCAAGTCAGCATTAAACATGATTGCTGGAGAGTTTGTTGGCAGTGTCTGCCTGACTTTTCCCTCTTTGCTGTGGGCCTGCTTTTATTTGCATGGATGATGTCACTGACAGTCCTTTCAAGATTGAGAGTTCACAGTCTGCATGGTGTTTGTGTGGTTGTGGCTTAACCACATGAGATGCTGGCTGCTTCCCCCCCCCCCCAATTTGACTACTTCTGTTCCATTCAGTGCATGTTTACGTGAAGTATTCCATAAATTTTGTCCGTCTTGTGAGCAATAATTGCAATGACTTTAAAAGCCATTGGGGCAGAAACTTCAGTCCAAACTGGACATGTCATAGAAAGAGCAGTTTTGCATACTGGGATTCCTCCCAACAACAGGAAGGTTGTTTGAAAGGGAAATGCATTGCCATGTGATGCCAACAGTTCCCTCCTTTCAGTCACATTATGCTGACGTTTCACGGAAATCCAAAGTAAAGGAAGTTGTGAGGCTCCGGCTTTTTCTCAATAGCGTTGTGTTACATGCTGATCTGCAGTCCGGACTTGGTTTGAGCGAACCAAATGCGGATTGTTCTCTACAGCTCCAGCCCTCTCCTTAATAGAGGATCTAGTCATTGTGTAGGAACCTTTCGAATGTGTGCCAGTTAGAAAACAAAATGGAAATTCTCTTTACACCTAGACTTGCTCTTTTTTTTTGTCAATCCTGCAGTGTTTGTCATATGGTGTAGCAGTCATTTGGTGCATGCCCTATAATCCACTCCAAACTTGTTAGAATTCATGAATATTCATACATTTCTCTGGTGTAGTTAATTATTCATATCTTAGTGCAGTGCTAGTTCATTTACTAATTTTTTTTGGATAAGGTTTCTTACAGGAATCCTGTACTAATCTTAGCACATTAACTTATCTTGACTTTACATGTACACCAGTATATCTTATTAAGTGATTATTATAAATCTCTTACCAGATTATTTAGCAAATTCCAAGCATTTCTTTTTAGAAAGAAGCTTAATGTACTATGTTAGACAGATTTATCTACAGGTAAGATATGTACACTTGCTAAGATAATTTCTTTTTTTCCAGTGCAGGGTTCTATGTAGTTATTTTGAAAGAAACCTTATCCAACTGTTTTAAGTGTATTGACCTGAAAGCTGTGAGTTGAAGTCTCTGGGCTGTATGAAATCCATTAACCATGGCCATACACACTTATACATTTAGCTTGGATTTTTTTCTGCCTCACTTGCAAACTGCTTTGAACAAAAGTGTCTGCTGAGTACCTATTCATGGAAAAGTGAAATACTCTAAAAGAAAGCTGAAAGCGGCGATGTGTTATATAGTATTGCTGCTTCTCTCCTCCCTGCAGCCCAGTGAATGGAGAAATGACCACCTTCCTGTCTACAGTTAATGAACCCAAAGCAGACATTTACCCTTCCTGTAGGTGTGTCAGTTTACCGAAGCAAGAAAACGTATTAGAAGTGTTGTGTTGAGAGACGTTACGTACGTTATGTTTGGGTGTCAGCGTGCTGCTATGTAATCTCTGTAACGCAACAGGCTGTTCGAGGCACCACACAAAAATAAAGTGGATTAGAGTTCAAGAATTCTAAGAGGAGAATTTCCTTGGTGACATTTTCATGTCAAAGAAGAGCAAGGTTACACTCTGGCAAACCCTTAGAAGGAAGCAGGTTTTCTAGTATATGTGGTGTCTAAAAATCATGCAGCAATCTTTTGACGTTGACTATTAAGTAGAGATGCACCAATGTATCGGCCAATAAAGGCAATTATTCACGCCATCGGCCGTTAGTTTAGAAACATCCAATGATCAGGGCTGATTATATCCTGTCAATCAAACACCTCGATTTCGTGCTCTGTGTAAAGACGTCTCTTATGTGGAATGATGACAAACCTGCAGTTTGTAATCTCTGCACTGCTAAAATTTTACACCGGATGCTGCAGCAGTGAAGTGGGAGTTTCGAACTACTCGCGCTGAATTAAAGCACCAGTACACCGTTGAAAGATTTAAATGAAGATGAGTTGACAAAGTATATATTGCACAGAAAGATATATTTGTAGAGTAGTATGTTTCATATCCAGTTAATGTTAATATATAAAAAAGTTTATATTATATATTACCAGTTTGATGTCAGTGATGAAGTAGAAATGCTTTTGTTTGTGGTGAGTGAATGTGAAGGCTAACAGGAGGTTATTATTCATTGACTGAATTAAGAGAATTCAGTCATTGTTAATATGAATTAATAACACTCGGTAAGTTAAAAAAATCTTACTTTAATCTTCAAAATTTAGTTCATGTGTTCATGTTAATTAGAGTAATGTGTTTTCTGTTTATGAGACCAGTTACTGTGAAACAACTTGCTGAAATGGAGAGAATAAAGTTTTTATTTGCATTTCTTTCAGAATTGTGGAATTAATTATTATTCATTTAATAGAAGGCATAAAAGGCCGAACTATCGGTATCGACTGATAGCTTTCTTTTCACTTGAATGATTGGTTATCGGTATCGGCTGAGAAATTTTGTATCGGTGCATCTCTACTAATAAGTATTCGTACTTTTTGTACACTGTAATTTTTTTAAATGTAATACTTATGACTTTTACTTACTACATTTCAAAACAATTATCTTTACTTTCTACTGACTACATTTTTAAACTTGTCACCACGTTTCTCTTTGATCATATATTTATGAAGTTATAAGATGGATTTTAGCGTTGGATGGCTTCAAGGAGTTTCAGTGAGAATTCCAAATAAATCTAAACTTGAACATGTGACAGCAGGAATGAGACGTAACACTCAACAGTGTAATCTGTCTGTTGCTGCCCCAGTGAAAGAGGCACTCAGTTACCATCAGTAACTAATATAACTGTCTTATTTGTGAAGTAAGTTTAAAAGTTTATATTCTTCTTGAAGAAGAATTTAAAGCTGTAGTTTTACCTGAGTATTTATTTAAATGGTTAATTGCGCTTGAGTAAAGAATTTGGATACTTTTACCACCTTTGCATGTAAGTGAGTTTTCTAAAAGTGTTTTATTCTTTATGGAAAAACATAATGGAGACATAGGGTGTCCAAATAATGTATGAAAGTCAATAGCCACATATAGGAATACTAATAATATATTTTTACTAAGTATATTATTATTATTATTATTATTATTATTATTATTATTATTATTATAAAGAACAAGGTAAGTTTGTAAGTATGAAAGTAAATAATTACATAAGTATATAAGAAAGTAAGTAGTTATGCAAGTAGAAAGTATGTAAATTAGTAAGTAATTAACTACATTAAGTAAGGAGGCAGGTACGTCCATAAGTGCATAAATAAATGGGTAAATAATTAGGTAAGTATATAGGTAATTGAATATGTAAACAAGAAAGCATGTAAATACGTACACTCTATGGCCAAAGGTTTGTGGTCACCTGACCAATCACACTCATGTTTGTTTGCTGAACATCTCATTCCTTTGGTGTTATAATAACCTCAACTTTTCTGGGAAGTCTTTCTATTAGATTTTGGATCATAGCTGTGGGGAATTGTGCTCATTCAGCCACAAGAGCATTAGTGAGGTCAGGCACTGATGTTGGATGAGGAGGTCTGGGGTTCAGTCAGTGTTCTAGTTCATCCCAAAGGTGTTCAGTGGGGTTGAGGTAAGGGCTCTGTGCAGGTCACTTGGGTTCTTCAACACCACTTTGGCAAACCATGTATTTATAAACCTCGCTTTGTGCACAGTGGTATTTTCATGCTGGAACATGCTTGGGACCCTTAATTCCAGTGAAGGGAAATCTTAATGCTAGAGCATACAAAGACATTCTTCTAACTTCGTGACAACAGTTTGGATAAAGCCATTTGTTTGGATAAATGGGTGTGATAGTCAGGTGTCCACAAACATTTGGCTGTATATCATAAGTACATAAGGAAGTACATAACTACAGAAGTAAGAAAATCGATTCACATACATACAGCAGTGAAGAAAAAAGTGTAAAATGTTGTGATTGTCTCATGTGTTGGTCTTTCATTATTAAAACATGGCTAATTGGTTAAAACTGGTTGGTATACTTTAGTCGCCATAGACTGATGGTGTGAAGCCCCGGACTGAGTTGTACTATAAAAGTGGGTCAAGCTCATGTACTGATCATATTAAACATGGCCTACATTTAATAACTGTAAATAAAACATACCATAACAGCAGCAAGAAAATCCTTTAGAATATCCAAATCCACTGAGCAGTTTTGCACAGTTGACTAAAATAGCTAGCAAGACAGCTAACTTACCTAAAATGGGCAGAATGTTTGATGGTAATCACAGGCATACACAAGTTACATTTCTTGAGTCAAATATTTACACATTCAAATATGATCATACAGTGCCCGCCATTAATATTGGCACCCTTGGTAAATATGAGCTAAGAACGCTGTGAAAAATTTTCTTTATTGTTTAACTTTTTGACTATTTAACCTATTCACAAAAATACAGAAAGTCTCCAAAACTACAATCTGAAGTCACCTACATCACCACAAGTTGTTTGGAAGGGTTTCAAGAAAAAAGCCTATATTCTCATCCAAAAACAAACTCAAGTGTCTTCAGTTTGCCAGACACTACTGGAACTTCAAATGGGATTGGGTTATATGGTCAGATGAAACCAAATAAGAGCTTTTTGGTAATAAACATCAGAGGTGGTTTTGGCGCACACAGAGAGGTAGCCATATGGAAAAGTACCTCATGCCCACGGTTAAATATGGTGGTGGCTCTTTAATGTTTTGAGGCTGTTTTTCTGCCAGAGGACCTGGACATTTTGTTAGGATACATTGCATCATGGATTCTGTATGGAGGAATGGTCTCAGATCCCTTGCCATGTATTCTCCAACCTCATCAGGCATTATAGGAGAAGACTCAGAGCTGTTATCTTGGCAGAGGGAGGTAGCACCCTTTTGGTCAATACTTTGTGCTACCTCCCTCTCCCAAGATAACATTTTTTATATATATATATATATATATATATATATATATATATATATATATATATAAAATGTGTGTGTGTGTGTGTGTGTGTATGTATGTTTGTTTGTGTAAACCTAAGTTTTGTTTGCAGTTGTTTGATATCCATGAGAGTACAGTATTTTTTTTGTGAATTTATTTTAACAAAAGATTAAAAGGTTAAAAATAAAGATAATTTTTCACTGCTTTCTTTGCTCATATTTACTAAGGGTGCCAATATTCGTGAAGGGCACTGTATGTCTTCTACGTTTGGAAATTAGCCCAGGTTCAGAATCAGACATAATACACAGCAAAAGTGTCAGTGATTTTGAAACAGTCTGTGAAAAACTACATTGATGTGCATGCTGAATGGTTGAGACTTTCAGAGCCTGCAGATGAGGAACTTGTCATTGTTTAGGGAATAGATGTCATAGGGAGTAGGGCATGATCATATGAGTATGGCTGTAACACATGGGAGGAAGTCCTGCTAAGTGCTTTTAGGTTACTGTGATATCATTTGAATCATAATTATATAATACCATCATACCTTCTATGAAGTGTCACACAATTTATCTTCACTAATAAACGTTTACCTTATGATGTACGATGTTTCACCAATACGTTAGGTGGCTTACATCATATGCATATCTTCATTCAAATACATTATAAAAAGTCTTTATTTCATATTCATTATTGGCACTCCGATGACGATTGTGAAATGAAATCGCACATTTGCATCAAAAAACATATACAACCTATGAAGCAGAGGCTACGTTTCCAGGAAAAGGTCCTAACTGCATATTGTGCCCAGGGAGAATTTGTGGACAGTGTTTGGTGAGATGTAGATTACCAAGTCTCCTTATTGTTGTAACAGTTCAATGATCAGTTATTGGTTGATGATTGGTTCAGTTCTTGGTCGCTTAATGTTAAATTCTGATTTGTCAGACCTTTTTTGTTGGCCATGTAACTTTTAATTTTGGTTTCTATTGATCAGTATTCACTTCAACACAATTTAAGACAGGACACTCACTGTGCCCCATGATCTCCTCATTTGTTAATAAATGAAATTAAACAAAATTAAAAAATATTTTGCCCTAACCCCACCTCATGGCCCAATTTAATCCATGTGTTCATATATTGGTTCATGCTCACTGATATAAATAGGCCATGTTAGCTAGACAAGTTTAACATGGATGACTGAAAGATGTTTTGGTGAGATGAACTTCTTGATTACTTGTTCATGGCTAAATTTGGCATCAGAAATGGGATTTATTAAAAAAAAAAATTAAAAAACCCACAACAACAGGATTGTGTATTGTTGGTGTTTTCAGGTTGTTTGATTGATATCTATTAAGATTGTTGAGCTTCATTGTTCCATTAGCCTCATGTATCCACATCCACTAATTTTGTAAATATTCAGGCTACAACCTGACTGTCTCTGCCTAGAAGCTGTATTTTGGGCTGAACTGTGAATTAGGAAGAGGATTAGTCCTAGGAAGGGGATTAGTTCTGCAATCCTGTCAGAGGAAGTTGCACTCAGTTGTTTACGTTTACTTCTTGAAAGCGATTTTCTTTAGAATGACTGGATTGATTTTTTTTTTTTTTACAAGCATGCATTTTTCATATTTCAGAAGCTGTAATGGTTGGAAAATTTAAAGCATATTTTAAGCATATTTAAAACTTATAATAATAATTATTATTATTAATTATAATAAACTAATAATTTGTAAAGCATTCCTTAAATCATGGAATAGAAAGTTGAATTTACTATATCAGAATGATTTCCTCATTGTTTTGTTCTGCGTTTACTATATAATGTTTTATGTAACAGTGTGTGTGATTTAGAAGGTGTGTGATGAGTGTATGAATAATCATTCAAATACATTGAACTTTACACTGTACTAGCTACTGGTGCTGATAGACTGTCAGCCAGCCAGGAGACAAGCACAACTACCTAGCAGTATTTGCTTTGGTTTGCTCCTGTAAGACTTTGCCCTCTGTTAAAGAGAATTCAGATGGCTTTTCAGGAATGTGCATGCGATCATAAATGGGTTGGTAATGCTAAGCAGAACGGTCTTGCTCAAACATTTTAATGCAGTGTAACATAACTTCAATGCTAGTATGAGATCAGCTATATAGCTGCTGAAAAAAAAACTCCAGCATTAATTTATTAGTGATATATCTGCATTTTTTCAGTCGCCCAAAGAAAGCTACCATGAGGGTGCAGGATGGTGGCGTGTTTAGACTCCCATGTGCTCGATCACCCTGCACAGCATATTAAAGAGAACAGCAAGAATATTGTGCTGAAAGTGATTAGAGGCTCCGCAGTTCTCAACACGACATGATGCAAGCAAATGGCTGTGATTTATGGAAATGGGGAATGCTTTATCAGAGGGAGCCATTTTTCCTGGTCACTGTGCACAGTGCTACTCTCTGTGGGAGAGCCAAGAGCAAACCAGGCAGCATTGTTAAGAACATTTGCACAGATGCTTTGGGAATATGAATTAGGCTTAGGTGTGGAAAATGCCCAATTCAGTCTGATTTACTAGTGATGAATTCAAATCTCAGTCACTGGAAAGCACCACAGTATTGTGTACAAAAAGTATCGTGTTCTGGATGAGTCTGAACAGTTTCTGAATTTCATTGTCCCGTGTGACTCGTGCTAGTTTTATGGTTGTTTACATTTTTTTTTTTTTTTTTTAAATTGAATCATACCTGTCAAATCAGATGATTAGAACCTGGGTCATTATCTGTGGTGTGACACACACACACATACACACCACAGGTGTGTACACACGGTGCTCCCTTACAGCCATACTCATTATCCGTCCCAAATGTTCTGGAAGTGTTCTACCACACTGCCCAGCAATTTCATGCATGATTTAAGAAAATGTTTTTCGATGCCAGTGATTACACCTGGCCTGAATATATATTGTGTTGAAAATAGGTATGTTTAAATTCACACTTATAATAATTGTTTGTGTATACTGTATATTTATATATTCACTCAGTTGCCAGTTTATCAAGTACACCTAGCTGATGAATTCATTCATTCATTGCCCATGTTATCAGGTTAACCTACCACCATATACACTCACTGAACACTTTATTAGGAATACCTGTACACCTACTAATTCCTGCAGTTATCTAATGAGTCAATCGTGTGGCAGCAGTACAACGCGTAAAATCATACAGATTCAGGTAACGTTCACATCGACCATCAGAATGGGGAAAATGAGATCTCAGTGATTTGGACCGTGGCATGATTGTTGGTGCTAGACAGGCTGATTGGAGTATTTCTATACACCATGCCGAACCTTGAGGCGGATGGCCTACAACAGCAGCAGTCCACGTCAGGTTCCAGTTCTGTCAGCCAAGAACAGAAAGCTGAAGATGTAGCGGGTACATGCTCATCAAAACTGCACAGTTCAAGACTGGAAAAACAACTAGAGCTGCAACAGCTAATTGATAATAATCAATTATGAACATCGTTGTCAACAAATCTCATTACTGATTAGTTGGTTTGGGCATGGTATGGGGTTTACTCATTGCATTACTTCTGTTCTGGAAACACGCATCAGAAATATGGCATAAAGTACAGACCAAAGTTGTGTCCCAATTTGACATACTGCACACTATGCACTTACACTATGTACTTAACTATCTAGTTTATGAATTTTAGAAAGGTAGTATCGTCTCAAATGGAACACTAGTGGGGTTTTTTTTACTAAGCGGAAGTATAAGCCGTTTCCCAGTCGATGGCACATGACGTCAAACGCACGTAATGTGATGCCGCTAGCTTTAGCAGAATACAGAGTCAACTAAAATGCATTTCTTCAGTTTAATGTTTGTCAGCGTTACCTTTTATACCCAACATGACCTCAGTCACCATCAGACGGAGGCATTAATCGTCAAGTGACAGCAGAAACAAGTGTGTGACCTCCAGTCCTCTAAGGCAGGGGGGCATTTTATATTAAATCCTGTGAAGAAGACGACAATGATGCACGAGCACAAACTTATGTTTATATCCAAAATGCTCCATCTGTGCAAGGGCCAAATTGTGAATTGCTTCAAAGGTTTAGTTTAATTCAAGTGTATTGTGATTAGGCACTGTATTTGCACGCTTGCGGTGTAAATTCTGTCGTTTATTATAACTGTAGCGATCTGTAAGTGTTCTACTGTATTAGTAATGAGGCCGCATTGCTCACTCGCTGTGTAGATGCGGTGAATTCAACAGTGTAGCGCAAGTAAGATCTGTAATGCCAATTTAAAATGCTATGATCAAAGTAAACATAAGTAAAACAATATGCCTAAAGGCAGTGAGTAACAAAAACCTTATGGTGCAGTGAAAGTGAGGTGTGTTTTTGTTTGTTTGTTTGTTTTGTTTTGTTATGTTATTAATTTAGGACTGTAGTTTAATCAGTGCTTTTTGTGCATCTTGTGTTAATGTAAAGTTTGAGTCTGAAGTTTATATTTGTTTCACTGGATTTGTGGATTTTATTTTAAATAACGGTATTGAAATTTTGTTTCAAAAATCCGATTAACTGATTAATTGAAATACTACTACTAATAATAATCTGCCAATTAATCAATTATTAAATAATTGTTAGTTGCAGCCCTAGACCCAACCTGCCTTGTGTCAATAGTCCAGGCTGGTGTAGGTGGTGTAATGGTGTGAGGAATGTTTTCTTGGCACACTTTGGACCTGTTAATACCAGTCAATCGCTGCTTGAATGCCGCAGCCTATTTGAGTATTGTTGCTGACCATGTGCATCCCTTCTTAGCCACAACCTACCCATCTTCTAATGGCACATTCCAACATGATAATGCAGCATGTCACAAAGCAAAAGTTTCAAACTGGTTTCATGAACGTGACAATGAGTTCAGTGTTCTTCAGTGACCCTCCCACTTACCAGATCTTACTCCAGTAGAACACCTTTGGTATGTGGTACAACAGGAGATTTACAGCGTGAAAGTGCACCTGAAAAATCTGCAGGAATTGTGAGACACATTCCTGACAACACGGACCAGAATCTCAAAGGAATTTTTCCAATATCTTGTGGAATCCATGCCAAAAGAAACGAGGCCCTACCCAGTATTAGTATAGTGTTCCTAATAAAGTGCTTGGTGAGTGTAGGACACTTGTATGTGACCTATATTATTGCTATAGCCCACTTGTAACTATACAGAATTTGTCAGCTGCCCTCTACCCGTTCTTGAATAGAAAGGGACCACCATAGGACCACTGTTGACCAGATAGAGCATTTGGATTGTGGATCACTTTTAGCACAGGAATAACCTTACAGGACAGTGACAGGTTTGTGACGCAGTAGTGTTGTTTTTACATAATGTGTATTTTGGTCCACATTGTAGGTATACAGTTATAGAGTATGGATAATTTTCATCCACTCTTACCAGTGCCATACAAACTCAGTGATGTGCTGAGAATGGTCCAGCACCCAATTAATGTCTGGCCAGAGTGGTACTATTGTAGGCCCTTTCCATTATGGATGAAGTAAAGTGGGCCAATAAACTGTGCATACTAACAGATGGGTTGCAGTCAGTAATTCCATATCTACTCACATAGAAAAGGATTGGTTAGGGTATGTAGAGGTTCTTAGCTTTTTTTTTTTTTTTTTTAAATAGTTCCAGTTTTGAACTTTTTCTCATAGGCAAGTACTCTGTTGTAGGGTTTTATTATATAGAACTTTTTTCTCCTGTTTATTTTTCTCCCCAGTTTGGTCTCCTGCCTGTTCCCACCCACCAGCCAGTTCTCCCCTATTACATGGCAACTACCAACCAGGAAGAGTGAATGTTGACACTCCTCCTCTGCTTCTTTCCGGAGCATAAAGCCAACCATGTGCATCTTTTTGAACTGCTCCTCATGCTGCTTCACAGGGCAGTGTAACACACTCTGAGGAAAGCCCTATATCTACCCTCTTCCACATACATGAGCTCACAGAAATTTAAGATTGGCTACTGTTGCTGTGATTGAGAGGGGGGAGAGTATGCCATCCCTCCCACCTAGAGCGCACACTTACAGACCGCTGTGGCTCATCTGCGATTGTGAGTTCACTCACGTTGGGGTTCGGATTTACTTGAGATAATAAACATATTGCGGCATAAAGAGCTAATGCTGCCAGAATGAGGTGTATTTGCCATAAACAAGTGCAAGTGCTGAAAAAGCCACAACGTTAGAGTCTTGCAAAGTTGTTCATCCTCTGTAACTACTTTATCCTGGTGAGGGTTATTATGGGTCTGGAGCCGCTCCTGGGAACATAGGGCGTGAGGCAGGAATACACTCTGGATCGGGCGTTAGAGCATCGCAAGGCACCACATCATGTACACACACATTTGCAAGGACTTGGGTGCTGGTTCACTCTCTCGTCATTTCGAGACTGGACTACTGCAACTTGCTCCTGGCAGGTCTGCCTCTGAGCGCCATTAGCCTCTGCAACTGATCTAGAATGCAGCTGCTTGACTTGTGTTCAACCTGCCTAACTTCTCCCACTCCACTGCTACGCTCCCTCCTCTGGCTTCCTGTAACTGCGCGCATCAGATTTAAAACACTTGTGCTTGCCTACAAAGCCAAAAATGGACCAGCACCCACTTACCTCAAATCACTCCTCACATCCCACACTGCACCATGCTCCCTCTGATCTTCTAGCACTGCTAGACTGGTGCCACCACCTCTCAGGGTACAAGGAAGGCATGGATCGAGACTCTTCTCTGTTCTTGCTCCTAGGTGATGGAGTGAACTTCCCCTAGATGTCCAAACAGCTGAATCTTCAAATGACATCTAAAGACTTACCTCTTCCTAAAATACTTAGCACTTCATTAAAAAATAAAATAAGTAATTGTGTTTTCCTGTCTGTATTTTTTTTCTTTTCTTACTACATTACCTCCCAACAGAGTCTTTAGACTGATTGTATTCTTAGTCCGTGACCTAGTGAACCAGTATCGGGATGTATTTATTGATTGAGACTTCAAAGCACTTCTGTAAGTCACTCTGTATAAGGGCATCGGCCAAATGCCATAAATGTAAATGGGGCAGTTTAGAATAGCCAATCCACTTACTGACACATCTGGGAGGTGGGCGGAAGCCAGAGAACTCTGAGGAAACCCACGCAGGCACAGGGAGAATATGCACAGGCAGTAAGTCTTAGGATCGAACCAGGGACCTTGGAGATGGGAGGCAGCAATGCTGCTGTGCCACCATGCTGCCCTGCTATAATAACAAGAATAATATTAATAACAATAACTAATAATTATTACATAATTGTAACTATAAGAAACATGGTTAATTCACCTCAGAACAAAGCAGCATGACAAAAAAAGCAGTTGGACATAGACATTCAGAAGGAGAGAGATGATTTTGCCTCAATGTTTAATTGCTCTTGGAAGATTTGAGTCTTTAGTTGTTTCTTGAATTAGGAAAGTAAATGGACCTAGTCAATTTAAATTTAAAGTCTGATTTTTATTCTTGATTAAATTTTATTTGTTTTGTGCTATCAACACAATAAATAACGTGAATGCAAATTTAGATTTGCAATGAGTAAGCAAGAGTCAACAATGGCATGGAAAAACTCCAAGAGCTGACATGCGGAAGAACCCTTGACAGGAACCCGACACAAATGGGAACCCATTCTCTTCTGGGGGCCACCAGATGGTGGGATTATGTACAATACAGTACACTAGAGCTGCAACAACTGCTCGATAAAATCGATAATAATCGATTATGAAAATCGTTGTCAATGAATCTCATTATGGATTAGTTGGTCTGTGCGCGGTACATTTACTCATTACGTTACTTCTGTTCCAAAAAAACGCTTTGGAGAATAGATGCTAAAGTTGTGTCCCAAATGATGTACTATACACTTACACTATACACTGTGTACTCTATCGTCTAGTGTATGAAGTTTAGAAAGGTAATATCGTCTCAAATGGAACGCTAACGTTTTTTTTTTTACTCACCGGAAGTAAAAGCCGCTTCCTATCAATGGCGCATGACGTCATACGCACGTTAATATTAATGAAACCTGCACCCACACCGGCCCTTTGCGGATAAGATTGGACACCCCTGGATTAATTGAAAAAATAATCGGCCAACTAATCGAGTATGAAAATAATTGTTAGTTGCAGCCCTACAGTACACAGTACCAATTGTGTTGAAAGAACGTTCAGTATGAGCATGTTATAAATCGAGATCCTGGGATAAGCACACGGCAGCCTTTATGATTACAGCAGAAGGTAGCAGCAGTTAGATTATTACCTAGCAACTTATACTTAAATCACCCAGCACAGACACTGTCCCTGAACAACTTCACTAAACTGTGTCACCTCTTTCTTCTCTGCAACTCTCTCCTCTGTCTTCCCCCCTCCATGTTTCCCAGGCACTCATCTGCTGAAATCCGCAAGCACTTCGTTGGGGTCAGCTACAACACTGTTCAGAGCGGCCTGCACCAACGCAACAACTCCAGCGCCTCTGGATCCATCTGTTTCAACGTTGTGAGTCATTTCTCTTTTATATTTTTCCATCATTGTGCATTTTATGTGTTTGGATTCATGGTACAGAGTTGCTGGGTCTCTGAAGACTAGGTGACTAAAATATGTGACACTGTAAGTAGTTATTTATAGTGTGTGTGTGTGTGTGTAGCAGGAAGGAGGTAAATGTGGATAAAAAAACCATGTGTATCTGTGTGGGCTGGGTGTATGTCAGTGTAAGCGCGAGCACGTGTGTGTGTGTGTGTGTCCGTGCGTGTGTGTGTGGTTAATCTCTAACCTGCTTCTGATCCTTCTCTGCTGAAAATGGGTCAGGTCTACCAGATCGTTCCATCCTCCAATTACCATGCAGCTTACACACACACACACACACCCAAATCATTCATATGTTTGGATTTAGGATGCTGGAAGCATTTTAATAACTTAATCCCTGTCTGTCACACAGGCATGCAGAGCAGTGTCAGCGAGAGGTCATATAACAGTGCTGTAATGATGAAAGTATAGTGTTATTAATGCTTAACAACAGCTCTGGTGCGTTTTATATAATTATTACACCAGCATTATTACACAAGTCAGTGTGAATGCTGGTAGTCTTCTTTTGCAAGTTTGTCAAGATGATTATATGTATTTTTTGTGAAGGAGTGAAGTGTTAGAGTTTTACAGTCTAATGTTTTTATTTTATTGTTCTGTAATGACTAACAGCATTTAGACCTCCCACAGTTGCGTAATTGCAATTATGATTTAATTGGAATTAATTGTGTGATTAAATAATTACATATTTCCATTTACACACGTGTGTATGTGTGTGTGTGTGTGTGTGTGTGTGTGTGTGTGTATGTGTGTGTATTTATATATATATATATACATATATATATATATATATATATAAATATAAATATATATATATATATATATATAAATATAAATATATATATATATATATATATATATATATATATATATATATATATATATAAAAGAATATAAAATGTATATGTATGTGTATATATGTCAATAAATGCAACAGCCATTCAGGTAATGTCCTAATATAATCAAATTGCTGCCTGGTCTGAAGCTTTAATCTCTGAACACGGTTTTGCTGTGCAACACGTTTATATTTATTAACCACTCTCACTAAACCTTGTTGTAGGTCACAAGATTCAGTACAAACTAATACATTAATATCTTACTAAATTACTCCTGTAGCCATACAGTTTATTGTTGAGTAACTATGTTCTGTATTTCAGTGTTGGGTTTTATATACTCGTTTTACATATATATATTGTTTGGCAGTGCATGTCCATTATTACACGACTCTTATGCATATATTATTAATGTGACATAAAGTGAACAGAAAAGGCCGTTATTGTAAATGTGTGTTTATAGCCATAAATTATTAGCCAGTTGTTAAAATCCTAACGACACCTGCTGGAAGCATCTGTCCCTGTCTAGATTATGTGCTTCTGCATTTTCACCAGAACTGGTAAAGGAAGTGGTGATGACGTCACGTCCTCTTATCAGACGTCTAACGGCATGGTGTGTCGCTTAGCATCTTGTAGAGGAAGAGTTGTTCAGAAACCAGCAAACAGCTTTTTTTCTTTCCGGCACCGCCATTTTGTTGTTTGCCCTATTGCTGGCCGTGAAGACACCGGGTGAGACTTTCTAGTTTTTGAGTTTCCGGAGATGCACCTGTTCCGTCAGTTGTAGAGTGTTGTGACTTAGCATAGGTAGTAACTAAACTCTTTCTAATCAGGTGTGCAGGGTATGTGAACACGTTAATGTAAATCGTTAAAGAACAGGAAGTTGGGATGACAGACTTGCTGAGTCTGATAGGGTTGATGAGTTAGGGCCCATCGCTGCATGTTGATGCTGGGTTTAATGACAATGAATCGGCATGCTTTCTTCAGAGAATTGCATGGGTTGTCCATATGGCTGTTCAACACTTGTTTTAAGAGTCTTATATTCATTAGACAGTTACTGACTGCTAATGCACGGTGACCAAACTTTAAACAAAACTAGGGCTGGGTGATATGAAATACGTATCATATGACAATTCTCAAAGGCATTACTTGGATACACAACGTCCATCATGATATTTTGGTTTGCTCATAAACTGTCAGCAATACAGTAGTTAAAAAATACAATTAAATAATTGAAAACAGTTATTTGATGTATGCAAAAAATAATTAAAAAAAATTTATTTATAAATTTCCCCCAAAACATTTAATGCCAAAAAGGAGACTGTAAATGTTTTTTTTTTTTTTTTTTGTATGTGCGTAATTATACTATTTGGTTTGTAAATAGATTTATATATATATATTTTTTAAAAAATTATTAAAAAGCGAATACCACAATATCCATGGTATCCCAGAAAAGTGTATTGTGACACAATTTACCACAATGTATTGATACGCTAATATGTGATCATATTTCCAAGCCGTATATAAGAACCATAGAATCCGCTTCAGCTGTACGCAGGTAAATGGGTACCTCTCATTCTGATAAGCATGATAAAATATTATAAATATATTATAATGCTGGATATTTATTTATTCTTTTACAAGCATTGTGAGATCAGTTTGCTTATTTAGACCTGTTCCTAACTAGCGAAAGAATACAGGTTAATGTTGAGGTTTATAGTCTGCATATCGTAAAGTCAACATCAGGAACAACTGCTCAGACTGCTTCTTCTGGTTTTCTAAAAAAAAATAAACGAGAGAGAGAGAGAGAGAGAGAGAGAGACTGGAGTAACTCATCATTTACAGAAATTGCAGAAAAGGGAATATTACTAGATCTTACACTTTTTAAAATGGATTAATAAACAGATATATAGACAAACAGGCGACAAATGAAAGTGAAAAACCAGAATAAAATGTAAGCTTAGTAAGTTGTTTGGGCCTCAGAACAGCTGCCAGAACAGCTTCAGTGCATCTTGGCATAGATTCTACACCTCTCTGGAACTGTACTGAGAAATGAGCATCATTCTTCCAAAACATATTCCCTCAGTTGATGTTTTGATGATGGCAGTAGAGCGAGCTGTCTAGCACTGCAGCCCAAAATCTCTCAAAGCTGTTCGAGAGCTGTTGACTGCGAAGGCTAAAGCGTCTGATTTACATAATTTCCATACTCACGAAACGATTCAGTGATCCCTCGTGCACTGTGTCATCCAGGAATAGAGCACGCCCATCAGGACAGGAATGTTTCACCACAGGAGAAATCTGATCAATCAGTTGTATAATCACTGTATTACAAAGCTACTGCTTTTTTCCCTTTGTCATGTCTGTAGTTCATTTATCCACAATTTAGAACTTGTTTTCCTTGCTGCTGTCTAAAACATGAACTTTAGCACTATGGTTCGAAGAGAGTTTAGTCACATTGCCCCTAAGCTCTGGAATTCACTTCCACATCACATCCGCCACTGTGAACATTTCAAGATTCAAAACTTATTTAAAAACTCTTCAGGCTTACATGTACTCTGTGGCACGGTTACATAATACTTCATTATAATTATAATATGTGTTTTAGTGTTATGTATAATATTGTATTGTGTGTGTATGTGTGTGTGTATATGTATATATATATGTATATATATATATATATATATATATATATATATATATATATATATATATATATATATATATAATATATATATATATATATATATATTAGTGTTTTGTGAATTGTATTTGCATTAGGTCTGCAACTAACGATTATTTTAATAATCGTTTATTTGGCCAATTATTTTTTTTTTGATTAATTGGATGGGGGTGGGGCAAGCTTCCAGTGCACTTTTTTTGGTTGTTGTTGTTGTTGTTTATTTAAAATAAAATCCACAAACTGAGTGTTACACATATAAACTTCAGACTAAAACTTTACACAACTGTTTGTCCAAAACAGAAAAGAACCCAACACACACACACACACACACACAAGAATATATATTATTAATTTAGGACTGTAGTTTAATTCGGTGCTTTTTGTGCATCCATATAAAATAATTAATAAATACTTATATACACAATATAAACTAAAATAAATTTATATATATATATATATATATATATATATATATATATATATATATATATATATATATATATATATATATATATATATATACACACACACAATTTATTTTATAGTATTTATGCATTATGTTTATGGATGCACAAAGAGCAACGAATTAAACTACAGTACTAAATATTAATAATAAAAACTCACTTTCACTGCACCTTGTGGTTTCTGTTACTCACTGACTTTAGGAATATTATTTTACTTGTGTTTACTTTTGATTCATGTTTTAATTAGACATTACAGATCTTACTCGCGTTCCTATTGCGAGTCCACACTGTGTGTGATCAGCAACGCGGCCTCGTTACTAACACATCACTTCCGTTATAATAAACGACAGAATTTACACTGCAAGTGCACAAATTCAGCATATAATGACAATAAACTTAAATTCAACTAAACCTTTTAAGCAGCTGGTACCAGTTTCCCCCTTCCCCTTACACACAGTGGAGCATTTTGGACATAAACATTTTGTGGTCGTGCATCAGTTTGATTTCCGTGGTGTTCAAAATGCTACACTGCCTTAGAGCACTTGGAGGTTGCACAATTTCTTCCTCCGTCACGTGATGATTTCGCCTCCGTCTGATGGTGACTGAGGTCATGTTGGGAATAAAAGGTAACGCTGACAGAAAGTAAACTGAAGAAAGTCATTATCGGTGTTTCTGGGTGTCTGCTATTGCTAGCGTGCGTATGACGTCATGCGCCGTCATGGCTTATTCTTCCGGTTAGTAAAAAAAACGCTAGTGTTGTATTTGAGATGATATTACCTTTCTAAAATCCATACACTAGAGTAGTGCAAGTGTACAGTACTTCATTTGGGACACAACTTTAGTATTTACTTTCCGAAGCGTGTAACGTAATGAGTAAATGCACCCCGTGCCGCGCGCAGACCAACTAATCGATAATGAGATTCATTGACAACGATTTTCATAATCGATTATTATCGATTTTATCGATTAGTTGTTGCAGCTCTAATTTGCATGTTGTATTTGTGAAGTGACCTTGGGTGTAGTGAAAGGCGCTTTAAAATTTTTTATTATTATTCTTAAAAGGCCAGAAACTGGAGTGGAACAGTAGGCAGGAAGCTTTTGCATGGCCTCAGGCATGACCATCACCACACTCACTAGTTGAACATTTGTTGCATAACTTTTACGATCATGCTTCTTAATAGGGTACAATTTCTTATCCTGTTGTTCAGATAAAGGATTTAAAAATAAAGCAAATGAGCAAATTAAAACTAATGACTTTTTCCCTTGCAGAAAAGCATTTCCTTTGTGATTTAGCCACAGTTCTGTTGTTCCCAAAGCTTTTTGTAGCTGCTGCATGGATGAATTAGTACTCGAGGCGCAGACACACTGCTAGGTTGTTCATCAACATGCCTGTGCACAGTCATGATAGAACATGCCCAGCTGTTATTGTTCTGTGTAATAGTTGGATATTACTGAACGCTGTGTGTAGCTTCAAGTGTGGGGTTGCAGCAGTTAGTGTCAGCATTGAAATATTATTCACTGAGCCTCATCCCTCGAGCCCTGTTTTTTTTTTCAGCAAGGTAATTGGCTTTCCTGGTCAGCTGTTCGTTTTATATACTTGTTATTATTTTCATTATTGAATAAGGTAATAAAACTTTTCTTTGGGATGAACATCAAATATTCAAGAGGATAAAGCACATTATTGTCTGGTGACCATGAATTATCATAGTGTCTTTCCTAAAGAGGGAAGGTCTGTGGCTTAAGGCTGCTACTGTCTCACTGTGCTTTCTCCATGCTGTATTATTGCTTATAGGTAATATTTTGCCTAGAAAAGATCCCGTGCCTGATAGAAAAGCATTCACACCAGGGTAAAATGTGAAATTCAGTACACGGATTGCTTTCTATTTGAGATGCAAGGGCAAAGTGTCACACCGAAATGCAAAACCTTCTTTGCTTTGAACTTGCTTTGCTTAATAAACCAATCAGCAGATTGCTTTGATAAGAACAAGTCCTGGACTTCGCATCAGAAAAGGATTCAGATTCCCAGTTGCTTTGGATTTCTGTTTAATCAGTGTTTTTCAGTAATGCCAAACCCATGACCCTTACGCTGAACTGTACATGGAGGTGTGATTTGTAATTGAAGAAAGGGTTGAGGACCTGAAAATTTTGTTTTCCAGGAGGCGTTGCCATGCGTATAAAGTTAACGCCATTTTTTTAGTTTCTTATAAGCTCATTGTTTCTTCGTTCCTGCTGCAATGATTGTTGAACCCTTAATCGTCAAGCTTTTCAGCATGACTACTAAATAGATTTGACTACATTTGAATACTCGCCATGAAGAGCGAACACCATCTTTGTGTATAATGAATAGATTTCCTTGTAGGTCCGGATCTGCACAGTGTCTGTTTGAAAGCGAAGACTGAAACTTGATGGGTTTTTTTTCCCCTGTATGCTCAGAGTTTTGCAAGTGCTGACCATGCCTTTATTTAATCGATTGTGGTTTGAGGAGCGATTGCAGAACCAGGGAAGGGAAATGAATTCCGTGAAATCGGGCTCAAGTTGTCTGTGGCTTCTGCTTTGTGCTCGATGGATTTATCACTTTTGCTGAATATTTATGAAAAAGGAAATCTCTGAGACGTTAACAGTAGCACATAAACGATATATTAATCTAGAGTATTAGGTGTTGACTTTTCCACAAGCTTTAATGAAGACATAACTCCGTAGGACTTATAGATGCAGCGGATGTGTATTATAGATTTGGATGATGACAGGAATAATCGACTTTGTCCACAGTGCATACACTGAGCTGCAGCAATGCATAAACTGCTGTTTTATGTGTTATACGAATCCTAACGATTAAATAGTGGGCACTGTCCACACTCAAAACATTGATTAGTGAAGAACTATGCTCTTTATTAAGAGTATTTTGTGTTTGTTCAGCCTCAGTCTTATGACGCAGTGGAGCCGGTGGATGTGGAGGAATTCCTGATGACGCAGCTGCGCAGCGGAGATGGCGAGCTCATGCAGGAGCTGGGCGAATTCCCTGACGATGACCTGGAGGTGGATTTAGTGGACAGGGAATGTCGAACTGTCTATCACTCTGTCCCCGAGGAGGGGTAAGTTATGAAATGTTTAAGGATGATTTATTAAAACTTATTATCATTCTAAGAAACAAAGTAGTCAAACATTGACATTTTAATGCGTGTGTACATTCCTGTAAACCAGGGTGGCCTCTTCTTTTTTAAAAAAAAAAATATTTATTTTTTTAAAAATCATTGATTTTAGAAATTCATATTAGAAATATCACTTTAAACATTAAAATGTATTTTGTGTGCTAATACGTCGAAATGCTACTGGGAGTCACACTTAAATGAGCCACATTTAAATGAAGCGTGTACATGTTTTAATCTTGACCACACAGCACTATTCGGCAATAAAAATGAATACATTTTCCTGTCCATCTACCAGCGCTAAACAAGCTAGTGTAGTCGCATACTGGTGTACTATTCTAGAGCATTATTGAGTAACCGGTTTCCCCTTTTTACAGTTGAATTTTTAAAACCCTCTCATATCGCCTTTAAATCTACGTAAAGGTCTGTTTTGTGTACCATTCTTCTGGACATTCTAGATCAGTAAATGCTTTTGAACATAAAGTCAGAGTTTTCGATTTGAGACGCAGCTCAACGACACTAATCACGACAACAGTGGAACGTTTTAAGTTTAAAAGCTGATGAGCAGAAACGTTTTGGCTCTGATGTGCCGCGTATACAGTAGTGAATGTCGTGGGGTTTTTTTAATCCTCCAGATGTACATGAAGTACGCAGGCGAGTATATGAAGAGTGCCATGTGCATTGTTGCTACTTCTTCACATGCACGCAAGTCATTCATCAATTATAAACCAGGCTTCTCTGCTTCACATCAGTCTGTATCACACCACGCTGATGGGGATTTCTTTTTCTATAACAACAAGCCCCATCATGTTGTACTCCTTATGTATCATTCAAAGCTGGATGTGACCGCGGAATGAGCCCTTTCAAAAACACCACCTGAATTTTTGATAAGGTGTGTCAGGAAATGTAAGCGAAGCCGTGCCACTAGACCGGTCAGAGCAAGTAATTAGATTTTTATATTACAATAGTACTAAATTATAAATCTGGAACTAAAAAAACAAAACATTTAGATTTTGTGCCTTGATGAGCTGCCAGAACAGCTTCCATAAGTACAGTCTCTGGAACTGTACAGGAGGAACAAGCACCATTCTTCCAAACCCATTCTCACAGTTGGTGATTTACCGATGGTGTTGATCTTCCATAGATATTCAATGGGCTTGAGATCTGGTGAGCGTGAAGTCCATAGCATGTTATTGACATCATTCTCAACAAAACGTTCAGCGAGCCCTCGTGCTCTGTAGATGTGGACATTGTTATCCTGGAAGAGATCACACCCAGCAGGATAGAAATGTTTCATCATAGGATAATGGTGCAGTGACTCATACTATAAACAAGTGGACTACCAGTTTTAAGTTTACTCTGTGTTTTCTTCCTCCCCCAATAAAAGCGGAGAAAAATGAGAAATAAAGCGAATGTAATACTTTAATGTTTGTAGCCCAAAAATCTAAATAAATTTCTTAAGAAATTTGCATGAAGAAAGTGTGAAATGTGTAAGAGTTACTGTATTTTTTGTGTGCAGGGTGGAACTGGATCCCCATGTGAGAGACTGTGTGCAAAGTTACACTCAGCCTTGGCTAGTGGTCAGCAGGAGGTGAGCTCCTGTGTATTTAAATGATGTTTAATGACATTTATGTTCGCGCATAAATGATAAGTTCCTGTTACCTATGTCTTTATGATGCAGCGAAGCCTGTCAGTGTCTTAACTCAGATTCTGTTTAAAAAAAAAACAACAACATTGACATGCTGTGTGTATTTGCTGTGTGTGGCTTTTATACAGATGCCAAGGGGATGGATGGAGTGCGTACTCTGAGAGGACAGGCTTTCACAAACTACTTCAGAAACAAACGTTCGAGTCTGACGTCCAACCAGAGAAACAGGAGCAACCGGTAAATGGAGTGATTTCTGACATTGTTTTGTTTCTGATACTAATTTGATAATGCTACCTTTATGAAGCAAGATATGACTGCACCTGTGCATTTAATACTCATTATCCAAAGAAGGATTGAAGGGAGTGTTCATTTGAGACAGGGAATGAAAGAAACATGTAAAAAGCGAGAAGTTCAGAAGGTTGAAGGAAGAGAGGGACGGAACAGGAGAACTTTCCCACAACGCTTTGGCTCTGTACCACCTTTTAATTTGAGGCCAGGGCTACAATGAAGCATGAATTCAGTTTCATTCAGTTCGAGCCAAATCCTCTTGGTCCAGCCCTGGCTTGCCAAGTCTTAATTAGCCAAACCAAAGATGCTGGTTTCAAAGCATGTATTTTTCATGAGCTTGGAGCCAGAGTCAGACTTAAAGGATTCCCTCTAAGGTTATTTAACAGTCTGTTAAATAATTCCTTCTAAGGTTATTTAACAGCTCTGAAGAATCCGGAGCCGAGCCAATCCCAGGGACACCAAGAAAAGGCACCATGCGCACACATTCACACACTCATTCACACACTCATTCACACCCTCATTCACACCTAAGGGCAATTTAGCAATGCCACCCCCGCATTTAAACATGGAGAGAGAAAATAAAGATGCTAGCCAGACTCAAATATCTATTACGTGGAATGTGAGGAAATAACAACAGATCTCGTACCCAAAACATTGGCCAACAACATGCTGATTTTTTTTTTTTTCTCTCAAAGACACAAACATGATGTGCTGTGTGATCACTGCTTGTTCATTTCTCTTAGCCTGTATTAATGCATTAATTATTAGTGTTATTAAATTATCTTAGTTACCATTTTTCAACCCGGGGAATAAAAAAATGGCAACGGGCAGCACGTTGGAGCTTTTCCTAGCTAATGTGTTTGATTTGTTCACCCCTGTGTAATATTGATGTTAGAGTTGAAGCAAAGTTGCTGATTCCTGTTTTTTTATTATTTTTTATTTTGCAAGATTGTCCTTTTCTTGTTGCATTAAGGTAACTAATCTTGTTGTTTTTTTTGCTGCTTCTCTGATCCTCAGGTGAAGTCTCTGTCTTTGGCAGCGTTATGTGATGATGACAGCGCTCGCAGCACTCTCACCTCCTCTGATTTTGACCTCCGGGGCCTTCAGCCAGACCCTCGTCTTGACAACCTCCTACAGTTCAGTACTGCTGAGGATCTTGACCGCTTTAACCTCGAAGCCAGACAGAACAACCGCCATCCGGAACTTTTCGCCCTCTATCCACCTACTGATGAGGTGAGCTGTGAGGATGCCTTTTTGAGCATCTATTACTTAATAAGAGTGTTGACCTGCTTTAGAACTACATACATTACAGCTGTGTATGTGCAACTTTCTCAACCTCTATATCACTGCAAAGCGAAAGTCACTGTTCTCAAACGTTTTGTAGCTAGGGACCCCTTTAAGTGTAAATCAGTTTCATGGACCCCCTCAGCACAGATTTAGCTTATGAACCTAATCCATCTATTTGGGTATTAGGTTCAATGTCTACAATAAAAATGTGTGTACAGAGCTTTTTAAATTTCGGAGTGTTACACTGACGGGACCAAGGACCAAGTTGGGATTAATTATAGGCTGGAGTTATTGAGGTTTGGATGAAATATATTACATTCAAGTGAGGAGTTGAATAAGCTAATAACTATCAGAACTAAATAACATATATAAATATATGCATATACTTTATGCTTTGATAATGGTAGGTTGTGATTTCCAGCATTGTAACAAACAACCAAGCAAAACACACACAAACACACACACATATGTATGTATGTATGTATGTATGTATGTATGTATGTATGTATGTGTGTATGTGTGTATGTGTGTGTGTGTGTGTGTGTGTGTGATACATACATACATCCCCTGGCTTTGCTTCACAGACACCACTTTGAGAAGCATGGGTCCACTATGTTTGATTACAGTTATTAATTTAATTCATGAAACTAATGAAATAGGAGCAGAGAAAACAGTAAACTCTCCAATGTTCAAGGATTTGTATTTGAATGGTAGTGAGAGCTGATTGTTTCCCTCCACAGGAAGATGCAGTGGAAATTCGTCCCATTCCTGACTGTCCAAAGGAGCACATGGGCCTCAGGATCCTAGTGCGATGCCAGTTCATCAAGTAATCCCTCTCTTTGCTGTAATTGGAGTTTCTGACTCCAAGCATTCAAAACTGGGTTGAGGCACTCTGCTATTACGCTTTAAATAACAAGATCTTTAACCATAAATAAAGGACATTGAGCTTTACCTCTTCTTTTTTGGATCACGACTATATGGCACACCTATTGTTTACATCCAATTTGGCAGATGCAGTTTTGCTGATTTCAGTACTCTCTTCAGATTTCAGAAGCCATCTGTTACTGTGCTTGCATTACACAGTGTATTGTTTTAGAGAGATTATATTATTGAGGTATGAGGCTGTGCAGCTGTCAGAGGGATCATGATTTATTTATAAGCCCGTGCTTTTGTCCTCGCAGGTTTGAAATTGAGATCGAGCCCATTTTTGCCACCATGGCCTTGTATGACCTGAAAGAAAAGAAGAAGGTCAGTATTTGCTTGCCGCCTTTCTGTGTGAAAATCCTTTTAAAGGCTATTGATCAGGACTGCCATTAGATATGCACCGACCATTGAAGAATAGTCACTGTGTTCTCTGTGTGAGCTGCTTAATCTAGATTTATGGTTCCCTGTTCTTAGCACTGTCTGCCTCAATTCACTGCATGACAAAGCCAGTTTCATTTATTCTTCATTAGACAGATCCCTAAATAAGAACTTCCATACTGAGAGTTTGAATTCGGTAACTATTAAACAGCCTTGTTCGCTGTCTCTGTTTATTTTCTTTCAGTCTGCTCCACTTTCTCTCAACTTTATTACACCTGCTGTTTTTCATTACACTTGCTTTGAACAGTTTTGCCTTTTGAAATAACACAGGAGCAATCTGCGTTTCCTTCCTTAGCAGCCTGCTCTGAATTTCACTCCTGCATTTCTTTCTGCATAAAATGAATAGACAGCAGATGTCGTATTAGGCATCAATTTCCTTTACAAGTCTGAAGCCCAGTTTTGTCAGGAATCATAATTAGGTGCTAAATCTGGACATTGTGTATCTGGATGCTTGATCCTACACTGAAAGTGAAGAGAATTTGGGATAGCAAGAAGCATATTTGGCTATTCAATTCCATTTCATTTTATTTATATAGCATTTTGAACAATGGACATTGTCACGATTCTGCAGCCTTACAGAATACCAGATATGGATTTGGACTTTGATCCCTAATGAGCAAGCCAGAGGTGACCATGTCAAGGGAAAACTCTCTGAGATGACCTGAGGAAGAAACCTTGAGAGGAACCAGACTCAAAAGAGAACCCATCTTCTTCTCTGTAACACCGGATAGTGCGGTTATGAGTCATTACTCTTCCACAGCTGTATACTATAGAGTCAAGTCTGTCTTTCAACAACTCTGTTGAAAGGATCTTTTAATGATCATTAGGGTCGTTTTTGATTTAAACTTTAAGTCTATAATATCCAAGTGAAGTTAAACACTGTGCAATGAATGAGACTTGAGCGGAAATTGATTTTTGGTAAGTGCAGTCGTTAGGCTATCCAGGCCAATCCTTAAAGCAGAATCAAGGAACAGGAACTAGGGGCAAAAACAGGAAATACGATAAAAGATACAGCATGACGATCATCACAAAATAGTGTGACTTAATGCGATTACCAGTAGATATTAGAGAAAGGCCGGTGCACATCTGTTTGTTTTTTTGTTTTTCTTTCCCATTATCATTATCAAATAATGCCAGTTGTCTTTTTTGGCCTATTCAGTTTTTGGATTTGAAGCGACAGTTTAATCAGAGAAATAATTAGTTTTACTACTGTCTATTACTCTGCAGGTTCAGTAGCATGCACGGTGCCTGGATTTTTTATTTTTTATTTACATTTATTAGTGATTTTTGAAGATGTCATGCATGAATTTGTAATGTAGCATCCAGCACATTATTATTACAATATTATTTTGTTGCCTAGGTAATAATCAGTGGATAATTTTGCAGTGGAGTTTAAAGGTTAATGTGATTAACTTTGTTAGATTTCAGAGAACTTCCACTTTGATCTAAACCCGGACCAAATGAAAGGCTTACTGCGCTCCCACACCGCTCGTATTGACTCGTCCACATTGGCGAAGTCTGCCATTTTCTCCATCTCCTACCCTTCTCCAGACATCTTCCTGGTCATTAAGGTAATGCACCTGCATCTCCACTTACCCACATCTCCAAACAGTGAAGACTTTATTTTGGATTTTGTTTTCTACACCGAGGTTTGATCTCGAAGATTATAACTACTATACTATAACTACATATTGGTGGTTCCATCACTAGTGACAATGATACAGAGGAAAATATTTATATTAAAGATGATGATGATGATGATGACAATAATGTTTCTCTATATGATAGTTAGAGAAAGTCTTGCAGCAGGGGGAGATTGGAGACTGTGCAGAACCTTACATGGGAATGACTGACAATGCCAAGGTGATGACTGAGAAAACAGATTCCAGAAACATAAAGTAACATAAACTGCTTTACCTCTTAAATGCACCTCCTCTCTTATTCATTACGCTTCTCTTCTTTAGAACAAAGACAAACTGGAGAAGCTTAGAAGTCAGGCAGAGAACTTCTGTCAGAGGTTGGGCCGGTACAGGATGCCCTTCGCCTTTGGTACAGCCAACATCATGAGTGCGATCAGCACAGGCACATTGGATCGAGACACGAGCGACTCAGATAGCATCAATGGTAATAGCATAAACCACCATGGCAGGTTGAATGGAGGAAAAAACCAAAACAAACGATAACAACAGTAAAAAAACAAAAGAAATATTAAAAAATGTGAATGCCTGTTGCTAAGGATTCATGCAACTCATCAGTGCAACTCATGTCGAAAAGTTGAAGTAGGTCATGTAGAGTTTATGGGACGGAATGTTTTTTGTGATCATAATTTAGATTTCCTAAAGACAGTTTATGCCCAAGACTCAACTTTGCTTCAGTGGATCCCAGTACTCTCATTTACAATGTGCTCATCTTTTCAACACACTACTGATTTATAGTATACAGCTTTAGAAAAGCAATGATTTATAATCCCACTATCCGGTTTCACCCAGAACCAGTCCATCTCAAGGCTTCTTCCTCATGTTGTCGTACAGCGCCTTTTTCTTGCCTCTGGCTTGCTCATTAATCTCAATCTAAATCCGGATCTTTGTAAAGCTTGTATTACAACAATGTCTGTTTAACCGAATTGAATTCTGACTTGTAGATCATAGTATACTGGTTGGGTGACTCATTTTATTTGCTTGTGCCAGGCAAGAACAATGTAGATAAGAAGGCTTACCTGCCTAGACGCAACTCCGAGAGGTTCACCACCCTAGAGGACCAGTCCAACCTGTCCGGCGTCAAACCTGCCGTCATTAACATCCAGACCCTTTTCAAACAGGTCAGCTCAATACTTGGAGATTTATACGTGTTTTCCTGGCTGATGACTCTTCCTCTGTCACTGAGTGGTCACTGTTTTGTGATAACTGTACTAATTGTGCAGCACATTTTACAGCATTATGTCCAAGATATTACGGCTTCCTACTACTGTAAATCTGCGTTTTGGAAAAAAATCTTGAGCTCTGATCATCGTTTTTGAGTTGACCCTAAACCAGCTCAGGGCCACATTTTTCACATTGTAAAGATAAAGTTCAGTAACCTTGCTGGCGCAGTTTAAAGTGATGCATTCCAGAAGTCCTTCTCCCGGTTGTAGTGAAGAGTTACTGTTTTATTTTTTAACAGCGTGGATATGTGTGTGATGTAAAGTGTTTGGTCTGTATTCAGTCGATTTAAGAGCACACTGAGGATTTAATAGCGAAATTGCTCACGTTGGTATTCAAGCGTCAGACATAAATACAAGCATTATTCAGAACTTATGGAAGAGTTATACATGTGAGGTGGAGTTTGTCTAAAACCGAGCGCTTTATCTCAGTTACACACATTCTAGCCTTGAACTTAAGTCCAGTGCCTCTGTCTGACAGTTTGATGTAACCACTAGATATCATGCTGGAAGTCATGTTTTGGGCTGTAAATACACTTTAAAGCTATTGAATTCAATTTGAAGAGAGTATTGAATATATAAATGACATTATTAAGTCATTAATGGCTCTTTAAAGTGCACAAAGTTGTCCCCCTTCCCCTCACACACAGAGGACATTGGAAGAGACAGCATCCTAATCAGGGACATTACTTATGTATTATTATGATATATATTACTTGTATCAAGAACCAATTTTTCTATGGATACAAATGAAGTTTTTGTGAGCCATAAGCATAGCAAATGAATGCTTCATCGTTTAAAAAGAAAAATCTTTATAGCTATTCTCTTTCTGTTGTTCTATTGTATTACATTTGACAGCAAAGAAAATAATCCTGTTTTCTTTCTGCAGCTCATATTTTCTATCCCTGATTTGTTTTCAGGTTTATAGGCAGGTGGTTGTGTTTAAAAGTATGAGATAAGAGAAAATTCGAGCAATCGCTGAGGCGTGGACTACACTCGGGCATTTAACATAATCTGAATGGCGCACCCAGAAAAATGATTTAAGCATGTGCGTAATCGGGAATCAGAATATGCATAACTTTCCTGCGTAAATATCGACATAACTTTTGGAAGCCGCTAACTCACGCCACGAACTCTGAATACTATAATAATTCATGTTCTGATGTAAAGGATGATTCAGACGAGCGGTGTGTGTGTTTGCAGGAAGGGGAGCGTCTCAGTGATGAAGACTTATTTAAGTTCCTGTCTGACATTAAAAGGACGTCCACTATTCAGCGACGGGTCAAGATAATACCAGGTGATGTCCGTCTTCGAGCACTTTCAGATTGTTCCAGTATTTTCCATTTGCATTGCACCAAAACGATGTCTTCCCTGGGACATCATTTGGATTTGTGCTTGTTTTTGATCTGGCAGGCTCTGTGAAGCTAGATGTGAACCCAGTGCCAGATACAGGGATCTCGTGTCTGTCTCCTGAGCTCATCCCCATTAAACCTGTATCAGAGAAAAACGTGCGACCTGTAAAAGAATTGCTTGAGTTTCCCTCCAACGATGTCTACGTTCCTCACTTCGTATACAGGTCGATCTTTACCTTTGGCTATGAAACTTTGAGTCTGTACTGCATCTTTTGATATTACAGATAATACTAATGGTACTGGTATATTTTAAAACCCAGTCACTGTCATGTGACTGTTCAGCTTTGGCTTTCACCATCATATTATATACCAAGTAAATTTGTCAGTTTTAATTCATTAAGTGCACATAGTCTCTGGATTTCCACCCAATGCCTGGAGGACTGATTCACATTCCCATGCTAAAAGCTTACTTCAGGGCTCTAGAGCAGCGATTCTCAAACGTTTTGCAGCCAGGAACCCCTATAGCTCTCAAATAAACTCCATGGACCCCTCAGGCCCAGATTTATTTTATTTTATGAACTCTTCAAATATTATGCTCATTATTCAAATGTGTACGATAATATGCTGGCTATTTATCAGAGCGTTCTTTTCCTGAACTTTCTACCGATATAACATGTCTGAGTTGACGTTATTTATGAGCGGACTTGTTTTTCAGTTAGTGATGTTTGGATTAAAGCCATTTAATTCAAGTGATGGGTAAAACCGGCTAATCTGTTTTAAAAAAAACAACAACAACTTAATAATAAACACAACAGTGATGGTGGTGGATTGGTGTGTAAAAAAGAAAAATTTTTAAAAAAATTACAGACCCACTGGCTATGCTTTGCAGATTATTGGGCGTCCTTCAGTCTTCCTTCAAGTCTTCATTGAATATTGGGTGATTGCTGCCATCTAGTGTTAAATTATTGCACTGCTGCGGTGGTTAAATGACCTCAGAACATCAAAGAATCCTGTAACTTGACCCACCAAGCTACCATTAAGGATTTAATATAACAGAACCTTTTAGATGCTTACAAATCGACTAATGTTTACTCTGTCCCTGTTTTCATTTGCAGAAACCTGCTGTTTGTGTATCCTCAGAGGCTCAACTTTGGCAATCGAGCTTTGGCATCTCATAGGAACATTACCATAAAGATCCAGTTCATGAATGGAGAGGAGCCACTGCCTGTGTGTACACCAAAACACACACACACTCACACACGCTCGGACACATAAAGAAAAACTCACGTTTTATACTCACAATTAAACGTCAATTATCTCTGTCAAATTATCTTAATATTTATTATGAAATAAAAAATGTGTGTATATCTAGCAAGAAGACTGCAGTTCAAAATATAAGACACAGTTAACAGGATGGTTGAGGAAAGAACAAAAAACCAACCATATGAGATATCAGAGAATATTTATGTTCATCGATAGGAAATGCAAACTTTTGAACTGATCCTATTATTCATAAACTGTCATGCATTCTCTACATGTAATAGTAGTTGTGATAATGATAAAACATCTGTGAAACCAAGCACGCTAAATGTCTTGTTGCCATAAAGTAAATTTCTGTGTCTTCATCCATTTTTAATGCAAAAGCATATGCACAATTTTGCATTCAACTATACGTCAACCTGCATGCTGACTGTCCGTTTACCAATACTTTCTAAAAGCTAGCCCTGTCTCTATTTCTCTATCAAGGTTATATTCGGGAAATCAAGTGGTCCAGACTTTCTATCGGAGCTCTACACGCCGGTGACGTATCATAACAAGTGAGACTGCCAGTGCATAACTGCATTTTTATTGCTATTGAGTGATAAACTCTCTAATATAATGTCCTATAAAGTGTGCAAAATCATGAGACTTATGTGGGTATGCAGATCTCCAGATTTTTATGAAGAGGTGAAGATCCGGCTGCCGGCTCGCCTGACCGAGAAACACCACCTGCTCTTCTCCTTCTTCCACATCAGCTGCCAGCAGAAGCAGAACCAGAGCGGCAACGTGGAGAGTCTCATCGGATACTCAGTGCGTGTTTCAGCAGTTACACATCTTTATTTATTTATTTTTTTAACTCCCTTTCATCATTCCCTCTTAGGAAGTAGTTTGTCCTGCATTGTCAATTGTTTAATACTGCTGAAAGATGAAATCATGTTTGAAATGTATAAGTCAACATTGTATTAGCTTTTCATAACCCGTAAAACGGACCTGTATTTTTGTAGAAGTCAAAGATATTTGTTTAACACTTACCAATAACTTGAACATCACAGCTGAAGATTACTGCTAAGTGAGGGCTGTGTTGTGTTTCGCCTGCAGTGGTTACCCATTCTCAATAACGAGAGGCTGCAGATGGGAGCGTTCTGTTTGCCCATTGTTCTTGAACGTCTTCCTGTGAACTATTCGCTACATTCTCCTGAGGTACAGTAAACCAAATCACTGCTGGCATGATCTTTCTGAGAACTTGTGTAATTATTGTCGTACACTTGACATTAGTGGCCATGCTCATGTCAGTCTAATGTCACTGTGGCTGACTTTTGCAAACAGTCAAAAAGATGAAAAATCTATTTTTTTTTCTGCCTATAACATACTTTGACTGCTCCGTTTTAAGAAAATGTAAATCTAGTTCACCAAAACACGGATCTTGCGTTTTTGCTATCTTCCTACAGTTAGTAAGTGTGACTTCCTCACAAAGTGAAATGAATGTCAGGATTTGATCTAGTTGTTTTATAGGTATGTGCTGTATCAAAAAGGACATAAGCCTACTCACTTCAAGTTTATAATCAGATACCAGTGGTAAAAATGTAACGTAACGCACTTGAGCTGCACTAGGAATAAACTCAAAAATTTCTCTCTTATCTCCTTTTGGGGTAACCAGACTTTAAAATGATATTAATGTACTTCTAGTTGAGATACATGAAAGAAGGGGGGGGGGGGCACTTCATTTCAGGAGAGGCTGTAGTTTTCAGAACTATATAGTTAAAAAATGAACAGTGTTTAGGATTCTCCCAGGCTGAAACTCCCAGGGATTCAGTGTAAATAAAGATGAGTTTGATTCTTTCTATGCAGAAATTGCCAATCCAGGTTCCCCCAGTCAAGTGGATGGATGGACATAAAGGAATTTTCAGCCTGGAAGTTCAGGCTGTGTCTTCAGTTCATACACAGGTGTGTAATACATACATGCAGAGCTTTAATTTGAATTTTTCTTAGATTGTAAGTAATGTTTGCTTACTGTATTGTGTTTTTTTTTGTTTGTTTGTTTGTTTGTTTGTTTTTTAAAATTATATTTGATAAACATTATTCCCATACATCACGTCACATTGGGTCATGCTTGCTGTTGGTGAAATTGGCAACCCAGATTTAAAAGGTTTGCCAATATTTATGTTGGAACGCTATCTATATTCTGGTGTATTTTTGGTTGGACCATTCTGATAATTGAAATCGCCAGGGTGCTGTTCACACCTTCATCGTTGCCAAAAATGATATTAGTTTTTTATGACGCATCTTTTCAGCATCCTTCTCAATGCCTGTTATTGTGTTCTACACCAGGAGAGCCACCTGGAGCGCTTCTTCACTCTGTGCCATGCTCTGGAGGGGAAGGCTACATTCCCTATCCGCGTAGGGGACGAAAAAGTGCCAGAAAACAAGCTGGAGCATGAGCTCAAGCTCAGCATCATCTCCCTGTCCTCCTCCGAGCTGGAGCCACTTGTACTCTTCCTCCACCTTGTCCTGGACAAGCTGTTTCGCCTCATCATGCAGCCCATGGTCATTGGTGGCCAGACCGGTGAGCATTACAATGCTACATGTTTGTCATTATGATCAATAGTTATGAATGTCCTCTTGTACATAGTATTATAACAATTTGTGTGATTTCCCAAACTAACCAAGAAGCCTGTGAATAAATACGTACTATACATCGATTGATTGTGTATAATCATTCAACATACTATGAGTTTATTAGTGTTTATTAATGAGCAATATCATTTTTATCCCTGTTTATTATCCTTTGTGTGTTTTTGTAGCAAATCTGGCACAGATAGCGTTTGAGTCAGTGGTGTCCGTAGTGAACAGCCTTCATAACAGTCAGGAACTGGCCAAGGACCACCAAGGCAGGAACTGTCTCCTAGCAACCTACCTCTACTATGTGTTCCGGTTGCCAGACACTCTGCTGGAAGTCATTAACACAGGTGTGACAATCACATCATCCAAGATTAGTAGTGATGCAACACCCTGGCATAAAGGAGTAATTCTTAATATTCTGAATATATTTACTTTGAATATATTTCATTCGGAATATACATATACTATCGCATTGCAATTCTTCTGTTCTCTAGAGAAGTTGTTTAGATGATTTTAATGAACATGAAAATAATCCTGGGGTAGGCCTACCACTAATTTGCAAATTATGACATGGAGGACTATTTTGAAAGCATCACAGTTATGGGCAAATCATCTTGCATGCCTTTTAAGTTATTTACACATAGATTTTGTGTGTGTGTGTGTGTGTGTGTGTATATATATATATATATATATATATATATATATATATATATATATATATATATATATATTAGTGTGTATGTATGTATATTTATATATGTATGTATTCTAATAGATGATAATAATCCATTTATGGTGATTGTTGCATTGTTTCATTTCACTCATTGTCTTTTTAAATCGATGTATTGATCCAATTAATAATTATATATTCACTTATGTAATAGTGACCTGTTATTTATATACACACACACGCTCACTCAACATGAAGACCCACCAAACATGAGTAGGGTTCTTATCTCATATTGTTTATATAACTAATAATTAAGATGAGTATATAGTTTATTATTTATTTAAGACGTATTGTACAACTGTCAGGAGCTAACCTGGGTCGTTGGATCATCCTGTATTATTGTAAGACTTGAACAGATGGCACTGAAGGCTGAATATTTATTATTTATGGTATTTCAGTGTATTTCAGGACTGTGGTTTGACTGGTTTATTTTTTTTGCCTCAGGTGCACTGGTACAGGAGAGCAGGTACAGCACTATGGGCCGAGCCACAGCCACAAGCATAGGCAACATGCTGCTTTCTTCACGCGTCCGCTCCAGCAGTAACCCCGATATTACTGCTGCACAGAGCTCAGAGGACGCTGAGGTGAAAAACATACTGGCTGAGAAGGTATTAACATAACAGTGGAGTCTTGCGTTCTGAAAACATACAGTACATGTTATATGTAGACTTAAATTATGCTTAGTAGATGTCTTTAGTGATCTAATTATTTTTTAAAGGATCTGTATAGTTTTCAAAAATCACTTGATTTGCACATATTTCACTAAGTTTTTAACAAAGCTTTTATGTGCAGTTTATTATATTACTTCCAAATTGCATACAGTCTTGGTGATTTATTCCAGGGTTTGAATCATCCCGGCAGCAGGATGTCCACTTTCATTGACGTTACCAACCGCTCTCAAATTTCCGCTAGTAGCATGCGGTCCTCTAACAGAAAGGTGACCGTCTCCTTCCAGTACATACTTTCCGATTTTAAGAGTTCATCTGGCTCCATAGATAGCAGCATGTAACGGGCATCTGTGTACGGATGTCTTTCAGCAATTTCATGAAGAGCTGGCTCTTCAAATGGTGGTGAGCACCGGCGTCTGCAGAGAGAACGTTTATAAATACGCCTGGTTCTTCTTCGAGCTGCTGGTAAGAGTGTAGTATGGCTGGCTGGCTTGAGGGGTTTATTGATTGGCCTTATGTGCACTTTAATGTTTTTGAACACCTGGCGTTTCTTCTGTTTAATCCCTATTTATTGCCCAGGACCAAACAAAATGATACAGAATAGAAATATAATAAGGGAAGCTAAATCTTTGTGGAAACGTATTAGCAGCTTTCTGTCAGATCCTAATGGGACTCAAATTAATGCTGTATAAAGCCAGGTACAGTTGAAGAGGAAATGTGTTAAGCCTAAAGATAAAAAGATTCAGACACTCTGTTGGTATTTACCATAAAAGATAAATATGTGGTGTAATTAATTAGCGTGATAAAGATTTTTGTCGTTTCTGATTAGATTATATCTCAAATGTTCCAAAAAAAAAATAAAATCATTTGTAACATTTCTTGATTCATTTATACGTTTATAAAATGTAAGTAAATATAACATTTTATTTTAAACGATGGTCATTTAAATAAAAAAAATGCTAAAATATAGGGTGTTCAAAAACCTTAGGAGTAATTTTATGAGACATAGGAATTAAGCAAATTATTATTTTTCTTTTCCCTTTGATGTTGAGAGAATTTGTGCTGAACTTCTCACTTTAACCTGTCTTTCCCTTGGATCCTGTAGAATAAGCGGTAATAAACTGTGTATCTAATCTAGGTGAAAAGCATGGCTCAGCATGTCTCTCAAATGGACAAGCAGGGAGTGTCTCGCAAAAATCGCTTTTCTGACCGCTTCAAGGATGACATCACCACCATTGTCAACGTGGTGACGGCCGAAATTGGCACTATACTGGTGAAACAGCAGAAGGTTGGGGTTTTAAGTTTAGAAGTATGCTTCAATTTGTACTTAACTGATGACATTTCACTTTCACCTCTATTCAAGTCTTTGATTTCCTGCTATTTGAAAGCCTTATCCAGACCCCAAGAGGGCAGATCATGACAGTAAAAGTTAAAATGTCAGTGAACATGAGAATGGATAACAGTGTAAACAGAATTTACGTAACTGTTACTCGACAGGAACTGGAGCAGGCTGAAAAGGTGAACATTAATCTGGCGTTTTTCCTTTACGACCTGATGTCTCTCATGGACAGAGGCTTTGTCTTTAACCTGGTTAGGAACTATTGCAACCAGGTGAGTGCCTCTTGTTATTATCGCGTGCTGTAAGCGTTGCGAAACTTGTCGTGGGGTGTAACCCTTCCTCTTCACCGTGTGTTTTTTTTATTTTGCAGATGTCCGCAAAGAGTGTTTCCATGTCCACTCTGATCACCATGAGGCTGGAGTTTTTGAGAGTGCTCTGCAGTCATGAGCACTACCTGAACCTGAGCCTGTACTTCAGTAGCAGTGCGTCTGCTCCCCCGTCTCCTTCCCCGTCCGTCACGTCACAGGTCAGGAAGCCCCAAGGAGACACACCCACACAGACTCGTCCTTAGACAGTTCGTTTTTGAACACAAAAATGTTTATTTTCACAAGTGGTTATTATGATAATGTAAGAAAGCATTTTATCTCGTCTAAGGTGTTCTTTCGATAAAATACTATTACCTTTTATGCTTTGGCTAGCCAGGGAGGTAATGAAGGAAACAAATGAAATCCAGAAAATCCCTTACAATGCCTTGTTGCTTTTATTGTTGTGGGGCCAGACACACTCACTAATGAGAGAACACATTTTCAGACATTCTGGACAGTCTTTTGGCATCATAAACATGATCACACTGACACGCTGGACTAAAACCCACCCAGACTTTTTAATGTCTAGAGGTGTAGTGTTGTCCTGAGTGAGCTGATGCTTCAAAATTGCCGTTGAACCAGTTTGGTATTGCAAAAGATGTTTGTTTTTACTTTATTTTTTTTTTTTTTGCAACACACAGATAGAGAAACGTCTTATTTGGTGACTTTTCAGCTATCCAGGTTGATCTCCTTGGGACCTTATGCTTGTTGGTCAGACAGTGTTGAATTTGTACCTTTTATAGGTGACAGCCCTCATTAGTACCCAACGTTACGAGGCATTGGATTGGCATCAAAATTATAAAACGACTTTGTTGTTTGTTACCCATCCTTTAGCCAAGCTTCCTCACTAGTGTATTCAGATGTGTATGTGTATTATCTGGCCCTGCAGGACTATGCCAAGAATAATAAATAATAAAGTGTGTGTGTGTGTGCCTGTTGCAGACCTCAAGTTCATGTAGCTTGCCAGACCATAAGATTGCAGCCATGTTTGATCTGACTCAAGAGTTCAAACAGCAGCACTACCTGACTGGCCTGCTGCTGACTGAACTCAGTGCGGCTCTCGATATGGAATCAGAAGGGTCAGTCCAACACACAACACAGAGATGGAATATTGTTAGCATCATTAGTTTTCAGAATATTAATAACACTAGTTTCTCTTTATTTTGTATATATATTTTATTTGTTATATTATTTGTAGTGCTCAGGTTTATATTCCTTAAGCAATACAAAGTGTAACTTTGAAGATTACATTATTTACTCACTGGTAAACAGTACTCTGTCTTTTCTAAGTTCTCCTGATTGAGTTACTATATCCTTCCTGGCAGCACGAACCATTCTGTTAATTTTCCTATGAAAAAGGTGTTTCCACCCACAGAACTGTCGCACACTCAGTGTTTTTAGTTTTTCTCACCATTCTGTGTAAACTCTAGAGACTGTTGTAAGTTAAAATCGCAGGAGATCAGCAGTTTCTGAAATACTCAAACCAGCCCATCTGGCACAAACAACCACAGTTAAAGTCACAGAGATAACATGCTGATGTTGATGTGAACATTAACTGAAGCGCTTGACCTGTATCTGCATGATTTTATGCATTATGCTGCTGCCACATGATTGGCTGATTGAGATAACTGCATACATGTGCAGGTGTACAGGTGTTCCTATTAAAGTGGATGGTGAGTGTATGCTATTGTGATTAATTTATCTGCATGTGTGTGTGTGCATGTGTATGTATATGTATGTAGAAGTAAGGTGCAGCGCAAGGCCATAAATTCCACATACAGCCTATTGTGTGCTCATGATTTGGACCCTCGGTGCGCAAGGTTAGAAGTCAGGACTAAGATTGCTGCTCTCTACCTCCCCCTGGTGGGCATCATCATCGACTCCCTCAACTACCTCGACTTCACAGGTACTCTTAAAGTTTTACTCACAAGAACATCCTCATATCAGCTTTGTATACACCTGCATGCGTGTGTGTGTGTATATTTAGTAAATATATATATATATACTATTTCTACAGTTTCTGAGTCACGTGGCAACAAGGCCAAGTCCAGTGGGCCAGAGGACGACTTTGAAAATGTTCCTCCTATCAATCAGTCTGTTGCCATGGCAATCGCAGGAAACCCGTTCAACACCTTGGCGAGAAATGCGCTGGTGTCCATGGCCTCTGTGGTAAGAAGTACATGATTTCTTCATGGTTTTTTTACTACTGTATACCCAAACTAATACAGTTGAGGAACAAAGAAAAGTAATTTGTCAGATAATAGACATTATTTAAGACGGTAAGCTAGGCGTAGACGTCTTGCCATTTAAACGAAATAGCTGAATTAAAGAAATATTATGTCTATTTAGTATTAGTCTCAAATATTAATGTATGTATTTTGGATAAAACACTTCTTGGTAATTGACTCAAATATGTATTTGGAACCTGATTTATGTTACCAGAACCTTTTTGAATTAAAATCAACATTGAATTCTTTTTCACTGGCCTCTGTGTTCAGCCTTTCATCCCTCCTTCTGTTCCTCTTCATCAGTGGATGTCAATGATTATCTTTTTTTTTATTCATCTGATAAAAACTCTGTTACAGTCCTGTCTCCTTATTCCACAGTCAGGTAAAAGCTGTAGCACGCTCTCTGCAGAGACCAGCCGTAACCTGCTGGTGTGTTTCCTGTGGATCATGAAGAATGCAGAGCAGAGCCTGATCCAGCGTTGGATAGTGGACATATCCCCCTCTCAGCTCAGTCGCCTTCTCGAGCTCCTCACTATCTGCACCTCCTGCTTTGACTACAGGGTGAGGGCCTTTTATTTAGGATTTTAAGACACTTCAGTGTTTTAGTCGAGCGAATCTCTATATACGGCCACAGTGTCGAGTGTGTGCGTTGACGTGAACAAGGATTTTGGCAAATTTTTCGGAACACCTGTTTACTCAAAACGTGGCAGTCTAAAGTCAGTTGTCGGAACAGTTATAACAATAAATAACACTTTTTAACAAATTATGTCGAACACCTTCGTTAACGTTTCAGTCAATGGTATTTGACAGTGAAGCTGTAAAACTGTGCGGTTCGCTTTTTCAGAGGAAGGAATGTGAAATGTTTTACATGTGTAGACGTGCATGCCAGATTGTTCCTAATCTTTCATAGGTTTTGTATACACATTATACAGTTCACAATTGCTCAGCGGACAAGCGGGTACAGGTGATATTAAACGTTCACCATGTATATATCCATTTTCTTTTTCATTTAATTCATCCATCAACCTCAAACCTCCATCAAAAACTAAATCCAGAAGGTTTGTTTAAATGTAGCACCAGTTTGTATATACGTCTCTCCGTGGAGCAAAGCACGTCAACGTTGTGTGCTGTTCTTTTTTCCGAATCCAGCCGCTTGCTGCTGTACACGTGCGAACAGAGGATGTGGTCTGGCTGTTGGTAGGAACTTGTTGCATTAGGTAAATTCAGTTAGCTAGAACAGATGCTGGACAATATTGTCAGAAGCAGGAATATGAAAAGATGTGGAAACAGTGACTGAGCAGAAATGCAGTACAGTGCAGCACAAAACTGTTGTACCAGTCTAAATGCTAGCACAACACACATTCAGCTTGCATTTAAACACTTCAAAAATGAATATGCTAACCTGATCCCACCAGTGGAGTTACATAAGTTGACACTTTTTTTTATGCTGGTTACTTGGTCGTCCATGCAAGCAGTTGAGACTGGGCAAGCACATTGGAGCTTTCATTGCCCATTGGACTAGCTAATATATTTCTGATTTGTCCACCCCTGGTGTATTTAGCATTTCATTAACTGCCCTTAAGATTCTCTTATTTAGGTTTTGAGTTAATCGGTTCTCCGTTCTTTTGTCAGTTTTGGGGAAATGTTCACATTCTTGTTCTTGGTAATTGCTTACTGTACATGCTACATGTGCAAGAGGTAGAGATTGGGTTTAAAAACTCTGGATGATCCTTTTTTTTAAGGTGTTTTCAAGAATGTGATGACGTGTGAGTACTTGCTCTCCTATTTTTGGATGTACGTATGTCATTGTGTGAATGGATGTGTGTGTGTGTGTGTGTGTGTGTGTGTGTGTGTGTGTGTGTGTGTGTGTAGGGGAAACAGAGCTCAGATAAAGTGAGCGTGCAGGCCCTACAGAAGTCTCAGCAGGCTAAAGCTCGTCTGGAGGAGGCACTACTAGGAGGCTTGGGAGCGAGAGGAGAGATGATGAAGAGGGTGGGAGGTGAGTGTTCCTCTTCCACTGCCTCTAAGGGCAGACAGAGAAATCGCTTTTGCACTCTACTTCCAGGCAGCGCAATGAATAATGTAGAGGCTCACTGGTGCAGAATGAGCTATAAAGATGATTGCTTAGCAAGACTTTCACATATGGAAGTCATGTATTGTCTACCAGAAGTCAGCCCTATTTCCTTTTGATGGAGTGATGATTTCCTTTTATTGAGTTGTCATCTCTTTTTCTCTCTTTCTGAAGCTAATGATCGGACTCAGGGCCAGAGAGACATCCTGCGCTGGAGGAAAGACCTCACACAGTGGCGCCAGACCAACGACAGACAGGACAAGTGTGTGCCGATCATTTCTCCATCTTTCTGATGCAATTTATCAGTCCGTATATCTTCTAGACCAGGTGTATTGAATTAAGATTTGTGAAAGTCTAGCTACGTAAAATTCCTTGTTTTCAAAGGTCTGGATAAGCAACTAACATGACTGAATGGTGACTAATGCCATTAGTATTAAGTTCATGGCTGTAAATAAGACAGTGACAGTATTTTTCCCCCTGCAGTGTCGCTTCACATTACCACTTTTGACTAACGCTGTGGAATCTGAACAAATGACACACATGTTTTGAAGCAACAAATAAACACATACCTCTCTGTCCAATCATATTTAAACATTTCGTTGTCAGCATTTTTTCATGTTGTCACTTCATAAATCACTCTAGAGAGGGTAAATTACATTTTTTTTATGTACGAAAGACTGGAAAAACTTTCCTTTAGATAAATAATTTATATAAATTCAAATAATCGGCCACCACAAGCTGCAACTATTTCCAAATGGTGTGTAATGTTTCTTGGTCCTGTGTGTTTTCACAGATCTAAAGCTGAGTTGGACCAGGAGGCCATAATCAGTGGGAATCTGGCCACTGAAGCCAACCTCATAGTCTTGGACCTGCTGGAGGTCATTGTGCAGGTAACAGAGGAAAGTGCAGTCCATCTTCATCACACATTGCAGTGTAATTTGTGCTTGCTTTCTTAGTGTTCATTTGAGGTAATGTAAATTCTGACATAGTCATGTCATGAGAAATAAAAGAAATCTGTTTTTGCACAAGGTGGATTAGTGATTAGCAGGTTTACCTCGCACCCCCGGGGGTTGGGGGTTTGAATTCCACCTCCACCGTGTGTGCGCAGAGCTTGCATGTTCTCCTCGTGCTTCAGGGGTTTCCTCTGGGTACTTCGGATTCTTCTCCTATTCCAAAGACATGCGTTGTAGGTTTATTGGCATTTCCAAATTGTCTGTAGAGTGTTAATGTGTGTGTGATTGTGTCCTGCGATGGGTTGGCAACCACGTCCTGTGTGTCCCCCACCTTGTTCCTCGAGTTCCCTGGCATAGGCTCCAGGCTCCCAGCAACCCTGTGTAGAATAATGAAGATGGTATGAAGATGGATGGATGGATGTTTTTGCACAGATTGAAGCTGTCACTTCAGACACGAACAAGCTAACTCGGAGACGAGGATTGAATTACTGTAAATAAATACTGTAGAAATAGAAAACCGCTGTAACGGTAGTGAAATAAATGTGTGTGCCCTGTTCCCCCCCCCAGACTGTACCATTAGCAGACTATAAGGATAGTGCGGTTGGTGGAGTTCTGAGGGTTCTGCTGCACTCACTAACATGCAACCAGAGCACCGTGTATCTATCACACTGCTTCAGCACCATCCGAGCTCTCATTGTGAAGGTACTGACCTACTGCAGTTATTTTGCAAAATGCTTTAATTTAGTAATCTAATTTATTTATTGATTTGAGCAATTCAAAAATGTGCCTAACTAATCTCTATCCAATCTAGCTGTAGCATAGATGGTTGAGAAAATGCCGAGAATACATTTCTGGAAATTCTAGGTAAAAAGGGTGTCTACTTTGAAGATGCTAAAATGCTGAATTATTTTTATTTATTAACATAATTCCCATAGTTCCATTTGTGTTACTCCAGAGTTTTAATTACTTTATTATTATTCTAAAATGTGGGGGGAAAAAAAATAAAAATAAAGAATGAGTGTGTCTAAACTTTTGACCGGTAGTGTATATGGGCTTACCACAGATAATAATTTAGCTGTAATAAAAAAACAACAGAAAATGTATTTACTTGAAATTCAATTATAATATTATTTAAAGGCAGTTGCTGAAAGCTGTCCATCAGAGTTTAATATAACGCTATACAAAGCTAATTTAAATCTATAAACATCAGCTTCTAACAATAGTCTAACAGACATTAAAGAATGTCTTACCAAAGGGTTATTTTTTTTATTTTTTTTTTTTAAATCTAGTTTTATTCAACTTTCCAACACTGGAGAAATACAATAAAAAGTAGTTCTGGTTACTTAGAAAGGTTTTGTAGTGTCCGTGCATGTTTAGGCCAGCGCAATAACATTCGTAACACATAATCAAGTTCTTCATTGTGAAAAAGCAGTCCCATATCTTTCCCACCTTTTATTGATGGAATTCAACAATGGATCATCATTATTGTGAGTGGTGATCACATGCTGCAGTGGTGGCTCGATGGAGTATTTCTTTAATGAATTTTTTAGTTAGTATTAACAACGGTGTTGTACTGATGATTGTGTTATAATCTGGTCTGATGGGTTGTAGTTTGGGGACATGTTATTCGAGGAGGAGGCCGAGCAGTGTGCAGATCTGTGCCAGAAAGTGCTTCAGTACTGCAGCAGCTGTGTGGACAGCAACAGGAACCAGGCCTGTGCTACACTCTACCTCATCATGAGATACAGCTTTAGTTCTGCCAGTGTAAGTCTCTCTCTCTCTCTCACTCTCTCTTCTCTCTCTCACACACACACACACACACACACGATACACTGTCTCACCATGAAAACAACTATAGATGAGCAGCTAGAGTAAGACCCTCCACTTACACACCTGTTTCATTATGAGAGATATGACTAGAGTGCTTGCACGCACACACATACACACTTGCTCTGCACTTAACCTCATCATGATCTACGGCTTCAGTTCTACCAGTGTAAGACCCCCTCACACATACATGCATAGACACACACACACACACACACACACACACACTTGTGATGCACTTTATCTCTAAACAAAATACATCTATAGATCATTAGCTAGTATAAGAACCGCACACACACACACCAGCTCTGTATTCTTTATCTGTGTCTCTTTCACACAACACGCACACACACGCATACATAATTGTCGTACTATCTCAGTGAGGACTTTTTTTTTTTCATTGACAAAATTATTAATACAGCTCATTATTACGATACACCTAAATCTAAACCTTACCAAACATCTGTAACCTTTTACAAGAGCAAACCTTTTGGCCCCTTTAGTCCCCCACCCCACCCCAAAACAGTTTTGTTTAAAACTGAGCATATAAAGCCAGTTTTCCTTATGGGGACCAGCTAAATGTCACCACAAAGTCAAAACTGTTAGCAAGATATAAAAACAAACCCACATACACACATACATATACAGTAAACCTGTGATACACATCTCAAAAATGAAATATAGCTGTAAATCATTGGCTAGTATAAGACACCCCTGCCGCCCCGAGTGCACCAGGGACACACACACACACACACACACTACACTTGAGTGCATCATGAGATGCAGCTTTACAGCTATAACATTCACACAGAAAGACACACACACACAGAGCTCCAGTCAAGAATTTCCCAAACAGAGCCATGGCCAGCCAGTACAGTAAAACTAGCCATCACTGTTTTCCATATTCTATTAGGTGCATCTGTCTTTCCAAATGCCACAATCAGACAACAAAATCCAGTCCACTTGTTGTACTGGTTAAAAATTTGCCCTAACACACACACTGAGAAGATAAACGAACAATGACTTCATGAGTCAGTATGTTGCTGCTTTTTGAAAGTCGCTGTTGCTGTGATACTGAATTAAATCTAGGTGCATTGGCTCCTAATAGAGGTTTCAGAGAAGCTGTCACCCAAACATGCTTGACATTTGTGTTCGATTTATTTTGCTCAGTACCATCATACCTCACGTATTCCACTAATGGTGGTGTGTTTTGTTTGAGGTCTGTGTGTCTGCTCTTTTCCTGTGTGCACTGGTTGTATGGACTATTTCCTCTGTTCATGTCATTTACCTCCCCTCACCAAACACACACACACACACACACTCAGCCCTCCCCGAACAGATGGCTATGTTGTTTGCTTTCCCATTCATCTTTAATGGAGAAACGATGAATGTTTCCCCGTCTCTGTTTGCCTGAGTGTTTGGTTTGCCCTGACAGTTACCTCCATTGTCATTATTATAACCTTTGAATGAGTCATGTCGATTCCAAGCCACAATGACTCACTTGTTTTTCTCTCTTCAACCCCAGTTTTATGTTCGCCTGGCTCGCTTCTCTCATAGTAGACGGCACGCCGGTTCCATAAAACCATGGGTTTTAAGGCAAACCGGAACTTAATCAGCTGTCGAATATCGACACCATGACAATCCTCATGGCAAAAACTGGCCACAGAACAGACGAGTGTCTTGAGATGTCTCGCACATGTGGTCAAACCAGCAGAACGGTGCCACTGAAATGATCCATTGGCAATTATGTCCAAGTTAATGGGATCATTTTGTGGTTTCCTGATGCTGAGCAAGATGGATGGTGCATTTGCTGCCCTTGGCTAGGTCCACCTCAGAATCAATGAGCTGAGACTATGATGCCAATGTCCAATAGAACTGGCACTGTGCCATGCTTCGTTCTCAGTTTCTCACCTGCAGCGGGTAAAAATTAGCTTAAATAACCTCTGAGGCTACCCCAGATTAAGACCCTTGGGCAGACTGATGCTGATATAAAGAGTATTATCCAAATATGATTAATCAGGCTTCGTGATGAGTTGGCCTGAGGGGAGTTATTGAGCATTCAGTAACAGAGGATTATGTAGCGCTGTAATAAAAGTAGTTACTTAAGGAATAATACATGACAGAATTAGCTATTATAGGAAAATAATGAAGGGATGGTGTTATCTGATTACCATCCTAAATTTTCCTGTAACTGCATGCTTTGTCATTTCAATTTGCCAATGATGATCATTTTCTTATAATTAAAAACTGACTTGATCAGTTTATTTACATTTAATGTTGTGAAAAGTTAGGTTTTCAACACCCTTGATTTTTCTCTCTTATGAAGTTAATAATGCAGTTTATCATGTTACTGAGACACCAGAAAGTCCTTCTATTCTGAACACTTACTTACTGACTGTTACAAAGTACTAATGCTGGAGACTCCTTCTATAAAGAAAGCTTCACCATATCAAAGATTAAACATTTTTCTACTTTTAATTGTCAGGATTATCTTGCGTGGTGTGAATAAGCTGTTGCTATAGAAATGATAATGTGTTCGAACAAGTGCGTTAGTATATAAACCTGTGATATGAATTACAGTCTGCACTACTTTCAGAGCAGCTGCTGTAGTATAGAATCAACACCTTCCGACCAATCAGAATCAAGTATTCAACGGCGCTTTAGTATAAACTGTTCTACAGCATTCCTCTACGAAACATTCCACTTTGCTATTCTGGATGTTCTGCAAACTGTTTTACACCACATGCTGTATTCTCTGCCATACAGTCACACATCATTTACTGGTTGTGATGCATGTTCCTTGCTCCCTGAACAGAATTTCTCTAGAGTGAAGATGCAGGTGACCATGTCGTTGGCGTCTCTAGTAGGAAAGTCCTCGGATGTGCACGAGGAGTACCTGCGTCGCTCTTTTCGCACCATTCTAGCCTACGCAGAGGAAGACACAGAGATGCAATCCACGCAGCTTCCTTCACAGGTAAAATGCTACAGCTAAGCCAGTAAAACAGTTTGCGGTATGTAGTACCACAGATATGCCAGAGTATCAACCTGCGGTTCTTGCCTGGTTTCCCACTAAAGCTAAGCAGAGTTGAGCTTGGCCAGTACCTGGTTGTGCGACCTCCTGGGGAACACTAAGGTTGCTGCTGGAAGTGATATTAGTGAGGCCAGCAGGGGGCACTCACCCTGTGGTCTGTGGGGGGCCTAATGCCCCAGTATAGTGACAGGGACACTATAATGTACAAACAGCACTGTCTTTCGGATGAGACGTTAAAACGAGGTCCTGACTCTATGTAGTCATTAAAAATCCTAGGACACTTCTCATAAAGAGTAGGGATATAACCCCGGTGTGCTGCCGAAATTCCCCCATTGACTCTTATCTATCATGTCCCCCTAATAATCTCCATCTCTGAATTGGCTACATCACTCTCTCCTCTCCACCAGAGCTGGTGTGTGGTGGGCGTTCTGGCACAGTATGGCTGCCGTCTCATCATCCAGATGGATGCTACACACTAGTGGTGGTGGAGGAGATCCCCCCCCCCCCAACACAATGTAAAGCGCTTTGAGTGTCTAGAAAAGCATTATATAAATGTAACTGTAACTAGTATGTCATGCTTTTTGTAAGTCTCAAATCAAATAAAACCCTCACAGTCTAGACTGCTGAGTCAATCAATAGTGCAGCAGGAATGCTGCCAGTGAAATTATGGTCTGGTCTTCTTGATAAAATGATAGGAATAACTCTGAGTCTTCTCTTAATATGGACTTCTTGGCTACTAAATGGAATGTGTTGAGTCATGCAGCAAGAATCATGGGCAGTTTTGAATCACATTAAAGCTGATGTTTAAACAAGTGAATTTTCCAGCAAATAAAAATCTCCACGCCATCGTTTTCTCAGGTGGATGAACTTCTGAGGAATCTAAACAGCATCCTTTCAGATACAGTCAAAATGAAGGAGTTTCAAGAAGATCCTGAAATGCTAATGGACCTTATGTATAGGTAACATGTATATACACACAAAAACATGAAAAATGTAAACTCATTCAGTCACTCCATCACTCACTCACTTCATCAATCACTTACTCCATCGCTCACTCACTCCATCAGTCACTCACTCAGCCACTCAGACATTTGCTCACTCACTCACTTAGTCAGTCAGTGAGTCAGTTGGTTACTCAGTCAATCAATCAGTCTGTCACTAATTCATTAAGTCAGACAAACACCAACTCACTCAGGCATTCGCTCACTCATTGTCTCTCATTCAGTTTGTCACTCACTCAGTCATTTGCACACCTACTCACTCACTCACTTTCACTCAGTCACTCAGTCATTTACTCAGACGCTCTCACATTCATCCACTTGTTCGTCACTCATTCACTTACTCAGTTAGTCAGTCATTCACTCACTCATTCACATAGTCACTCAGTCACTCGCGCCATCACTCGTGCCATCACTCGCGCCATCACTCATTCACTCACTTGCTCCATCACTCACTCACTCACTCCATCACTCACTCACTAACTCACTCACTCCATCAATCGTTCCATCACTCACTCACTCATCACTCACTCACTCACTCCATCACTCACTCACTCACTCCATCACTCACTCATCACTCACTCATCACTCACTCACTCCATCACTCATTCCATCACTCACTCACTCACTCAATCACTCATTCCATCACTCACTCACTCCATCACTCACTCCATCACTCACTCACTAACTCACTCACTCCATCAATCGTTCCATCACTCATCACTCACTCACTCACTCCATCACTCACTCACTCACTCCATCACTCACTCCATCACTCACTCATCACTCACTCATTACTCATTCCATCACTCACTCCATCACTCACTCACTCCATCACTCACTCACTCCATCACTCACTCATTACTCATTCCATCACTCACTCACTCATCACTCACTCACTCCATCACTCATTCCATCACTCACTCACTCATCACTCACTCACTCCATCACTCATTCCATCACTCACTCACCACTCACTCATTCCATCACTCACTCACTCACTCCATCACTCATTCCATCACTCACTCACTCACTCCATCACTCACTCACTCACTCCATCACTCACTCACTCCATCACTCACTCACTCCATCACTCACTCACTCATCACTCACTCACTCATCACTCACTCATTACTCATTCCATCACTCACTCACTCATCACTCACTCACTCCATCACTCACTCACTCCATCACTCACTCACTCCATCACTCACTCACTCCATCACTCACTCATCACTCACTCATCACTCACTCACTCCATCACTCACTCATCACTCACTCATTACTCATTCACTCCATCACTCACTCCATCACTCACTCCATCACTCACTCCATCACTCACTCCATCACTCACTCACTCCATCACTCACTCACTCACTCACTCATCACTCACTCATTACTCATTCCATCACTCACTCACTCATCACTCACTCACTCCATCACTCATTCCATCACTCACTCACCACTCACTCATTCCATCACTCACTCACTCCATCACTCATTCCATCACTCACTCACTCACTCCATCACTCACTCCATCACTCACTCACTCCATCACTCACTCACTCATCACTCACTCATTACTCATTCCATCACTCACTCACTCATCACTCACTCACTCCATCACTCACTCACTCCATCACTCATTCCATCACTCACTCACCACTCACTCATTCCATCACTCACTCACTCACTCCATCACTCATTCCATCACTCACTCACTCACTCACTCACTCCATCACTCACTCCATCACTCACTCCATCACTCACTCACTCCATCACTCACTCACTCATCACTCACTCACTCATTACTCATTCCATCACTCACTCACTCATCACTCACTCAATCACTCATTCCATCACTCACTCACTCCATCAGTTGAGTGTGTCTTGCCATTCTGTGCCTCTTGCCCTCTTGTACTGTGGTTTCTTACTCTGCTTCCCATTTGCTTGTGGTTTCTGCTGTTTGTCTACTGTTTTTGAACTTACCATGGAAACTACGTGGTTGTGTCTTAGCCTTGAGGTTTGGCCCAGCATGTGCACAGACTGCATGCAAATGCTCAAAGCACACACATGTCCTTGATTTTCAGGCTGTCAGAATTGGGATTTTGCAGCCTGATTGCTCTATGAACCTCTGGGACTCAAACTCTATGTTTACATCTGTGGCAGGATTGCGAAGGGCTACCAGACGTCACCTGATCTGCGCCTGACCTGGCTTCAGAACATGGCTGAGAAGCATAACGGCAAGAAGTGCTTCACCGAGTCTGCAATGTGTCTGGTGCATGCCGCAGCCCTGGTGGCTGAGTACCTCAGCATGCTGGAGGACCACAAGTACCTGCCTGTGGGCAGCGTCACCTTCCAAGTAAGTGATAAGTCTAGCTGGAATGCAGAACTTCATCTTTCCCAGATGTAACAGCTAAAAGATACCTCATCCCACAGAATAAATTATTACATAACTGGAACACAGAGGCAAGTACACACAGTGACTCATTCAGTGACTCAAACTACCAGTCAGAAATTGCTGAAAAAAAAAGACCATACCTGTCTGTTTCCCTGTAGCTGGTGAACACAGTAATATAGTGAACCTTAGACAGGTTTAACTGTCTCTTAAAGGAAAACTCCACCCTGAAACGCATTTTATATTCACAGTTGTCTGTCACATTGTGGCATCATTTCCTATTGATTGTTCAGTGTCATATTAATGAGAAATTAAATATAGAAGTAGTGTCGAAAGTAAACGCTGGGCTCAAAGCTGTATGAAACAGCTGCGCTGAGTTACGGCAGAGACTCGGCTTGACTAGTAATAGCTCTACAAGATGATGAAGGAGAAGGTGTTGACGGTGGTTTTAGCATAAATGTCAAATCTTCAAATTTGTTTGAGCAGAGTGTACACATGAAGACATGAGAGAACTGGACATACTAAAGCACTGCTGTAGCAGTCTTTTGTATGTAGAAATGAATTCCCACTGGCACCAAGATCAGGAGGTGAAAGATGTTTAAACTAAAAAAACAAGGTCAACTTAGAATTTCATTACAAGAAGAACATTGAACACCATTGAAGATCACATGTTAATCATAAAGACTGTTTATTGTAATGCAAGTCATTCAGGGTGGATTTTTCCTGCAAACTGTGAAGCTACATTACATTAGCAATATTTATCCGGACAAGTAAAAACAGTTTATGGATTTATTGTTATCCCACAACTGGATTAGTCATGAATAATGAGGCACAATACTGGGCAAGGTTTGAATAAATTGAGGCGGTCAATGCAACTGACGTGTTCAGATATAACTCATGATTTAGAAACACAGAAGTAGAAGACGTTTTCAGCCATTCACATACAATAGAAAACTCCAAACTACTGAGATAATCAGTGCCATTTCATCCTGACAGAACATCTCCCCTAACGTTCTGGAGGAGTCGGCGGTGTCAGATGATATCCTGTCCCCAGACGAGGACGGCGTTTGTTCTGGACGGTACTTCACCGAGAATGGTCTGGTGGGGCTTCTTGAGCAGGCTGCAGAACTCTTCAGCAATGTATGTTACATATCCTAAATCTAGCTGGTGGTTTTACTTCGCTTATTGACTAAACCAGATTTTAGGTTATCCTGGTCATTATCATGGTCATTTAATTGTCTAGCTTGTGAAGGAGAGTACAGTTGTAGTATAATATATAATACAGGGTGTCCCAAAAGTCTCCATACATAGGGGACTGTATGCCAGCACCACGTCGGTTGTGCCTTCATCAGAGGAAGTTCGGTGGATGTCCACCTCTTGGTTGGTCCGCAACACTTCCAGTTGTTTTGAATTTGTTATATATATATATATATATATATATATATATATATATATATATATAATATATAAAATGAAAAATTGTGGAACTTTTGGGACACCCTGCCCTTGCATTTCATGATGGCATAAGTCCAGTTGAACTGACATACTACCTCTTCATTGTTATTGTTTTGTAAAACTTTGTTTTTGTTTTGTCAACAAAAAAATTGTTGATTCAGTTCTTCATGCATGACGGAGTGTCTCTTCTGCCATTGTCATTGAACAGGGTGGATTATATGAGGCAGTGAATGAGGTGTATAAGATCATCATCCCCATACTGGAGGCCCATAGAGATTTCCGGAAACTGGCCACCACTCACGACAACCTAAAAAGAGCTTTCGAGAACGTCGTTCAGAAGGTAAACCAGAGTGCAGATGGTGCTACTTCTGATATTGCAAGAGATTTATCAGAACATTCATTTGAATCAGGATTATTATAGTAAACAAACACTAAAACTAAAAAAAAAGAATAAAGAAATTCAATTTACACTAAAATTGACTTCAAATATGACTAAATATGACAAAGATATAATAAATGTAGTGTCTGAAAGCAAAATCAAACAGACAACAAATCAGACAGGAAATAACGTCCATTTCACTTTTTGCACTGTGTGAATGTCATACATTTAATTCAGTAGTCCAGTATACAGGTTTAAGTTATTTCTTTGTTAACATTTTTGAAGGATACACTTCTTTTATTTTATGGCCTGCTATAAAACATGTCATAGACAATCAGGAAACGGCTATTTTGTAGTTAAACTGATGTTTTTTTGCATATTCATATTTCTCAATACTGAAGCATTGAGTTAGTTAAGCAATATTCATGTACCTAAATATGTTCCATTTTTTGCTTTTCTAATTTAATGAGAAAAAGGAGTTATTTTTTAATTATAGATCTTTACCATATGATGCCTTAAGGTAAAGGATCAATGTGTAGCTTTTGCAGTCCTCTCTAAGGATCAGAAAATAAAACCTACCCTCATAACTTAGTCTGTAAGACTGAAACTAATGAAGATATGTTTGTTTGTGTTTTGTTTCAGGGTCATAAGAGGATGTTCGGTACATATTTCCGTGTGGCATTTTTTGGCTCAAAGTTTGGAGATCTTGATGAGCGGGAGTTCATATATAAAGAGCCAGGAATCACACATCTTCCTGAGATCTCCCACAGACTAGAAGTAAGAAATGTCTGAGCTTGTTTCTACTAAAAAAGTTTATGATGATACGTCAGTAATGAGTGAATTGTACAATTTGATGTAAACCTTTGTGAGAGCTTAGTGAGATTTAGTGTTTAAGTAAGTAAAATATCTCAAATTCTCATGGCTGTATGTAACCATATTTGTCCTTTGTGCAGAATTTCTACAGACAGTGTTTGGGAGACGTTCTGGAAATGATCAAGGATTCCACACCTGTAGACAGAAACAAACTGAATCCCAACAAGGTATTAAGACCTGATGTAATGCTAATTCAAAGTTCATTAAAAGAGAATTAAGCGCTAGAGTTTTCATCGAATGCAAGGCTTCCCATACTTTATAAACAAAGAAAGAACTTACAATATTGACTTCTAACTGTATTTTGCTTTAGGATCCTATTTTCTAACTACTACAAGCCCTGGCAGAAACAATGGAATCACCACACTTGGAGGATGTTCGCCCGGGTTTTTTTACTTTGTAGCAAATAAAGATATGACCCAAAAAAATTTTCATTTAATAGCTGATCATTCTGGCTTTGTGAAAAATAATACCTCGAACAAGTTAAATGAAAGTGTTTTAATTAATGGTTTATATATATTTTTTTCCAGCACAAGTTGAGGAAAAAATTATGGACTCACCTTGTTATTTGCATTGCTACAACAAATACAAAATACCAGCACAAGACTAAAAATGCAAATTAGTCTACAGTTAAAAGAGAATGCTTATAGACCCAAACCTTGGACTTTTTCAAAGGAATCTTGGCCCCTACAAGAGAGTTGTCAGTTGAAACAATGGAAAGAATTATAAAACTCCTTCAAGAAGGAAATCCAAGTTCTGCAATAAAAACAATCATTTAAAAAAAAAAAAAAAAAAAGAAAGAAAGAAACCCAATAGGGAGTGTGCCAAAAGATTTTGGTTGTTCTGAGTCAGAGGTGTCTTAAAAAATTTTAGCGCAAGTATAAACAATATGGGAAGGTTGTGAAAGGAAAATATATGGGTAGACAAAGGAAGACTAAACGTCGGGATAGAAAACTCAAAGCGATATGCCTTGAAAATAGAAAATGCACAACAAAACAAATGGGTGGAAACAAGAGTCAGCGTTCGTGACAGAACTGTTAGAAATCGGCCGAATGAAATGGGATTTATTTATTGTACCAATTATGGGTTGTTGTTTTTTTTTGTTGTTTATTCCATTTTTTTTTCTCAACATTGAGTGATTCCATAATTTTTTCCTCTACTTGATCTGAGGAAAAAAAAACAACATTAATTAAAACAGTGGAATTTAACTTGTTTGAGGTATGTTTCACGAAGTCAGAATGTTCAGCTATTAAACAAAAGACTGCTTTGTGTGAAAATCTGTGATTTGTTTATTTGCTACGAAGTAAATAAAGCTTGGTGAGCATCTTCTAAGTGTGGCGATTCCATCATTCTTGCCAGGGGTTGTACTAAACTTTCCTAGCGTTTCATTTTCATTTCATATGATGCTCGTTTGAAACGTTTCTTTTTTTTCGGAACCAGGCATATATTCAGATCACATTTGTGGAGCCGTACTTTGATGACTATGAGATGAAAGATCGCATGACCAACTTTGAGAAGAACTTCAACCTGCGCCGGTTCATGTACACCACCCCGTTCACAAAGAGCGGTCGGCCTCGAGGAGAACTGAACGAGCAGTACAAGAGGAAGACCATCCTCACCACACAGCATGCTTTTCCTTATGTGAAGACACGAATCAATGTCATTCAGAAGGAAGAGGTAACGAAGTCCACTCAAATAATCTCAGTTTCTACCTACACTAGCACTTAAAGGAAAAATCCACCCAGAACAATTAGCGTATTAACCTTAATATGATCTTCAGTTACATAGATGATGTTGAATTTGTAATGAAATCCCTTTCGTTTACATTTCTTTGATCAATGTGTTGGTCTGTTTTCGGTTTCTAACATTACCCACAATGCCATTGAACTACCTGCTGATGGTAGTGCCACTGGGAATTGATCTCTACTGAAAGAGGCTGATGCAGCAGCGCTTTAGTCTTTTAGTCACTTCCACATATGATTCAGAGTTTTCATGTTAATACTCCAATCTCATTGTGCTTGTCCTCTCGTAGATCACTAACTAGCCTCGCATAGATCATAACTCGGCACAAATGTGTCATATAGCTGCATTGCATTCTGGAGCTTTGAGTTCAGTGTTTGCTGTCTCCACTTCTTCAAAATTCCGTTAATGACATTGAAAATCTGGTGAAGGAGAGGAGGAGCTTTCGCTAACAGTGAAACCTTTCTGTTATTGCAACAACGCCATTGTTACTGCGCTAGGAGCTTGGTGGCTTAGTGGTTAGCACGTTTGCCTCGCACCTCCGGGGTTGGAGGTTCTATTCTTGCCTGCGCCCTGTGTGCCCAGAGTTTGCATGTTCTTCCTCTGCTTCGGGTGTTTCCTCTTCCAAGTCCAAAGTCACGCTTTGTAGGCTGATTGGAATTTCCGAATTGTCCGTAGCGTGTGAATGTGTGTGCGCTGCGATGGGTTGGCACCACATCCAGTGTGTCCCCCGCCTTGTGCCCCGAGTCTTCTGGGATACTCTCCAGGTTCCCCGCAACCCTGTGTAGTATAAGCGGTAAAGAAAATGGATGGATGTTACTGCGCTAGAAATGTCCCCCTGTAATGTCAGCGTAGCACACAACCACTAATACCTCACGGAATTAACACAAATACAGCTCCAACCAACAAATTAGCACCGGAATCCCCAAACACAGCAGAAATATTTCAATATAAATGTATTTCATGTGTTTCAGTGTATTTCAATGTGTTACAAGTGTACGTGTAAACATTCTTAACATTTTTCTTTCTGCAGTTTGACCTAACTCCAATTGAGGTGGCTATCGAAGACATGCAGAACAAAACTCGCGAGCTGGCTATCGCCACACACAAAGAGAAACCTGACCCCAAGATGCTGCAGATGGTTCTGCAGGGCTCTGTGACCGCCACAGTTAACCAGGTCTGACCATCTCACCTGCATCTAAACTCACTGACGTACCGTATTCCTCACCTCATTCAGCTGTTTATATACAGTAGTTATATTGTGTGGTAGAAATGTTTCCTTCTTCTCAGAAAACGTCTCTATTTTCGTCTCAGGAAATCAGACTGATATAAGCCATGAGAGTCAGTCTGAATAGTTTAAAAGTGATCTTGCCTTCCTGAGGCTGCCCAGAGCCACAGAATAACAGTTTACGGCACCAATCATGATACGTTTACTGTTGAGATGTCTCCAGAATCCTGAGGAGATGGCTGCGGTTATATGATAAACGCCAGTTGGAGGGACAACACAGGAAACGTATGGCAATCGCTCCAGTCCTGGGCTGCGCAGCCGCATCTCTCAGACAAAGGCCTATTCATGCTTTTCCCTTATGTGTTGACTTTACCTCGTGGCCTCCAATGTGCGAAGCATTCATTTTCTCTGTCAGTGCTGAGTTCAGGAGAGAAACCTCTTTTTTTTTTTTCTTCTTCTTCTTCTTCTTCCTTTTTTTCCCCTCCCCTCCCTCCCTTTTTGTTTCTTCAGGGACCATTAGAGGTAGCCCAGGTCTTTTTGAATGAAATCCCAGCAGACCCCAAACTCTACCGTCATCACAACAAACTGCGACTGTGTTTCAAAGAGTTCATCCTACGGTGAGTGTGGCATTTAAGATCTCTTAAGAAAGAGCAGCTTTTTTTTTTTTCCTTTCAGAGGGAATGACTTTTTCAGCAACTTAGACCTTTCCCTAGTAAAAAAGCGATATAGAAATGTTGCTTCCACTGAGCACTAAGCATCTAAATAACAGAGTGCCATTGTTTTGTTTTTCCTCATGGACATTTCTTAAAATGGCTGAAAGTGCTACCAGAGACCCTTTTTTATTTATTTTATTCCCATTTACTTTCCATTTGCAAAGAAAGGGGCAGGCCAAAGTTTACTGGCATTCAGCTGCATCTGATTTTTAAAAAATCTTTAACATGCCTAAATAGAAACTGTAAATAAATGGATGTCGGAATGCAGGATTTAAAAAAAAAAAAATTTTTTTAATGGACATATGGAACTTCTGAGGCAATGTTTTGCTTTGGCTTCTGAAAGTGGCTTTTATTCTGGACATATGTCAAAACTCATGCCTTAATTGCTGCCAAAATTCTGACAAATATTTACTGTAATTTCTAAATGTTTCTTTTCTTCTATAATCCATATAAGCTGGCATGACATCTTATAAAGCACATTATCCAGTGAATGTTATGACTTGCTTCAACGCTGGCTAGAGCAGGGTGTGTGTGTGTGTGTGTGTGTGTGTGTAACACATTGCTGAGTGATAGTAGAGATTAGGGAACAGCTCCTTTCTGTAGTGTTCGCAGTACACTAGCTGTATTCATGGGGATTTAAAAGGATCTTCGATAAGCAATCAACCACACTGGTTTAAAATGTAACATTTCACCCCAGGTTTTAACCACAACATCAAAGCTAGCATTTTTCACATTCGATTACTGCAGACAGCTGATCTTTTGTGAGGCTGGACAAGATTACTTTGTGCTCAGGTGGTCTGTATGCTATTACGTTTGAATTGTGTGTTTTTCTCTCTCTTTTTTTTTCCCACTTTCAAATTTCCTGTGCTTCAAATACAGATACTTGTATAAAAGAGGAGTAAATGTGCAGCCATTAATTTAGCATATTTTCCAAATATGAATGCAGTGTGTGTAAATTTCTCTTAGTTGCTCCAGTGTTTTAAGTGGCTTTCGCGTCAGTCGTTTTTCCTCTTCTAGATACAGCGACGAAAAAGACCACAGGACCACAATAAAAACATTCAGTCACTCCCCTTTTCCCAGAGGAGGTTTTACAGCCTTCAATTCTTTTTAACCCTGATTACGGAGATAACCACAGGAGTGGACAAATCCATAAATCCATCAGCTAGCTCAGCAGATGAGTAGAAGCATCAGTGTGCCGCCAAGTCCTGTGTTTCTGTTACCCAAAAACCTAGGCTAAAATGTGGTAGCTAGTAAAAGCTAGTAAAATATAATAACATATGGTGAGCTAGTCAGATAGTTAAATGCATAAATACAGGATAAAGGAAACAAACTAAAGATTCAGTGTATGATTATGTAGCACGTTGTGTTCGTGGCCTGGGGGGAAAAAAATACAGCAAATCGTTGGCCAACATTTCAGCTAATAGGTGTGGTGTTCTAGGGGGGCATGGTGGATTAGTGGTTGGCACGCTTGTCTTCGGGGTTGGGGGTTCGAATCCCACGTCTACGCCCTGTGTGCGCAGAGTGTGCATGTTCTCCCCATGCTTTGGGGGTTTCCTCCAGTTACTCCGGTTTCCGAAGACATGTGTTGTAGGCTGACTGGCATTTCCAAATTAGTGTGCATGCGGTGTTAGTGTGTGCCCTTGGTTGGTGTCCCTCTCCTTGTGCCCCGAGTACCCTGGGATAGGCTCCAGGCTCCCCCACAACCCTGTGTAGGATAAGCGGTATAGATGGATGTGGTGTTCTATCCTGGCATCAGTGAGATGACCACGTGTTGTCCTAGCAGGAGACAGCTTTACACTGCACTTTATTTTGCTTGTTTTCAGCACACTTGTTTCCCCACACCCGATTCTGAAAAGATTGCCCGTCATGAGTGCATGTTAATTAATAGTAGTATTACGATTGCTAGTATTACTATGGGGTGGGATTTGGAAGCATGTGCTATAGTTACAAAATTGAGGTGCATCACACTGCTGTGAAGCTGTGTATAATATAATGCATAATATACATAACAAATGAAAACCTTTGTTTTGTGAAAGTTAGTGAGGGGTAGGATTTTTCTTTTTCGTTAAACCTACTTGTCCGCTGGGAAAATGAATAAGCCAGACACAAAATCTGCTAGTGATTAGTCCACCCCTACACCATGTCCTCACTGTAAATGTATATGTTGTGCAGGTGTGGGGAGGCAGTCGAGAAGAACAAGCACCTGATCACACCAGACCAGCGAGAGTATCAGCAGGAATTGAAGAAGAACTACAATAAGCTGAGGGAGAACCTGAGGCCTATGCTGGAGAGGAAGATCCCTGAGCTCTACAAGCCCATCATCAAACCCCGTTTCGAGAACAGGTATGGCATCTGCTCTCTTATGTGCAATCGAGCAAAACATGAAACTTGTTGTGACCGTAGTCAAAAACAAACACAAACAGCTTACTTTTAAAAAATTTTTTTTTTAAGTCTTTTATTTTTTAACTTTAACCAGAGGTGCCAACATATACGCTTTAACCATAGCCTTTAAAGCCCCCATGAAGTGCCTTAAAATGCATAGCATTCTTCAATGTATTGACGGAATTTCCACTGAAACAGGAAATCAGGGCAGGACATATTGAGTGGCTTCGCCCCCTTTTTAAATAGCCAATAGCGTTTAGCTTACCTCACAGCCAGGAAACTTGCAATTGTTGGGGGTGGGACACTACAGATTCTAGAGAGCATCGGATTGGTCAGAAAATCTGATGAGAAGCCGAAGTGCAGAGTGATGTTATCGAAACTGCTGATCCGAATTGGTGGTAGAGAGAGAGAAACTACATTTTGAATGCACACAGAGGGCGGCTGTGGCTCAGTTGGTGGAGCGGGTTGTCCACTAATCGTAGGGTTGCCGGTTCAAATCCTGGCCCACATGACTCCACATGCCAAAGTGTCCTTGGGTAAGACACTGAACCCCAAGTTGCTCCCAATGGCAAGTTAGCACCTTGCATTGCAGCTCTGCTACCACTGGTGTGAGAGTGTGGGTGTGTGTGTGTGGGTGTGTGTGTGGGTGGGTGGGTGAATGAGACACAGTGTAAAGCGCTTTGGATAAAAGCGCTATATAAGTGCGCCATTTACCATATCTTCTAAATGTGAATTTTGTCATTGTTGTGGAGCACACTAGCTTTTAGATAACCTTAAAGCTAACATATTCATACTAAAAGTGACAAAATGTCAATTTTGTTTTCATGGGGACTTTAAGATTTTTGGCCCCTTGCTATGGTGCTACAGGAGACACCTGAAAAAGTGGACGCTTCTGCTTTCTCAGCTAAAGCAGCAGTCAGATCACATGCAAATAAAATTCACCTGGCAGAAAAAAATAATTTACTGAAGAGGACAGGACACAGGATGTGAAAGATATGAATGTGTTCTAGTTGCGATTAATTTCACTTCATGTTTACTTTATAGAGGTTAAAATTGTACTGTGAATTCGCAAAAACCATGTTTGAGGTCGGTTGAGTGTCTGTGTATGAGAACCATGAACTGATAGAAAAAGAGAGTGGGCCATTTTTATATTTTCTGGAAGGAAAAAAAAAACCCAAACATTTCAGGAATGTTATTATAACACAGTGGTCATGTGCTACTTTTCATTTGTCCCACCATCTCTATTACAAAATGCTCACTCCTATCTGCATGAAGTAAAAACGTCTCGCGTCAGCAACTTTTTTTTGTTTGGGTTCTGTGGGAATCCCAGTCCTGATCCACACATAAATTGTACTTTCACTTTTAACCTGCTGTAGCTTAATGAATTTACTCGCACACGGGTCACACAGATGTAGCAGTATAATTCTGATCTTAATGCGACTTAATTTCATTGTCACTTAAGTTACAGCTTGTAATCTTTTGAGTGAGTCCTAGCTGCCCTTTCAAACTTGTCATCTTCAAACCGCTTTTCTGTGTTGTTTGGACCAGGGACTCCATCAAACGGCACAGCTTCCGGCGGATTCCGGAGGACAGTTCATGATGTCATGAGAATGGAGGAGAGGAGAGGGAGTGGAAGAGCAGCTCCACTGGTGACTTGATGCCTTGAGCAGGGTTTCATTCACAGTATTAAATATTAGTTTATGTTCAAATTGTCAAAGGGATAATGCATGTCAACATATTTCAGTACATTGTTTTATTGCCTCCTACATTTGTCTTGATGTGCTGTTGTCCTGCTAAAAACTATTAGGCATCATTTTAGCTGGTAGGCTTTGGTAGTTTCTTTAAAAATAAATAAATAAAAACCTCATCAGATGAATAACAACCAATTTGGAGTCAAGTTTAAATATTAAACTTGATAGGCTGAGAAAACACCATACCACCTATTGTTGATAAGTTCAGCAAGTTATATAACTGTATCATACTTTTCAATAATCTGTCTTTACTTTAAAACATTCCAGCATAAGTTCTGTTATGACACGTACAGCATTGTAGATAAAATACTTTACCATTTTACTGATGCCTAATGGGAAGTTTGTGTTACAGAAATTGGATTTGAATCATGATGAGATCAAACATACAGTCATGGGCGGGGGGGAATGTACTCAATTCTGTGTCTTCAATTAATCAATTGTGTGGTCCTCACTAACCTTCTATAAACAACCAAAGAACCTCAGGTAACGACAACAACAAAAAAAAAACACAACAGATTTCAACATGTAGTATTTTTTTCCCCAAAAAGGAAACCAACATTCAGAAGCCAGGTGGGAAAAAATAAGTACGCCCTATAATTCAGTAACATGTAGAACCACTTTTAGCAACAATATCTTGATAGACGTTGGTGAAGACCACACAATTGTTATTTAGGTGCTGATCAATAAAAACATAGAATTGAAGGAGGGTGTACTTTCTTTTTCCCAATGACTGTATAGAAAAATAACTTTGGGTGAAATATCACTCAAACAGTGCAAATAAACACGTATACAAAAATCCACATGATATACAGGAATCTCTTGGCTAGTGCAGTAAAATGAGTGATTACAAAAAAAATAAAAAGATATTGACAGTGCAAACAAACTGTCCACATTTAAGCAAAATGAAGGGAGGCTAACCAGAGGCAGATTACATAACCCCAGGAAAGAAAGGCCTGTGACTTGAATAAAACCCTCCTGCGGTAAGACGTGAGTATCATCCGAGCTGCGTGTGTTCTGCTGCGCACTCAACACCCAGTGGAACGGACGGGAGGAATTTCTCATGATGGTTGAGCGCTGAGCCAGTGCAGTGAAATGCCTAGAATTTTGTGTACATGATACTGCACAGAAACAGAACTTTTAGCAGGGTTGGAAATCTCAGATGCAAGCTCTCTTTATTTATCTGGATTTTAATGAAAGAACTGCTCATGAAAATCATGTCTATACGAGATTTACAAACTGCCCCTGGTTACATTCAACATGGATTCTTTATGCTTTTGCTGAAACAATATAATATATATTTTTAGCAGAGATATATGAAATAGATGTAAATATGTTTTACTTTATTTATAGGAAGGTATAGTTTTGATTCTCACTGGTACGATCAGCATTTGCTGTAGTGTGCCAATTCACATGTTCTCATTACCTAACCTTTTTGGAATCTGTCAATATCATAACTGAATTAAGTTAACTTTTTTTTTTTTATATAAAGATAAAGCACAGTAGGTTTGTGCATGGAAATATTGTCTTTTTTCTCCCCTACATGTATATTTTCTGTATTTTTATTAACTGGAAGTTTAATTTGTTCAGGAACACTTTAGTTGGATTTTATTTCTATTTTTCCTGGGCCAGTTCTGAAAATTTTGCCAATTAGTCATAGATAACACTGCAGATTGCAGTTTACCCTTTATTTTGAAAACCATAATCATCCTTTCTGTTACACCTGTTGCTGCTCTTAACACTGTGAGAACTGTTTGGTCTATAGTGTGTTTCTCCAGCACAATGTGGATGTAAATTTATTTTGTATTATAATATTCCAAAGCACTCAATAAAAACTTTAACTGTTGAAGCTGTGTCATCTGTTCCAGCTGAAGATATGTAAGGATGGGATGGCAAATTAAAATATAAAAAAAAACATAAAATGTCTTAGCAAGATCCCTGCTGAAAAAACCTCCCCAAAACTCGACACAAACAGGCCTGATTACTGCAAACCCTGTTCAATCAAATCAACACTTAAGTAGAACTTTTCCAACAGCGTGAAGTAGGTTCTAAGGTCTTACCCAGTAACACACTATGTCAAAGTTGAAAGAAATTCCAGAAATGATGAGGAAGAAGGTGATTGAAATACTTCAGTCTGGGAAGGGTTACAAAGCTATTTTAAAGGCTCTGGTACTCCAAAGAACCACAGTGAGAGCCATTATCTCCAAGCGGAAAAACTCGGCACAGTAGTGAACCTTCCCAGAAGTGGCCGACCTTCCAAAATTCCTCCAAGAGCACAGCAACTACTCATCCAGGAAGTCACAAAAAAGCCAAGGACATCATCAAAGGACCTACAGGCCTCTCTTGTATCAATAAAGATCACTGTTCATGACTCCACTATCAGAAAGACACTGGGCAAAAATGGCATCCATGGAAGAGTGGCAAGGTGAAAACCACTGCTAACCCAGAAGATCATTAAATCACAACCCATCATTACCAAAACAGTTATCTTTATGGTATAGGACTTATAGTTACAGTCATGTGGAAAAAATAAGTACATCCCATAGAAATTGATGATGTACTTGAACAAAACCACAAGGAAAATTTGCTTTTTCAATCATTTATTCAACAGAAATATCAATAGAAACTAAAACTGAATCCCCGACATTTTTTCAAATTTAGAAATCCCAGCCGGACGTTTTTTTAAGGTCTGAAAAAGAGGTCATGTCCGGGGAAAAACAGGAAGTATGGTCACCCTAATTATGTTATTAATCAAATTAAACAGAACACAGCAGTCTTTGGTTATATCGGACATTATATTGTCTAAGGTGAAAGTAAAAGTATCAGCAGCCACATCTTTTTTTCTATCAACCTGGCCTGTAAAGTTCTCCAGGAGGCACTTGAAGAATTGCATGAAAAATATGTTATGTATCTTCCACAGCGCAATTACAGAAATGACAAGGCAAATGACAAGATTAAATTTTGGATTTAGGAATTTATTACAATGGTATATGTCATTTTGAAGCGTGTGTCTTTTTTTCGGGGGGGGGGGGGGGGGGGTAAGAGGACATTTTAAATACGCCTTTCAGACAAGTCTCTACTTCCTTGCGCAGTACATGACGTATTTTAACATGCGACACCATGTGCGCCGCTTCCTTCTGTTGGTAGTCAGGTGTTGTTACTTTCCCTCTCCACCCGTATTCCTACAAATCCCGCCTCCTGCGCTAGGATTGGTTGAATAGTTCGTACTCAAAGGGATTCATCCAATTAGTCACACAGCATATGGCGTGAACGTCAAATCCTAGCGCAGGAGGCGGGATGTTATTGTCCGGTCTGCCGTTGGGGAAAAGAACACCGGTCACTGAGTGTCTCAGGTTTGTAGAAGCAGTAACTTGGTGCACTATACAACAAACTCTTTCAGACGTTTACTTTGTTGCTGTCTACACTGTTTGTCATTTCCGCCTGAGATATTGAGTTAACAACATGATATAAACGAGTGCAGGCTTTTAAAAAAGACTAAACGCAGGCTAATGATACACACGAGTTCTCAGGCTGACCCAAAACTCACAGTTAAAGTGCTTTGACTTTTTATGAAGTAGAGCTGACACCGTTATGGTATTGAAAATGTCTCTGTATTGCTGACCTCTGCAACAATTCTGTCTCTGTTGATTAAAAAATAGATAAGTTAATGTTCATATTATTCCAATGAATCCCACGGGCAGCTGCAGGGTGCATTCAAGGGACCGAGTTGTCAAAGAGTGTTATGTAGCGTGCTGTGATCCAGTGTTGCCAACAGCGTTGCTAAATCTTTGCCAGCGATTGCGATTTTAAATGTATAACTCAACGACACGTAATGCTTTTTTGACCATTTATACTTATATTTAATGTTGTGGAAGCATCACGAGACATTCCTGGTGGAAAAAAACCCCAATCACAGAAATTCGAATGGGTTCCACTACAAATACCATTACAAACCATCAGCTAACTATTAAAACCATTACTATTATTGGTTCTTAATGGTATCCACTAGACATAACATGTTACCAATAGAAGGCAACACATTACCAATAGAGAACACCATAAGGGACCATTACATTTTCCATTAAAACTAATATATAATTCCCATTTTAACAATTGAAACCATTTCAGATTCTGTAAGGGTTTGTGTTTTTTTTCTTCCAGCAGGGATATTAGTTCATGTTATCACTTGCATTATAGTAGCTATAAACAGCCATCCTCTCATCAGCCCCTCTCTTTTCCCCTTCTGTTCAAATTAATATGAACACGGCTTGTTTTGTAACCAAGAAACCAGCAAGTGTAAAATCCTCTGTCCTGAATACTATCCCAAGGTGGAAGTTTCTTACTGACTCTTATTAAGGACTGACACCCAAATGTCCTTCCATAAACGTCAAATAAATGCTTACTTACAGAAATCGATACCATATCAGTGATCATGTGTAGTTCTTTGTTAAATAACAATGCATTTTTAAAATGTTTATTATTAGCCTTAGATTCCCTATAATGTCCACTGTACAAGTCCCTGTGAATGCTAGTTATATGAAATTATGTATATTATGATGTATTAGAACGAGTGCATTAATATAAACCTGCGATTTGAATCACAGCTGTCAGAGCTGTGCTGTTATAGAGCATTAAGCAATACCTTCAGACCAATCAGAATCAAGAAATCAACAACGCTGTTGAATAATAGATTACACTGACTTTTCTTATAGAACCGAGAAGTCTTTAGTCACAAACTATTTTCACAACAGAGTCAAACAAAGAATTTGGTTATTTACAAGATATGCAGACAAAAACATAAAGGAAATGGTTATGGATGGAATAGTAGAAAATGCAGAAGTGTGAGGGTGTGACAAACAATGGTGATCAGTGATTGGTCATTGGGAACATAGGCTTGCGCAAGCACTGCTCAGTCAGGCTTTATACACCGAAAGTGAGTTGACCAGACCTGCTCTCTGAGCTCATATATCCAGCAGCGGTGATGTGAGCTAGAAAGCTTTATTGAGTGCAGGGCAGTCTCTAAACATCTACTCAGAAAGTAGCTAGACTTGTCTCTAGCCCCCCCCCCCCCCCCCAAAAAAATTATTTCTGTAGGAATAATTCCGATAAAACATCCAGTGCTCTCATTTTGCATCTGCATTTTGTAACTTCATACATGAAGCATGAGCAATCATGTACTACACTGTATAGCCAAGAGTATCTGAACTCCTGACTGTGCCCATTCCAAACCCATGAGCATTAACACAGAGTTCATCCCCCCTTAGCTGTTATAACAACCTCCACTCTTCTGGGAAGGCTTTCCACAAGATTTTAGATCGTGGCTGTGGGAATTTGCTCATTCAGCTCATTCAGTGATGTCAAGCACTGATGCCAGGCGAGGAGGCCTGATGCAAAGTCGGCATTCCAGTTCATCCCAAAGGTGTTCAGTGGGGTTGAAGTGCAGGCCACTCGAGTTCTTCCACTCCAACCTTGACAAACCATCTGCATGCACCTTGCATTGTGCACAGGGGTATTGTCATGATGAAACACCTTTGGAACCTTAGGACTTCTTAAGGCTACAGCATTCAAAGTCATTGTAGACAAATGTGTGCATCAAACTTTGTGGCAACAGTTTGTGGAAGCCCAGCATATGGATGTGAATGTCAGATGTCCAAATGATTTGGCCATATAGTGTATTTATGACTCTTAATTCTTCATTTTCAGATTGATTACTCAAGGCATGGAGATATTAATATAAATAATGAGAATGAGTATTGAGTATTGAGGCGTTATCCTGACCAAAAAAAATGATATGTATGTTGAAAGATGGAGTCTAATGAGCAGCATGATCTGGAGCCCAATAAGGACGACCTGCCTTTGAGAGCTAACACGAATCACATCCTGGTCAGACACTATGTGCTGGACCTCAGCGTTGACTTTCAGACAGAGGTAATTGGAGGCAGTATTGTCCTGTTCCTAGAGCCTTGTAGAGGACCCAGTAAGACTGAGGAGTTAGACTTGGTATCATCATCACGCAACAATGATCTAAACTCTCCATATGTTCATGATGGTGAAAAAGCCAGAGACTTTAGAAGTGCTGCACATGCACCTGAAATGATGGTATCACAGGGAAGCCAAAATGATGCAAGTAACACGTCATGGGATGATGTGAGTAAAGACTTCACCTTGATTTTAGACTGTTGTGACCTGTTGGTGTCCAAGGTGGAAGAAGTGGATATATGTACAGTTTCTGAACTCAGGAAGCTTGACCAGGTGGCTCTGGACTCCACTCAGGATTCATCATTTAGTTTAGTGCAGAGTCTCATCTCTATTCCTTCAGCCAGATGGAGACAGCAGCAGGATCTGTATCTCCAGTGCAGCCGTGCCCGTGCTGTCAGTCCAACTGAGCCGTTATTGTTTCACATGGACCAGTGGAGTCTTCAAATCAGGAAGAAGGGGGTTCAATCATCTCATGCGTTCCCTCGCACGCTCAGGATCTGGTACAAGACAAACCCCGTAGGAGGCTCTGTGAGGTGGACCAAGGACCAGGATGGCGGGTAAGCATACACATTTTAATAATGCCAAAAAATGCACATTGGCACATGTGGCTGAATTTAGTGTACCAAAATGATTTTTGTTTTATCAGTACTTCTGAATCATCTTTAGTTCTGATTACTAAGTGTTGTAATATTTTTACTGTTTACTCCACCATGTTTTTTCAGACCAGTAGCAGCTGCATGATATGGCTTAAAAACCAAAATCCACACTCTGATTATTTAATGGGCCTCTTGAATTTTTTTTCCTGAGTGTTTTTGAAACAGGAGGGACACGGTGGCTTAGTAGTTAGCACGCTTGCCTCGCCCCTCAGGGGTTGGGGGGTCGATTCCCGCCTCCACCCTGTGTGTGTGGAGTTTGCATGTTCTCCCCATGCTTCAGGGGTTTCTTCCGTGCACTCCTGTTTCCTCCCCCAGTCCAAAGACATGCATTGTAGGCTGGTATATTTAAAATGTCTGTAGTGTGTGAATGTGTGTGTAGTTGTGCTCTGTGATGGGTTGGCACTCTGTCCATGGTGTCCCCTGCCTTGTGCCCTGAGTCCCAAGGGATAGGCTCCAGGCTCCCCGTGACCCTGTGTAGGATAAGCGATGGATGGATATCTTTTGAAACATGTTGTTTTTACGCTAATAATCATTCATTCCACTTTACTAATTGCGTTATTCTAGTCAGGGCCAGAGTGGATCCAAAGACTTTTCTTGGTAACTTTGAGCAAAAGATAGAAATAAACCCTGGATGAGACACTAGTTGATCTCAGTGCACCGTGCACACACATTCACACTCATTCACTCCTAGAGCAATTTAACATAGCCAGCCCACCAACAGTTATGTTTTTGGGACGGGAATGAAAACTGGAGAACTTGGAGGAAACCCACATGGGCATGGAGATATCATGTAAAACTCGTCATAAATAGTAGCTCAGGATTGACTCGGGGAGATCTCAGGGTTTTTGCAACAACACCAACTACTTTTAATATTCTTAAAGCACATGCACTATGTTTAATTAATATTCATTAGTTAGCTAATACTCTTTTGTAACTGGTTACTCTTTAAGACCAGAGCGTAGATATTCTGATTTGTTACACGACTAAAGGCGTATGACTTGACCTGTGCTATGTGGGTTGGGATGCAGCCTGGGTCTGTGCAGGTTGTGTTGTATGTTAATGGGTCAATCACAGGGAGTTATTTAAAAGAAGCTCTTGCATGACAGATAAAATCTACAATTCTCAACTGTTTAAAAAGTTTTTGTCAGTGAACTACAGAAACCATGTTAGGCTCACGTTTAACATTTTCTCCAAAACGACTTAAGAGCATATAGTCTGTTGTGATAAATGTTGTGCATTGTGCATAACTACAATCAGAAAAATGTGATGCCAGTATGGTGATTTTTTTTTTTTTTACCTTGTTGCCATGGTAACAGCTCAAATAGTGAGTAAGATAAGAATAAATACAAGCTTTAATGTTGTTATATTCCTTTCTTATATGTTTAGGTGCTGTGTTTACACAATGGGCTCGCCAATCAATAACAGGGCTCTCTTTCCCTGCCAAGAACCACCTGTTGCAATGTCTACATGGCGAGCCCTTGTAAAAGCTCCATGTGAATATATGGTTCTGATGAGTGGTGAGAATCAGGCTGCTCCTGTAACTGATGAGACAGGTCTGATTTAAAGCACTGATTTGTGTTGTGAGCTTAAATTACTACTCAAAATCATGTCTCCTGGATGACAGCTATTTCTTCTCTATTTATCAGGTTTCTTACAATGGGATTATTATGTTACTATGCCAATGCCTACTTCGACTTTTACTATAGCAGTTGGTAAGTGGCAGGAAGCCAAATCATTGCCTCACAACCATGAAGAGGGGAAAAGTGAGGAGCCTTGTGCAAAATCAGACCGGTGAGTTATTTCTCTCACTTTGGCATGTAATGGTAAGTTGTTTGTGTTGTACTGAAACCTTTGACGCTTGTTTATTACAGCAGAAATTTTGAATATCCAGGAAGTTGGCCTGAGAACCAAAGCTGTAAAAACCTAAGCAAACATTACAAGGAGGAAGATGAGAAGAAGTTTTGTGCCCATGTAGATTACCCGTGTCGTTTCATGCACAAAGCTTCTATTGCCCAAGTGGTCATACCCCACCGGGTTCTTACCCCGTCCTGCCACCTGCAGAAGGCTGAGTCCACACTCCTACCTCTTTTGCCATTCTGTTTGGCTGCTGCTCACTCTGTACTAGGCATCCACCCATTCTCACGCCTGGATGTGCTCATTGTTCCTCCAGGGTTCTCCAGTCTGGGCATGGCCAGGTAGGCCTATTTGGTGTCTAGCAACACATTTTGTGTCTTTTATTATACATTCTACATAGTGTGTAAAAACAACGTAATTGCCAGGATCATGTGTTTCCTGTGAAACCAAATAACATTAAAAAGATAATCATCACAAACATCATTCCCAGTCAGCAGTAATCCATGTTGTCTTTTGTGCATACTTTCCATGTTTACTCTGCATTGTGTTTCTGGTATTTTCCACTGTAAGCTGGGACGCCGATCTGAAAGGAACGTTAATGCACCTAACATTGTCTCAGTTCCTTTGGCAGTCAGCGAAGAACTATGTAACTTGTTGTACCAGACACTATTTTAGGTGGTTTACAAACACACTAACCGTTTTTGTTTAGTCTTTGTAGGGGAGGTTTTTGACAGAACAACTGGCTGAAAATCCACTCTGCTTCACTATTCATTAAATATTCTTTGGCTCTCTACAGACAGCAAATACATTTGCATTTGAGATAGTCTGAAACTTAAAAAAAAAAAAAAAAAAAAAAGTTAATTAACTGAAACATTATTTTCCATTTTCTTTAGATTTTCCATGTAGAGATTGCTATACAGCAGCAAATGAGCAGATATTCTTTTAATGTATTCTTGTTTATAGTGTATTATGGAACATGCTTTATCAAGCTTTGCATATTTTAATAAACTAAACAAAAAGTAAGCTAAGTAAAGGCTCTAATTTAACAAAGCGACATGTCTTATAATTTGCAATGACTCATATCCTGAAAAATAAGCAAGAAGGGAGGCTGTTTAGCTGCACGTTGACTAAACATACACTTGGGTGGTCGTAGGTGTGTTCTTGTGCTTCCCACCATCTCTCTGGCCAGGACTATATGTTCCACAGGAAATTAAGTCATTACACACTGCCTTCGGCAGGTTCCAGTCATTTACCAGAGAGAAATTGTCGCATTCTGATTAGTAGTAGGTATATAAGCTACAGGGTGGTCATTCTGCCACTGGTTTTCTTTTCCAAATTTTCCTTGCTTTGTTTGCCTTGACCCAAGATTAAGCATGAAACTCCAGTTCTTTGAGGTGACGTCTGGAGCTAATTTATCTTCTATTAGTCACCTCACAGTTTATTATAACCTGGATTTACTAACGGACACTGGATGACAGTAGTAATGTTGTTAGTGAGAGAAACCTCCTCTGGGAATGGTACAGTTCTCCAGGTCTTATTTTGAAAAGCCAGGTCGAAGCAAATCTGAGGAAGTAGAGTGGTCAACAAATTTGGGCTGGGGGCGGGAGAGGGGTGCTTTGAGATGCCATTCCCCCAGGATGTGGGAGAGGATGTGTGGATTATTTCCAGCAACAAAAGCCATTAGCTCCTGGAACTACTTCAGAGAAAGGAGCTATTTAATCTAAAAACTGGGAAGTATGTGGGCCTGAGTCCTTGGGGCCAAGCCAGATGCTGTTTTTATATCATGCTAGTTCATTTATAGACAGGGTTTGGGACACAGCAAACAGGGGGGCATCGTTCTGTACTGAGATAAGAAGAAGGGGAGGGCAGGAAACTAAAGATTAAAAAGCAAGGGGAGATTTTATTTATCCCCCCCCCCCCCCCCCGAGTACCCACATAACCTCTCTGTTCTCTCAGCATCATGATAAAATGAGCCCACAGAGAACTTGCTTTATCACAAAACCTCTTCCTGTAGCAGAATTATCCATGTGTTGATCATAGGAAAGACGTCTGGGATGTATGTGCCGATCACTCTGGTGTGTATTGTTGAAAAGTCACGTAGAGCAGTTCTAGACTGCAGCCTGAGTGATGTAATGGCACACTTGGAGGAATGTTTATCTCCTGATCTTCAGCATGTCATGACGCAGGCGTTGATTAAGACACAGGAAAGGCCTGTCCTTTTTCCTGGTCTTTTGAATCCACTCAAATTGTGTCCCTTACCATTTTTTATGCCGTAGCAAGACATAGTTGGAATACTTTTAGTGTCAGATGTGCAAATATGGGCATTGGTTGCTCCTCAGTTCTGGACAAACGAATGGTTTGCCTGTTTGGGTCAAGGGAGTGAGGTGCTATGCAAATGTGACTGTAAAAGTAAAAAGAGAATAGTTCCTTCCTTTTTATTTAACATAGTCATTATCAGTTAGTGATATGCTGTGGGAAAAGGTATCACTACCAATTAAAGGAATGCTTTAGAAGAATGCTGTGCATTTTAGGAGTTGCTTCAAGATGCCTAATAGTCAGACATGATTAGTAAGATGCTTCATTTACCCTGTGACTTTTATTAAAGTAATCTCTTGAAATAAATTGTAATGTAGGAGATGTAATGGAACAGTTTTTACTCTTACTCAAGTACATTTATAAAGACGAAACATACAATTTAATATATTGCATTTTGTTATTCTACTCACTACCTTTTTTCTGTAGATGAATTTTATATTCTGACAAGCTTACAGTGAACTAGATTGTGTAACATTGCACCATGTAGTGTGCATATGTAGTGAATAAGAAGACACTTGAGATTTTGCTGCTGGTAATTGAATAAAAACTGTGTTTTATAATTAGATAATTGTTTTTTATTTTAAATTTTGTGGTTAATATGACACATATGTATATTGTCTTGTTTATTTTGTCTGTGGCAGACTGAAATTATAGGCTAGTTAAAATTTTAGCATGCTACTTAGGTAGCAGTTTCCCTAGACACTTACTGAAGTAATTTTTTTGTAATTATTTGGGTCATTTATTTAAAAATAATGGCACATTTACTTCATCGACCTCTGCTCTAATGTTATATCAGGCTTCCTCATTCACAGGCTTAACAAACACGTCTATAAAACATTAACCCACATAAATAGCACATTATGGGCTATTTACCAAGCAATTACTTTTTTCTGTAATAGCAGCTGACCTTATATGGCCTGGTAGTTCTTTCTGAACTTAAAGGTATTCATCAGCGGTGTTTTCTGACCATTTTGAGCTTTTTGCTGTATGTGTCAGAGGAGGTGAAGTATTCTGAGAATTAACAATATCATAAAACCATACTTTAGGATCAGACTCTCATAAAACCGCCACCCATCAAGTGTTTTATGTTCTTCACCTGGTGTATGGCCTCATGAAAAGCTACCAGAAGGTCTTTACAGTTGTCTTTTGAAGCTGAAAAAAAAATTTATTCATGTTCTATAGGCTGGGTGTGGCCACACCTGTCTATAGAAAGATTGAAAGGAAGAAGATTAATCCAGAAGCAGAAAATTTATGTGTAGGTCCAAGCGCTGGCTGTATTTCAGTCTCACATGTTCAACAAAATAAGGTGGTCATCCCTGGACTGTTACCTTAACTGTAAGTGAGTAGCTTTAAAGGAGAATCTTAATTCACAACTGCTCACAGGGAGTGTACTCTTAGGTGGATATATGCATGTCTAATGCCCTTTGAAGAAGCCCTGTCAACCGTGGTAAAAGTGTATGCATAAGGTTTTGACAACCTTATGCATAAGTCATAAATGCCTATATCCATTTGTGGTTGTGCAGCAGGTACTGTCGCATTGCCAAAGTGCCTAATTCAACCCTGAGATCAGTTCTGTGTGGAGTGTAGCATATTCTCCCCATGTCTGGGTTCATCTCTTCATCCCGCTGGGTGAATTTGCTACACTAAATTGTCCCTAGGTCTTAACATGTGTGTGAATGAGTGTGTGTGATGGTGCTCTGTGATGGATTGGTGTCCCATCAACGTGCAGTATGGGACTTGCTCCAGATTTACCGTGACCCTGACCAGGTTAAAGTACTTACTCAAAGCAAATGATTGAATCTTTATCCATTAGAATGGAATGCTGAACTGTTCTGTGGGCTTGCACCAGCATGTCAATGTTAAAATGTTATCAGCTAACTAATAACTAGCATGCCCTCTATGAACTGCAGCTTTTATTATACTGTAGCTGCAGGTTATAACTGGAAAATATGTCATAAAAAGGATATATTTTTTAAGTGGCACATTGACGATATATTGCTCTAGAATCACTCACTCACTTTCAGGGCCGCTGTGGATCCAGAGTCTACCCTGGGAATACTGAGGCAGGAATACACCCTGGATGGTTACACTAGAATACATTTTAATCAGTATTTTCAGCTAAGTAAGTCAAAAATGGGTAGTTGGGTTGGGTGTATGTGTGATTTTACTTCAGCGCTACTTCATAGTTTCCACGTTTCCTTGGATTGCTACTAGCAAACTGAAGCAAGCCAAGCATGAGAAATAAATTATTCAATATAAATATGGAGAATAGTTATGTGTTGGTTCTGTTAAAATTTTAGGGGCATAAATTACCTGTCCACTGTGCTATTAGATTATTAGATACCAATTATTTTAACAATAATTGTAATATTTATAAGTAATAATTATAATAATTGTAATTAATTATTAGATACTAATTATTATACATTTCTATCAAGTGTTTTAGATTATTGATTTGAATGGTCATGACACCCCAATTTAAAAAACAATGAAATACAGAATGCAAAGACAGATAGTTTGCCCTAGTGTCTTTGTACACAGGGACTAATTTGAAGCTGTATAACTGCTTAAAACCGGACCCCTTTGTGCAGGCTTAATTATCATGTATCTGCTAATGGTGGGCAAATTATCATCAGGCCCTTGTCAAAATGGTAAATGTTTATAAAAACAAGTTATGTCTGATTGGATATGCTGATTAGATGTCACTTAATTTAGACAACTAGACAGTGAAGTGCAGGGCCACTTTATTTCTTCCACAGCACACCTTTCTGCCTCAGAAATAATAAAGGAATTATATATTCAGACAAGTGGAGAATTAATGGAAAATCTGCTTTGCTGTGGTGACAGTTTGCTGGCATGGGTTTGGTCCACTTGTCCCCTTAAAGGAAAAAATCACAGTAAATGAGGAAAGTGTGTCTAACTGACCACATTTAACCTTTGTTGAAACATTTCAGTCTTGATGGGTGTGGTCCTTGCAGATGATCCTGCCCCCATGTACAGGGTACAAGGACTCACTAAATGGATTCACACTCGCCAGATATAAGCCCAATTGAACACTTTTATAGGATTTTGGAACAATGTGTTAGAGAGCGCACTTTACTTTAAAACTGTCATCAAAACACCAGTTGAGGGAATAACTTTGAAGAATGGTGTTCATTCCTCCAGTTTAGTTCCAGAGACATGTAGAATCTATTCGAGGCACACTCTATAAAATATATCTCTCTCTATATTTTTGAAAGTCCACACGTTACCAGTGGCAGCTGGAACTGGATAACTTTTTGTGTCCGCTATCTTAGATGATATCTTTGTAGGCCTCCTTTTTTCTGCTGATTATCCCCACAGACCCTTTTAAATCTTATAATTCCATGTAATACCTTGTTCGTGACCTGTCTGCATGTCTTTGAAGAAACCTGGCATTATTTCTAGGACGTGTTCAGCCCTAGGCTTTGGGCCGTATGTTTGCTCACTTGAGCTGATCAAGCACTCTTAAAATGACCATATGGGGGAAGGCGAGTCAAGTCTCAGGGGTGCGGAGTATAATGTGGGCGATGGACGTGAAGCTTTTGGAATGTGCTGGACCAGCCAGGCCTAAAGGGAGGCTGAGATAACACCATTTAAATAGTGTTCTCATTCTTTCTTTCTCTCTCTCTCTCTCTCTCTGTGTGTCTCTTTCTCTCTCTTTCTCTCTCTTTCTCTGAGGTTCCTTTCTTTCTCTCCTCCACTCCTCTATGATTGCTGAGTAACCTAAGAAGTGTGCGACAGAAACTGAGTCTTTTAGAGCAAAGGGACTTTGGCACGAAAGACAGCTGTTAATCAAATTGTCAGGGATGAGGTGTTTTTCTCTGAAAGTCTTTAGAGAGGGATTTTTTTTTTTTTTAACTCCAACCACCCCCTCTTCGCATTCCAACCACCATGTGTACACACAAACCCCAGCAAATGAAAGAATGCTGAGCACGCCTGCACCTGGAATAAAGAAGGTTCATTTCAAAGGACTGTTTAATAGCCGCAAAGGCAAGACATTCAGCTTATTGTTTTACTTTCCCTCTCTGTCATACTTTCTCTTTTCCACTCTCACTTTTTATCCGAGCTCATTTTTGAGCCTACCCATGTTCCAATGCCTCAATTTAATGAAGATAGCATGGTTCAATGTAGAATGCACACTGTTATTATAAGTACATTCCTGCCTAGTTATCAGGGGCCCTGCTTACTCTCTCTAAGTGTCCCATAGGTTACTGTCTCTTGAAGAGTCTAGCCTGAGAACTGAGGCCATATATAGCCTCTTCTATACTGATACCACTACCGTAACTGTGACACTATCCACAGACCTTTTGCTCTGTAAGTTTGAAATAAGCCTGAAGTCCTATTTTACAAATGGGAAAGGATAAAAGGAAAAAGGAATGGCCAGCGCACCATGCAGCAGAGCTGGAGTCTCAATCATACTGAGTGGTACAGAGGGTTTACCTTGTCTGAAGGACTGATTTAAGGCAGTGGAAATCATTCAATTTCTAAGCTGTCACATATTGGAGCCATTGGGTAAGAAGCCATTGGACATTGTCGCTAAATGAGGATCCATGCCCCAACTGCAAAATGGATGAGGCCATTCAAAGCTTGGGCTCATATTCACATTGTGTTTACACTCCTTCATTCCATGACACTCAGAGAAGGCCTGCCGTTCCACTTAATCTGATTTCACCAGGCCAAGAGAACTGCCCTTCCTCCCTAGACCTCCGCCGAGACACATAACTGAGGTTCAAGCACAGAGATTCCTTAAATCCTTGCTGCAGACAGATAGCGGATATTATTGCTAGGGATTTTGACTGACCATTTCTCTTGCGGTTTCAGGATCAAAGCCTGAGACGCACAATCTGTCACCAGGAAAAGTGTGCAGATTGTTTGCAAACAGAGAAAAGACTGGGTAGCCAGACAGCGGTGAGTTTAATTGCATTATAGACTTTGTATTGGCAGCATTTCACTAGCAGATCATTAGTCTTTCACAGGAATCCTGGCTTTGCAGAGCTCAAACTGTGTGCAACTTTAGATGATGACCATCAATATTTCATACTGGATCTCTGTCTTGAGCACCAAACTGGACTATAAGTTGTTCTTCATGTACTACTGGGGTCTGAATCAAGCTGAGTTTATTTTGGCTGAGGGGCTGATTTAAGGTAGTGGGAATGATAGTAGATTATGTAAACTCCAGACTGTGCTGTACTATCTGTGAGTATAAAGCCATTGCATAGCATTTACAAATGAACATCCACCATCCCACCCATCCAATTATGATTACTGATATGAAATCAGATTTTTTTAAAATCAAATGTAATGTATGGTTTAACAAAACTGTTGCACGTAATTCTTGTTAAGTAGAGCTGTGGAGGTCTAACCCCATCACTAAACACTTTATTTTTGGAACCTGACAGAGGAAGGCATTTCCTCACTTTTTTATCGAAACGAGAGTTCAGTGAGATTGCTCTATTTGACAAAGCCATGAGTACAGTCCTCCAGCATTCCTGAGTGATGGTCTCACTCTTGCACCATAGTTAACCTTGAAATATTTGAGACAGCTCATGAAAAGTATAAAAATAAGGTGTGAGAGAGGTCTCTCAATGTAAACACATTTTTTCCATGCACCTGCTTTTGAAAAAGACACTGCTTAGTGAATACCTGAGCAGCTAATGCGCAGTCAAGTCAAGTAGTGAAATAGACGCTGTCTTCACCAGACACCCTGATGCATACCTGCACATGGGAAGTCAGCCTGAGGGTAGGATCAGGGGGGATCCTTTCAGACGTCTCCTCAGACTTGTTACAAATGCAAGGGGTAAAATAGTCTTGTGGTGTCATTTCTATAGTCACATATATGTTCTGTTTATAGTTAGCTCTGTTACTTTTGATATCCTTTTGTTTTGATACAGACTAAATCATTGTGTGGATAGCAAGTTGGCTAATGTTGTGTGTTGGGTGTGTTTATATGGCGGAACATGAATTTTGCTTCACTCAGAAATACTGTATAAAGTTATTATTGCATTTAGTGATGTGATGGTCTTGCTGTTGGGCTTTAAAATACTGTATGGTTTGGAAGGGGCATATTTAGAGTTTGACAACTCCATACATTTTGTTTTCCTTTTAAAATACTAATTACCTCTTTTGAGTGGCCAATGACTTTTAAAAGATTACTCTTTGACAGATGTATAGGCCAGTGACTTGTTGATTTGCTTGCCTTTCATGATGGACACAACTGTGGAACAGCATACTCATTTCCCCACAGCACCACAGAGTTATTACTACAAAAACGGAAACTGCGGCAGTGCTATTACAGGCCCATTGAGGAAGTAATCACAATGCCCCATGTTCGGTCTATGAACATTTACATTGAAGGATAAGCAGTGGACAGGACAATTAGAAAGGGCTGCTTAACAGGTTGCCCAGCTGTCATGATCTTGTTTTACATCCAGTACATTTCTACAGACAAAAGCGTAAGTGCCAACAGTGTGTATTTGATGTACAGAATCCTTTTTATCGTAAGATATATTGCAAAGATTGGGGGAGGGAAAGGGAGTTTGTATCTCAGAAATGCATGTGCACCACTGTAACTTTGTTTCCACACAGAAAGCCTAAGGAAAAAGAAGAAAAATGTGTCTCTCATGTCCAATGCCTGAATTTTTCATGCTAGTTTCAGGTCTTTTGTGTGGTTATTGAGATGTAGTTGGGCTGAAACCTGGCAAACACACCTGCTGTATTGAACACAAGTTGAACAAATGTACATTTAAAACCACTCCAAACAAGCTGCTAGGCAGTACGGTGTATGTATGTATGTCGACGCTCAACTGTTAATTACAGGGTTGTTCTACAAATTCCCTAGATAGTACCCGATACCATACATGTGATAACCTCTCGAGTTTATTTTATTTGATGCTTTATTATTATTAACATCATCCTGTCCCACCAAAGTCTATGGTCACGGGCCACTGTTGATAGCTGCAATACAGACACGTTGTTATTATACAGGGTGTCCCAAAAGTCTCCATACATAGGGGACTATGTATGCCAGCACCACGTCCGTCGTGCCTTCGTCAGTGGATGTTCGTGGATGTTCGTGGATGTCCACTTCTCAGTTGGTCCGCAGCGCTTCCGGTCTTTTTGAATTGGTTAATAAGTTTGGCAACAAAACTTGTGGTGTGTGATGTGTTTGCCATGTTTCCTGTTAAAGTCCATCACAACAGCTTCCTGATCCAGCCATGAGAATGAATTCAATACATTCTTCTTTCGTCAAAGGCATTCTTAAAGGCAATCTGAAAAAAAGATATAATATAAACTAAGTATGAAAATTTTTGGAAGACATTTTGCTAAAAAGTGCTAATTTCCCCAATGTATGCAGAATTTTGGGACATCCTGTATATTTGGACCAGGTTTTAAAAAGTCTCTAGTTACAGACGATACAAAATGTTATATCTTCTCTTTACGAAGAATTACCTAATTTTATAAGAAAAGGATGTTTAACTTGCATTGCTGTCTGCCAACCAAATGTTTACTGGCCACTGTTTCACATAAATACTCTAATATCTTAATGATGTAATTCTGTAAACTTTTTAGTCTTTTATTTATTAAGCACAGTGTCATTGTGTTCAAATATTTTAGTTTTCCCATTGGAAAATCAGTAAGGAAGTGCATATACTGTACATGGAAGTGCAGTACCAATCAAATTGCAGCCTTCAAATTGTGGCCTAAAGTGTTTGGCCAGCTAAATGTGCAAAAAGTCAGAGAACTTTTAAATGAAACTTTATGGTGGTAGTTTTGTTGAGTAATAACAATAATAATAAACTTTATTTTATAGAGTGCCTTTAAAAGCAGCTTTTCAAAGCGCTGTACACAAAATAAGCAGTACATCGCACAATAAATAAAAAATTAAAGTAAATATCAACAAGCAAATGCTAGTTTAAAAAAGTATGTCTTGAGTTGAGCTATAAAAATGTCATAGGTCTGAGTTTCCTTAAGTTCAAGAGGAAGAGCGTTCCAAAGGGTAGGAGCCTAGATAGAAAAAGCCCTGTCACCCATGGATCTTAAACAGGTTTTTGGAACAGTAAACAAATTAGACTGTGAAGAGCGCAGTCTGCAATTTGGGGTGTAAGGGATTAACAATGCAGATAAATACAGTTGTAATCAAAATTATTCAACCCACACTGCAAATCAGGTTTACTGTCAAAATGTACAGACTTTCAGCTGTTTCAATGAACAAATCAAACAAAAGCAATTGAAATAGTTCAACACAACGAATGCTTCAAGTTCTTTCACGAAATTTAACTGAAAATGTACTTATAATGATTTCTCCAGTTTCAAAATTATTCAACCCCTTCATGGCAAGCATCTTTCATTGACATGTTAGACTATTTTAACTTTGGTTAACAGTTTCCTACATTATCCACAATACCTTTTGAATACCTGCTGAAAATCTCCAATGGGAAGCGCTTCATCTCTACCTGAAAAGACCAATGCAGCAGTGCTTTAGTCTGTCCAGCTCTCTCACCTCCCCATATGTACACTCTTCTCGAACACATAAATTCACAAAGCTTGAACTTTCATCCTAATACCTCCATCCACACCATCGTTCTTGTTGTCTCGAAAATTTATTGCTGCATTGCATTCTGGTACTTTCATTTCAGCATTTGCTGTCTTCACTACTTTTATGTTGGATTTTTCATTAATGACATTAAACCTCCTTGGAAAAAGATGAGTGAGAAAGAAGACCTTGTTCTTATTTTAGGAGCTAACAGTGAAACCTAATCATTATTCCATGACATATGCAATGCGAAATTAAAATGAAAAGAAAACTGAACCAAAGAACACCCCCCCCCCCCACTCACTCTCCTCTCTCTCTCTCTCTCTCTCTCTCTCTCTCTCTCTCTCTCTCTCTCTATATATATATATATATATATATATATATACACACACACACACACACACACATACATATATATATATATATATATATATATATATATATATATATATATAAAATTGTATTTATTTATTGTTTTTGGGTGTGTATATGGGTGTAAGCATACATACACACAGTATATATCGTAGAAATAATAAAGTAATATAAACGTAAACTAGTAACGTAAAATAAAGCAGACAAAGAATGTGACCGTTCAGCACAGGTAAGAGTAAATGTTAATGAAAATGGGAAATATATTACAATAAACAGTAATATATACAACTCCCAAGTTCATACATATTATACTGTCCTGATCTATGCATTAAATAAAAGAGAGTGGCATGATCAAACTCATTTGTATACTCATGTATTATTCAAGAGTCAACTCATTCTGTTCTAGAAAGTGTAGGAAGGTGTCTCTGATCTTATAGAATATATGTTAATTTTTTATTTTTTTTTTAAATGTAGTTTTCCTTTAAAGTGTTGATCCACTGATAAGAAGGCAGGTGTGTGAAGAAAGTGTGTTAGAGTGCATGCATGTTTCTTTGTCTTACTGCAGGTGTGCCCTTGAGCATGTGCTGGTGTGAGTTTGTTCGTGATCTGTGCACCTTGTTGATGTCTGAAGAAATGCACGGCAACTTGTATTTGCCCGAAGCGCTTTTTTTGTTGTTGCTATTGTTGTTGTTCTATGACGAGTAAGCCCCTCTTCCAGACATCATGTGTACTTGACAATTTTTTTCCATAGTTGTGCACATGTGTAGTGATGATTAAAGATTTATAAAGCTTAAAGCTCAGACAAATTGTCAATGATTGCCGTCTTTCATGTCTGTCGATATATGGTTTTCTTTTAAATAAATCCCTTTATGCCTCTTAAGTGCATGTAACACAATTCGGCATCAGCAGAATGTATTCTGTCGTCTGCTCTTCTCTATTACTGGATGCGGTCAGTAAGAGAATGACTGTCTTTGGATGTAGAGTATTCGTTGGCTCTGACAACAAAAGGCAGCTTATTCAACTGTTGGGAAATATGTTTAATGCACAAAGGGCACAAATACACCTCTGGACTTAATTTTAGATGAGACATGATTTGTTCTTTCCAGATTTCCACCCCTTCGTGACAGCCCCATGTTTGCGTACCAGCTTTCTATTGGTTTGAGGAAAGTATGAGGTCGATTCTGTCAGGTTTGAAATAGGAGCCATTGGGCTTTACATTCTGTCGTTCTTCTATTAAATATAGTCATGCTATTCTGTTTTTGGATGAATGAAGCTTACTCCTTTTTACCCGTCAAACTAAATGTATTCTATGAACTTGTGTGTGTGTGTGCACGCATAAAAGAAGCATTTTTAGACCTGTGTTTCATCCACATAATCAGCAGATTGCAATTTTTATGCAAAAGCGAAGTAGCAACAAAGACAAAAGCTGACTTTTATTCACTGACTGTTCTTTCTCCATAAGTTCTTTTTATACTCCGTGAGCGCAGCTGAAGCTTTTCCCCCGTTGTCCACCAGAATTTGTTTTTTAGTATGGTTGTCATTATGTATAAAGAGATATTTAACAAATAGTCCAGTCAGTCTAAGAGTATTTGCAAACCTGACATTGACTGTATGCAGTTCACAGTGCAAGAGACAAACACCATGCACAGAATAAACATCACTGTCTTTACTGTTTAGCTTCATAAAGCCTACTTTTTTTTTTTTTTTTTTTTTTAAATAAAACTTTTAATATGAGCAAGGTTCTGTACTCAGGACATACAGAGCAGTTTTTAAATTCACAAACCATTTATTTTGTTGTTGTTCAAACAAACATACCCTTTAGTGATCGGTGCATAAATCTGAATGTCTAAAAAGGATTGTGTCATGCCTGCTGTTCAGACGACAGGAAATGTTCCTTACGTATAATTAAAACAGGTTGGCTGCAGCTCATGACTAAAGAAAAAAAATGAGTCTTGCTTTTGATTAGAGGTGCTACAGTAAATGGTATGCCTGATCCTTTTCAGAGAGTTTATAAATCAGTGAAGGTTTTCACTTTCAGATACGAGTACCTGCTATTAGAATATTTATTCTGATTGTGCTTGTTCTGATTCGGCTGCTGTTTCTGTGTGCTGTCATCACAGTAGCTGCACGTCTCAAACCAAGTGAGCTGTTCTTGTATTTTGGATTTTAGTCTACTTTTTTTTTGTTGCAATTCCTTCAACCCTTTATGTCCCCCTCTAGGACATCAGGGGAAGTGGACTGAAATACTTGCTAAACTGTGTTTATGAGAGCTGTTTAAGGTTCCTGAACAGTACTAGCTTGCATACTTCAAAGAGTAAACAGCATGAATGGGAGATACGAGTACCATGTTCTGCTGCGAGTCAGGCTCAGGGTTTTGTGCAGATTTCCTCCAGTTTGCTGAGGCCATTGTGTCCAGTTGAGGGGAAAGAAATCCCTTGGGACCAAAGCTATATGAATATATTCTGCAATTGAAAAGAGGGAGTGTGGAAAGCTCTTGGGTGGTTTTACCAGTCCAAATAATAAAGCCCTGGCGATTTGAATAGAAGCTCTGTGTATCCACTGACCGTGTGTTACATTTGAAAACCATTATGTGGGCAAGCCAAGACCGGAGGACACAAAAGAAATGGGTGTTGGCGCTCTTGCTTGCCAGAGTGACGTTTGGAGCAGCGTTTTGATAAATCACAGCTGTAAGGTGAACACACTAGAAGCCCTGCTAAAAAGGTCACCCAAAGTAATATGCAGAGAAAAAGCAAACAGTAGTGTGTTCATTTTTTTATTATTATTATTATTTTTTTTTATGACCAGATAACTCCTATAACTCCTGAATCTTATCTGCAGGTTGCAGAAGTATTCGTGCTAGTTATTTGTTTTGGTGCTTAACAAATGAACTTGTTAAGCTGTGCTGTTTTTGACATCATTTTATTTGCTTGTCCTTTACCGAGTCTTATTTGAGGTTAAGCTACTGACCAGCCTCAGAAGTGTTGCAGTATGTACGTCCTTTAATTTAGCTATATTAGCACACGGAGAAGGAGGAAGAAAGAAGGGTGCGGTCCAGAAGGCTTCTCCAAAATCCACAGGCATCTTTTGAACTCTGTGTTTCTCCTCCTTAATGATAGGCTGATCGGGAGAGGAAAAATCGAGCGCTTTGATGTGGATTTGGGGTGGCCGCGGTGTGTAAACGTGCCAAAACTGGATCTGTGTTGATGTTGGGCCTGGATCAACAAATCAGTTCCCATATCAAAGAGAGTTTTCAGTTTGGTTCTGTGTATCAGCTTTAAATATGCAATAGTCAATTTCTTTTATTTCGTAGTAGTACAAATAAGATGAAAAATATGTACAGCATGAATAAAAAATTGTTTATGTTATGGCATCAGCACAAACACATTTAATATATAACGTTAAAACCACCTGCGTAATATTCTGTAGGTCCCTCTTCTTCCACCAAAACAGCTTTGACCTGTCAAGGTATGCACTCCACAAGACCTCTGAAGGTGTGCTGTGGTATCTGGCATCAAGAGGTTAGCAGCAGATCCTTTAAGTCCTGTAAGTTGCGAGGTGAGGCCTCCATGGTTCGGATTTGTTTGAGGTTTGGGGAATGTAAAGGCCAAGTCAACACCTTGAACTCTTTGTCATGTTCCTCAAACCATTCCTGTACAAATTTTGCAGTGTGTCCTGCTGAAAGAAGCCACTGCCTTTAGGGAATACCATTTCCATGCAGGGGTGTACTTGGTCTGCAACAATGTTTAGGTAGGTGGTACGTGTCAAAGTAACATCAACATGAGTGCCAGGACTCAAGGTTTCCCAGCAGAACATTGCCCAGAGCATCACATTGACTCCATGGTCCAATTCTGATGCTCACGTGCCCACTGTAGGTACTTTCGGCAGTGGACAGGGGTCAGCATGGGCACTCTGACCGGCCTGCGGCTACACTGCCCCATACGTAGCAAGCTGCAATGCACTGTGTGGTCTTACACCTTTTTATCATAGCCAGCATTAAGGTTTTCAGCAATTTGTGCTGTGGGATCAGACCAGACAGGTTAGCCTTTGGCCATCCAACCCACCCCCACAATTTTTTGAAGATACTCTGACCCAGTCGTCTAGCCATAACAATTTGGCTAGCCATGACTTGTCAAAGTCTCTCAGATCCTTACTGTTGCCCATTTTTCCTGCTTCCAACACATCAACTTTAAGAACTGACTGTTCACTTGATGCCTAATATATCCCATCCCTTGACAGGTGCCACTGTAATGAGATAATCATTGTTATTCACGTCACCTTTCAGTGGTTTTAATGTTATGGCTGATCGGTGTATAACTATGTGGCTGAGAAAACCCATTTGGAAAACTGTGCTCCAGGCCAGAAGGCTTGTCTGTGTTTACATGGGCCTCCTGTCAGTCTTTTTATAGACCCTCCCAACTGACCCTTCACTCCACCCCAGTCTCAGTCTGTTCAAAAAGGAAAACAGAGCAGATTCTGGTAAGAGCCCAGCACAGGCTGACTTTTACTGTGAGCAAAAAAACCATGTCATGGTTCCAGGAAACTTAATGACAAGAAACAAAAATGAAAAGAGTGGTAAGTATGGTAATGCTTCAGAAGTATTCAAACTTTTTCCCCGTGAGCCCCACTTCTCGTATTTTAAGAACTTTTAAAGAACTTTTGTATTCCTTTGTTAAAATGCAAAGCTCCTATGCAAAATGTTATTGCCCCTGAAATTCCATCATGACCCAATAGGGAGGTGCATCCCGCTGTTTGAATACCTCTGCTTTAGATGAATCACCTTCCTAGAAATGTTTGAAATTCTAGCTCCTGTGCAACCAACAGTGCTAACTAGCTATCTGGTTGTGACGGTCAGCTGAAAAGCTCATGGGAGCTCATTACAAAGAAAAATAAACATTCTCCACCATTCTCACAGCAGCTAATCAGTATGAACCGAATTTCACGTTATAACTTGGCTGTCAAGCAGATGAATAGCCAAATGGACAAAAACACAGGTCAGGCTAAAATGCTAATACCATAACCCATTTAATTGAATTTTACTATCCATTGTAGACTGTGGGATCATGCTTCATGTAAATTGGCGACGAAAAGGAGGCTGGTTCAGGGAGTAAATAATCAATCTGGTGTTGTTGTACTTCACCTACTTAACCACTAGAATGCTAATCTTGATTTATGCACCTTTAAATGTTTTACATCGAGACATCTATAACAAGAATGTGAAGGCATTTTATTACACCAGTGAGTTTTTGTCATCTAAAAAAAAAGATTTGTCAGTATGACATCATACCCGACTATTGGTAGTGCCCCAAAACATAAAAGCTTTTGACCACAAATCACTGTTGAAGATAATCCAGTTTATTCACCTGTCTGTGTCTGTGTGTTTTCCAGCCCGCATATCATCTTCCTGTCCCAGAGTGTGCTAGAGGGTAACAAAATCCTGTGTGGGACAAGGTTGTGCCATGAGATTGCTCACTCCTGGTTTGGTTTAGCCATCGGAGCGCGGGATTGGACAGAGGAGTGGATCAGTGAGGGGTTTGCTACATACCTAGAAGACGTGTTCTGGGCCAAAATCCATCAGGTATCTGAACCACTGAAAAATCAACAGCATGTTCAACATAGCTCAGCTTTTCTTGGCTATCACCTTCTCAGGTAGCTTCATAATTTCAGTTTTGTTCTGATATGTACAGTATATGCTACAGCAGATGAGCATTTGGAAACAGCAGGATTTGCAAGTCAGATGAGATTAATTGCAGTCGCTCTCTGTTTTTGGGGTTCATAAACTGTTCCTTACTCAGTCTATGGAACTTTCTGAAAAATCCCACTTTTTGACCAAAAGAATTACTATTAAAATGGACACAGTTGTTTGCCTAAAATAAATATAACTTCTGTATTTATAGTATACATGTCTTCTAGTGCACACTGTATATAGCAGTGGGACTTGCGATCAAATATGCAGAACATATTTGTATTGTATATAGCAGTGGGACTTGCCTTATGCTCTTTTCACAGCTTGTGCTTCTACAGTATTATCGGTTGCATGAGTGAGTTTAAAGCAATGCTGCCTGTGTGACAAAAATCTCATTATTACTTTTCTCTCTCCCCCGCCCCCCTCTCTCTCTCTCTCTCTCTCTCTCTCTCTCTCACATACATAACCACAGTCACAAATGGGCACCACTGAGAATGAGCAGCAGAAGCAGCTGAAGGCTCTGCTGCGTTGGAGAAGACTGAAGGATGAGTTAGAGAACTCAGAAGAGGAGCTGCAGGTCCTTAGGTCTGACAAGTCACCTTTCTCTCACCCTCACTATCTGCCTTGTATTCCACCTGAAGCCTCATTACTGATGATCTCCGCTTATACACATGCAGACGTAAACACAGGCACATTTTTATGTAATGGTACTGTAGATGTCAAGGGTTCATTTTTACTGCAGCCATTGTTATTTTTTTTTAAAGCTATAATACTCATTATACACATTATTAGAGGGCGTTATGGATATTGTGTGTTTTTAGGAGTCTTTTAGCACCAGTGTTAAAGGTGGCCCTGTTAATTTTTAAATTGTCTGTACATCTGCACAAGTTGTGTCAGCCTTCTTTCTGCTCTTTCAGCAATTAGCTGTTTTTCACCATCAGTGGTGGATCGTCCATAGGGGCAGGTAGGACAGAGCAAATATATCAGCCATTTAACAAATTAAATAAATGAATAAATTAAATTAATTAATTAACAGTTTAAATTCAGCTGAAATACTAATTACCTCATTTGAGTGACCAACTATTATAACCCTTTCATGCATAGTGGTCACTACAGTGGACAGCTACTCAAAAGCCATTTTCTGGCTATTGCAAGGATTTCAATAGAATAACTGCATAACAGCCACTAGAGTGGACACTAATTCGTCGTTCGAATAACTATATTATATAATAACTGTATAATATCTATAACTTTTTGAAAAATGTTTATAAAAGTAAAATGAAGGAACATTTCTTTTATGCATAAAAAAGCGTAAAAACAGAAAAAAATGTCCTTGATCAGGATTTCATAATTCATGCATGAAAGATTTCAAACGTGTTGCTATATGACAGCTGTAAGATTGTATTCCATTTATTTGCTTGCCTTGCTACAGTAGATTCAATCATAGAATGTCATGCATACAGTAGATACAATCATAGAATGTCATGCTCACTGGGAACAGCAATAAGCCCTACTTGAGGCCCACTGGGGAACGAACCACACTGCCCCATTCTTGTTTTATAGACATAATGGTTAATGGCAGGTTTTTGTACCAGAGTGTTATAGTTTTTAAATACCCTTGTGGCCTCTAAGGTCTTTTTCTATAGGAAATAATCAGAATGAAATCTAGTGTAAGTGCAGCCAGTGTATCTGATCTACAACACCATTTGCAAATTTTGGGAGAGGGAAAGGGGAATTTTGAAGTGGATAATGTCAGTGCATCAGAATCGCGGTGCACCACAGTGACCTTGTTTCCCACACACCGGCTGAGAAAAAGAATGTGAGAAATGTGTGTCAAATTGTTTTTTAAATGTGTGGCAATTTTTTTAAAATCTACTTTTGTGTGTTTGTTGAGATGGGTTAGTAGTTGGGCTGTAAAATTAGCTGAAACCTGGCAGCTATTGTTAATGATATTAGCTCTTCTGTCTGTGCCTCACACACTGAGGTGACAGGAAACACACCTACTGTATTGAACACAGTTGAACAAAGGTATGTCTAACACTGTATGTACAGTGGATATAAAAAAAATCTACACACATGAAACTCGTGTTCAAACGTAATTATCATACACCTGTCATCAATGAAGTGATTCTGATTAACCCCAACTAAAGATCAGCTGCTTCAGTAGGATTTATTGGACCACTTCTTAGTTTGATTTGACTGCTGAAGCCATGGTCCATAAAGACCTTACAAAGCATGTACTCGATCTCATTGTGAAAAGGTATCAATCCGGAAAAAGGTTCTGAAGATTCCCACATCTTTAGGATCACCGTGATGGCCATCATCAACAAGTGGAGAAAATGGGGCACCACAGTGATGTTACCAAGTACAAGACCAACTCCAAACTTGATGAATGGGCAGTAAGAAAACATATTAGGGAGGCTGGCACAAAACCTGCAGGTAACTTTTAGACAGCTGAAGATGAAGGAAAAAATTCATTTTTCAGTACGATAACGATCCAAAGCATAAATCCAAGTTTTAAAAACGCAAAGGCTTCAGAAGAAGAAGATCAACATTTTTGGAACAACCCAGTCAGAGCCCAGATCTAAATCCTGTCGAAAACCTGTCGAATGATTTGATTATAGCTGTGCACAGGAGAGCTCATCACAATTTGACATATTTTTGCAAGGAAGAGTGGAATAAAATGGCCAAATCATGATGTGCTTGGAGTTGTCAGACTCTTGTCCAAAAATACTGAGTGCAAAAGGTGCTTTATCAACATATAAGCTAAGGGGTTGTATAGGTTTTTCTGACATGGTTTATCGTCGTTTCATTTTTTACATCACAAAAACTTGCACTTTTAACAGGGGTGTGTATGGTTTTTATGTCCACTGTATGTTGTCTACTCTGAACTGCCTGTTACAGGGTTACAAAAAAATTCACTAGATAGTAGCCTATAGCTTAGTGTGACAACTTCTGAATTTAATTTTGCTTGAGGCCATGTTGTTATTATGTCATCCTGCACCACTAAAATCAGTGATCACAAACTGCTGCTCATTGTGACATTTCTGTCAAAATCTGCAGTACTTTTTTGTCCAGTAATTTTAAAAAACAATTCAAGGTTGAATATGAAATGACCTCCTATACCATACTATACTTAATATGAAATGACCCCCATACCATACTATACTTAATATGAAATGACCCCCTATACCATACTATAATTAATATGAAATGACCCCTTATACCATACTATACTTAATATGAAATGACCCCCTATACCAAACTATACTTAATATGAAATACCTCCCTATACCATACTATATTTAATATGAAATGACCCCCTATACCATACTATACTTAATATGAAATACCTCCCTATGCCATACTATATTTAATATGAAATGACCCCCTATACCAAACTATACTTAATATGAAATGACTCCCTATACCATACTATACTTAGTATGAAATACCTCCCTATGCCATACTAAACTTAATATGAAAGATCTCCTTATACCATACTATACTGAATATGAAATACCTCCCTATGCCATACTATACTTAATATTCCTGAGATAGGCTCTGGATCCAGCACCTCCTTGACCAGGATAAAGCACTGAAGATGAAAGAACAACCTGCTAATGTCAGTTTTTGAATGCTTTATATGAAGCATATCTACACTGGGCTACAATGAGCTTATCTACATTATCTACAATGAGCTTACAATGGGCCTTCATAACACATTTATATAAAATTGCATAAATATTTTATTAAACAGTCCTGGGGGCCTTATGTAAGGCTTTTTTTTTTTTTTTTTTTTGCATGAAAGAGTTTTGGACTTGAATGAGCTTATTGAACTGACATGCTGGTGGTATGAAAACTATTATGGAGAAGCATTTCATTATACCATCACTTATATACAAAGTCAATATGCCTGCCAATATGAATTATTTTACTGTTCTCAAGTTAAATAGTTCACATTTGCATTTATATTTATAACACTGTTAAACTTTAGTTAAAACAATGTAATAAGGATAATATATGGATAATGAATACAGGGTTGCTCTCTCAAAGAAAGCAATACTGTAGATGAACTGTGTGTGTGTTCGTTTGTTTGTTCCTTGGTTCATTTAGGAGCACACCTCCACATGAATTCCGCTGCTCCAGCAGGGAACATGTCTGAATTGGCCCCTCGCTCAGCCGAATGTAATCTCTTGGATTAAATGTTCAGACTTTGACTTTTTTCAGTTTCCCTTCAGTGTTGATGGAAAAAGGGCCCATGTAGGAAGTTAGGCTCACTAGCATACTGTTGCTAACATACTGTGAATAAGATGAATTCACCTCATTCCAGTCTGAATATCTCGTCTGCTTATATGCGAATGATTGAGTGAATTTTTTTTTTTTGAAAAACTGTTCCAGCATGCTCCCAATGTAGATGTACACCATAGATATAAGAAACTTAGATGCTAGCTACTTTCACGTGCCAGCTCTCCCGCCACATTAGCAGGGGCGAGAATTGTTTATAAGCCAATGCATGTCAGTGGAGATATGCAGCTTTGCCCTTATAAAATAATCAGCTGTAACTGAAGCGTTTTATAGCTATCGACCTTTTAAACTAACACTTATTAAAAAGCAACTATAATAATAAAATCATACTAATAATAAACGCTTCTTAATTTTTAGTTGATTTAGATAAAACCAGCAGAACTTATGCCTTCTGCTATATTAAATGATAAATGATGTCTTCATTTCAATTGGTAATAGTGGTGGGCGATATGAAGATTTTAGATCGTGAATGATTCAAATGTCTGCATGATCTGTTTTTTTTTACAGAGAGACCATGCTCAGACATGGCACCCCAAGTTGTTTTTAGGAACCATTTTGCAACATAGTGGCACACCACAGAGAAGTTGGTGCCTAAAGAATTGAAACTTGGTTATATTGAACTGCTGGTTTTATATATTGGGCATGACGCAAAAAATGAGTTCGAAAAAGGCACTCCTTATGAGAAAACAAGTAAGCACAGGAAAAACATCACTGATGCCCTGACATGGTACGACATGGTACGGTGGAAGATGAGCTGGATTGTGATCTAGTCTGAAAAAATATATAATCATATCAAGTTTTTGCAAGATCACCCAATTGTTAATGGGTGTACACAAACCTGGTTGTGTTACAGTCATCCATCAGGATAAAAGCAAGGTTTTTTCGGGAAGTAATATGGCACAAACCTGCATATGTTAGCTCCGGGCCACTTCACTCATCCATGTGATGGGAGACTTGCAGATAATGAGCCTTGTTTAAGTAGTCTGATGACGCATTTGTAGATGAGACCTATATATATATATATATATATATATATATATATATATATATATATATATATATATATATATATATAGTATTTTAGTATATATAGAGTACTCAATAAATGAATAAAAGTACTCAAATAAAAATACAACACAATATTATACAATGTGCATTGTGTTCATGCTGTTTTGTAAATAAAGCTTTTCAGCCCACATGGAGACCACTAGAGAAACCTTTTTTCTCATAAAGAAAAGTTTTTGATTGTGAGAGATTGAAAGTGATTTCCATCGATTTTCACAGTCTGATGACTAGAAGCAAGACTCAATTCATCCATTCATGCGGAAGTGCAGACTGCAGTTAGCAGACCATGTATTGTGTATTTGATGAATGCCCATTACTCCTCTCTCTCTCTCTCTCTCTCTCTGTGTCTCTCTGTGTCTCTCTCTCTCTCTCTCTCTCTCTCTCTCTCTCTCTCTCTCTCTCTCTCTCTGTCTCTCCAGCTTGTTTCTAGTTTTATGGTTCAAATGGCATGACTTGTCTTTTACCTCCCTAGACCATGATTTATTTATTTATTTATATGAGCCAAATTGTTGTAGGACCTGACCTGCTAATAATCCCTGAATCCATATGTGTGCATGGAAATATAATATAATTGTGGGCGGCTATGGCTCAGGTGGTAGAGCGGGTTGTCCACTAATCGTAAGGTTATCCTAGCCTACATGACTCCACATGCCGACGTGACCTTGGGCAATACACTGAACCCAAAGTTGCTCCCAATGGCAAGCTAGCACTTTGCATGGCAGCTCTGATACCATTGGTGTGTGTGTGTGTGAATGGTTGAATGAGACACAGTGTGAAGCGCTTTGTAGAGCTGCTACGGTTAAAAAAGCACTATATGAGTGCAGACCATTTACCAGATATTAAGCATGTCTAAAAATAGTCCCATAAGTGCATGCAGAAAAAACATTTGACATTTTTTATTGCCCTTAAACTATGAGTAATATTGTCAAGCTGGTAATATTGTTAATTGGTAGTCATTTATAGTATTCTATATTTACTCTTAAAAAAATAATAATAAAATGTGTGTGCTTGACGTGCAGATGTAAAACAAGCCTTAATGAGCCCATTCAGGGAACATCCACACGTTAAAGCTATTTAGTACACTTGAGAATGGTTGAAATATGAAACCAAGGGAACCAAAGGAAAAGATACGATGTCAGCAAAAATCAAACTCTGGTACAGAGTCAAACTAGGTGTGAAAACAGCCGTGGCCTATTTCTGACTTGTACGACCAGTTTGCTTCCTTAGTCAACACACAGCTTTCTGTTGTAAAGGTTTTTTTAAATAATTTTTAATGGCTGACTGATTTGCAGTCTCTGGTGAAAAGCCCACTGTTCACACTATTGTTGTTTTGTTTCTGCAGCACTAGTGTTGTGGTGTTTCCTTTTCTCCCCAGACACTTCATGGCTGTTGAGTTGAATGTTAGTGGATGCCAGTCTTATGTGCTTATTCTCCCTCTCCTTCACTGTCTGTTACGATCTCTTTCTCCTCTATACTAAGAGGTAAGGAAAAATGGAAGGTGCTTTTTAAAAACAACATCCCTTACCAGAGTTATCAAGAGAGACAAGAGAGTGAGTGTGAATAAGTATAATTTTGGTGAATAAAGCATAAGGACATCAATCAGAATGAGACAAAAAGGAAAAAAAAAAAAAAAAAAGATGACCAGTGCTGGTTCTGAATCTTTAAAAACAGGTCTCACAGACATGCACTAGTGTTTTAACATGCCACATTTCCCTCACCTGAGTGGATCTGTACCTGCAAAGATCGAAGGCATTCTTGGCTGCTATGGAACTGTGAACTCCCACATACCAGGCGTGGCTCCAAGTCTCAGAGTGTCCTTTAAAGAGACAAGCCAGCTAAAAACAAGTCATGACTCCTGTTCATATAACTCTAGTAAGTATTATTGATTAGCTCAAAAACTTTAGATTTAAGAGTGGTGTGTCATTTTTATCACTCCGTATTATGTTTTCAGGTTGTTCCGTGCATCCGTCCAAGGTTCTCATTAGCGTGATATCTCTAGAAAGAGCGTTTGAATGTTTGTAGGATTTATAGGGAATTATGATTGTAACCAGCAGATGAACTGATTCCATTTTGAAATGAATCCAAACAGGATCAGATCACAGCAAGTTCAAATGTCTGAAATAGTTTTTGTTCAATAGTTTCTTCCTGGTTTGTCATACAGAGATGTAGAGATGTTACACATTTGAGTTCAGGAATTCATGGCCAATTTTCTGGCTGTCTAATATTTTTGCCATATTTCCAGGTGCCTGTCTGAGATTCTCGTGTGATATCTTAAGTAGTTTTATATGGAAATATCTTTGTAACAAGATGAAGAACTGATCAGATTTGGGAATTGTTCCAAACAGGATCAAGGTCACAGCAAGGTCATAATATTTCGGAAATAGTTCCATACATTTTCTGTATTGCAGGGTCACGGGGAGAGTGGAGCCTATCTCAGGGAACTCGGGGCACAAGGTGGGGGACACCCTGGACAGGGTACCAACCCATCGCAGGGCACAGTCGCTCACACATTCACACACTACAGCTGATTTTGAAATGCCAGTCAGCCTACAACACCTGTCTTTGGACTGGGGGAGGAAAGAAGAGTACCTGGAGGAAATCCCTGAAGCACGGGGAGAATATGCAAATTCTCAATCAAACCCCTAATTCAATTCAATTCAATTTTATTTGTATAGCGCTTGGCCATGATGGTGGCAAGGAAAAACTCCCTAAGATGATATGAGGAAGAAATCTTGAGAGGAACCAGACTCAGAAGGGAACCCATCCTCATCTGAGTAACAACGGATAGTGTGAAAGTAAAAGAAAGTTCATTATGGTTTATATATGCAGTCTGTTTTGTTGAACTGATCCACTGTTCACTAAAGGAGAGCTGAGAGCAAAATTGTATGTGGTAGTTGCAGTCCCAAGGCCATAGCAGCAACCGTAGTCCCAGCAATCACAGCGAGAATGTCCATGTGGAATTGAGGTCCAAAACCATTTCCGTGGTACTTCAAGCAGCACCATCCTCAGCAATCTCCAGGCTGTAGCCTCAAGTTGAGCTCCATCCAGAGTTAAGGCATCAGTATGGATCAGCGAGGTCTGGAGAGCAGAAAGGGTCTAGATCACGGACATCTCCATAAAATCATGTGTGGCTCGACAGAAGGGGAGAGGGAAGTAAAGAGAGGGAGAGATTATTAGGTAAAAACCCTGGCGGTGCGAGGCAAACGTGCTAACCGCTAAGCCACCGTGCCCTCTGTCTGAAATAGTTTTTTCTTCAATAACTTTGTTCATGTGTGAAATATATTTTAAGGGTATTCCTTTCATACAAATTAGTAACTATAAGGACTAGACATGTCTGTGATAGTGGCATCCCCATTGATGCTGCTGATGTCAAGTTGTACTTGTTATAGAGCAGAAGCATTTTTGACCAAGATATTTTACTTAATTAGATAGATAGCTACCAAAATTACTGCCAGCCAGCTTAATCAATGCTTACAGCTAGCATGTTGTGAAGTTGTTTAGCAAGCTAGCCAACATTGTTCAACTGTTTTTTGTTTTTTGTCTCTTTGGTTGGCTTTAGAATCCTATTTTTTGTTTTTTGTTCTTCTTCTTTGCTAAATGCTGAGTTATGAAAAATCGCTGTCATAGTATTTATTAACTGTGACAATCACATTTATGATCATGGTGCTTGTGAGAAGATTACAATATTGATTAGATTAATTCCCCAAAATGCATTTCTTTCATCAAGTCTTGAATGTAACTTAAATATTTATTGACTTGCCACTTCTAACCATCAGATTAATCCACACACTAGAGGGACATTACAAAATGTTCTTTACTGATTTGCTTGCAATAACATTTCTATTGAATCTCTAAATACCACAAATTTTTTTAATAATGTAGGGTTCCCCAGAGGGTGTTGATAGCCATAGCGTTGAGGTTTCCTTGTTTAAACAAATACCCCAGTGCATTGGCTGGACAATGGCAAAAAAAACAAAAGTATTCTGGTCTTTTCATTGCTGCCTTCACCCTCATCCATAAAGGGGGGAAAAAAAGAGATGATTTGTAAGAAAGTAGCATGACCCAGGCAAGCGGCGCCTGCGTATTGATCCAGCAGGGCCGGCATTGCAGGAGCCTCTTTATAGGCGAGCTCGGTTAATCTCCTGATGTCGATCGATGCTTTTAAACTGGGGTAATGATCACACATGCAGCCATAGCCACTGCTCCAACCATTGTTTATTTGCCAATGTCTGCTCAGGAAGGAAACACTCTATCAGTCATTAGCTCTGAGGGCACAGTCAGGCAGCAAAAAAAAGAGTTACAGATCTCAGTGAGGCTGCATTGCTGACTTTTGTGTGGTTCATATACAGTATTATACGTGATAATGTTTTATGGCTGCTGCCCTTGCTTTCATATGAACTAAACAGGATGCATGTTATACAAAAGAACATTGTGCAAAGTTTCAACCCCAGTGTCCTTCACCAATTCCAATCTGACTTGTATTTAAACAAAAAACTTATAAAGACAAGGTATTTGATGTTTTACCTAATCGACTGCATAGGTTTTTGACATGAACCCTTTATTTTGAAATTGATGCATGCAACACGTTCCAATTTAGGACTAATAGCGATGTGACAAGTTGAAATAAGAAGGTGATGGGAAACAGATGAGGAAATTGTCTAATCATAGTATATAAGGAGCCTCAAAAAAGGCCTAGTCCTTCAAGAGCAAGGATGGGTCGAGGTTCGCCTATCTGCTAACAGATGCGTCAGCGAATAATCCAACACTTTGAGAACAACATTCCCCAAAGACAAATCGGTAGGATTTTGGGCATTTCACCTTCTACATTGCATAATATAATTAAAAGATTCAAGGAATACGGTCAAATCTCCGTGCGTAAAGGGCAAGGCCGAAAACCACTTCTGAATGTACATGATCTCTGATACCTCAGACGTCACTGTCTTAAAAACAGTCATGAGTCTGTAATGGATATCCTGACATGGGCTCGGGAATACTTTGGTAAACCTTCGTCATATAACACCATTCGCCGCTGCATCCACAGACACAAGTTAAAGCTTTACTATGCAAAGTACTGTGGAAGCCATACATCAACACTGTCCAGAATTGCCACCGACTTCTCTGGGCTCTGTCTCTGAGATGGACAGTATTACAGTGGAATCATGTTTCAAATAGTTTTTGGACAAAACAGCCGTCGTGTTCTCTGGGCCAAAGAGTAAAAGCACCATCCAAGCTGTTATTAGCGTCAGGTCCAAAAGCCAGCGTCTGTCATGGTATGGAGGTGTGTCAGTGCCCATGGCATGGGTAACTTGCATATCTGTGAGTGCACCATTAATGCAGAAAGATATGTACACATTTTGGAGCAACATATGTTGCCATCTAGAGCAGGACAATGCCAAACCATATTCCCCCCGGATTACAATCGCATGGTTGCGTTAGCAGAGAGTGCAGTGCATTATGTATGGCACATTATGAAGTGTGACGCATTATGAAGCACAAAATAAGGCAACAAAGGCCAGTACAGTTGCGCAGCTTTAGATATGCGTAATGGAGAATGGGGGAAAATTCCACTTGCTAAACTTAACCAACTGGTGTCTTCAGCGCCCAAATTGTTATTAAAAGAAAAGGTGATGTTACAGAGTTGACTGACCCAACTTTTTTGGAGTGTGTTGCAGTCATCAGATTTGAAATGGGTGTATGTTTTCAAAAATAAATTAAAGTAAAACATCAAATGATGTGTTTTCAATATAGTACAGGAATTGGGGTTGTATGTATATACTTAGAACTGATAGCAGGTGTTCAACTTTGCTTATTTGGAATTGTCATTAAGCTTTGTTTCTATGGTGATCCTGTGTACCTGGATCTGCCTTCGGTAAGCTGTAAGAGCAGAGCTCGACCTGCTATCATTCTGCAAATGCATGCATATCAGGGGCATTTACTGGGCTGTTAAGTGTGTTTTAATGTCTACTGCTGTCAGGGTAACCCCACTCAGACCTTGGGCAATGCAACAGTTTTTCTCTAACAGCCGTCACTCTTCTAAATGTGCTGTACCTACGTGCTTTGCAGGCCCAATAAGGACACTACAGGAGAGGTCAGTGAGTCTGGAGCCTCCATCGTGAAGCATGCCCTTAACCCAGGAAAAGCATTCATGCAAGTGCACTACCTCAAAGTAAGTCTACAAAAAGCTGACTGTGAGGAGCTGAACCAAAGGCTTTTGGAGTGTGCAGAATGTCTGAGGCTGTGCAACATCTCAGACCTAATCTGTGATAGATTTAGTCTGTCTGGATCTAGTTGTTGGTCATAGTATATTTAAAGTCATTTGGACATTATTTTGTTGTACAAATCAAACATATTATATATTGATCGTGTCTCTCAAAGGGTTACTTTCTCCTGATGTTTCTGGCTGATAAAGTGGGTGAGGATGAGTTCTTGAGCTTCTTCAGACTTTTCGTGAGAAGATTTCATGGGCAGCTTATTCTGTCTCAGGTACTGAAATTTTATGTCCACACACAGAATCCTACAACCACAGCAAACCCATGTAAAAAAAAAAAATGCATGTCTGCACTCCTTCCTGTTTTATAACATACCAAATATATTGCTACAGCCATGCTGTAATGCTTAGTAAAGGCTTCCCGAAATGCAATTGGCTCACATTGGCTTATTAGATTTGATTAGAGACTGAATTTCACAGGATGTTGAGGACAGTGGGAAAGCAGCAAGTGTGGATTTTAGCTCAAGCATCTTGTAAGTTGTATTTGGTGATGCTGTATGATTGTTTCATGTAGGACTTCCTCCAGATGTTTCTGGATACATTTCCAGCTTTGAAAAGGTAAGCATGAGCTGTACTCTCATTCACACTGCTGCATAGTTTAATGTCTCCCCTCCATCAGTGAGCAAGGTCTTTAACACAGCTGTCAAATGTCAAGATTGAGTCATTTGACAGTATGTGAGTGTCACAGAATAAGAATGACAATTTTTTTTTTTTTGGCGCCTAAATGTTATGTATTACTCTTATCTGTACCATTCAGCACATAACTTTGCCTAAACCCCCCAAACTACTCCTTATAATGCATTAAATAGGTTTATATTGAAATATCTGTTATGTACAAAGTGATTCTGGTGCTAATATATTGGTTGATGCTGTGAGAACTATGCGCTGACAAAGGGGAATATTGCTAGTGCTAACGCTTCTTTTATCACTCACCGTTTTCCAGTGACATTCAATATCGTATTAATGACAATTTCAGCATAAAATGAATGGAGACCACAAACATTCAACTCAAAGTCCTAGAATGCAATGCAGCTATACAATATTGGTTGCACTGTACACAATTGAATTGCAGCAGAGACTTGGCTCAGCAAGTTAACAATCTACTAGATGACAAGAACGATAGTGTTGATGGTGGTATTAACATGAAAGTCGAAGATTTGGAGACTGATCTGTTTGATCAGAGTGTACAGATGAGGGGGCGAGAGAGCTGGACAGACTACAGGACTAAAGCGGTGCTGCAGTGCTAGAAAAACAAAAAACAAAAACAAAAACACCCCCTTAACTGAGTTCCTATGTGGAAAGTTGGGAGTTCAGCATGTGACATCAAATCAAAATGGCTGCTCACAGCATCAACAGTAAACAAAATAGCACTTCTTTACTTTTAAACGTGTTATACTTTATATACTAGCATTTACTTTAGATACAGTATATTAGCTTGTTATATCTAACATAAGAGTATATAGTTTGCTGTTTTCATCAGCCATCACAGTTACCTGCTTAGATTGATGCAAACAAAAGACAAACTTGGATGACTCCATGTTTTTTCCAACCTTGTAGCTTGAACACACAGAGGACGGAAATGATGTAAATAATTCCACTTCCGACTTAAGTCGTAAGCAGCTTAATGTCCACTAGCACCACTATCAGCGGGTAGTCAAACTGGATTGTGGATAATGTAGGAAACCAAAGTGAAAATAAAGTTAAAACAAAAAATAGAAAAATAGCTTAGAACTACAGAATAAATCTTGGGCACCTTTGAAGATCCCATGTTAATTATAAAGCTTAACAGGCTGGTTGTTCATGTTGTTGTATTTTTTCGTTTAACCGCTGTTTTCCTAATGACGTCTCCATTCATTTTCCATTTACTCGTCTACGCTGGGCTTTCTGATTATGCAGTGACTTTCATGCGCCATAGCTGTGTGTTTTGTGGCTGGTGCAGCATCCAGGGAACATCAAATCAGAGTCCAAACAGCTGTTGCACTTTGTTTTCAGCTGTCAGTTCAGGTGGTTCAGTCCAAGAACCCTCCTCCTCTACATGGTAAACTGGCCAGTTCAGTCCTCCGCTGACCAATTCAAAACAAAGGGTGATTTTGTTATTCGGCAAAAAAATTACAGCATGCAACAGTTTTCATATGTTTTCCTCTTTGTCTCTCTTTATTTATCTGCCTTTTTCCCTTCGCCCCCTGCATTCTCTCTAGCTTTAGCCTCTATCTCTATTAGACTCCTCTCTATTCAGTCTGTACTGGATTTTGCAGAGGTTTTTTTTTAAATTGTTGAAGCCAAAATGCTTGATTTTGCGGCGGCTTTTTTTGTGGGGAGTTTTGAAATCTTTTTTCTTTTAAATGTAAAAATTTTAATTGCATGAAATGGTTCAGCACTGTCTTTCGGAGTGATGTTTGATGGTAATCGAGACCTTTTAGCTGTACTCATGTTTGACGCACGTGATTCTATGAGAGCTTTTGGCCGAACGCGCGTTGTGAGGACATTACATGACATGTCTTAGCCCAAATCTGGGGAATATCTGCGGTAATTTTGAAAAATCACAAGATCCTCTGAATGTTGCGGGATTTGCTGGATTTTGCGTTAATTTCTGTGATCGCAAATTCGTGAAACCGAGGAGGGACTGTCTATTTGTCCTTTCTTTTTACTTTGTTGAGTTTCACCCCATGCTCATATGATTTTGTCATGTATTTGTCCTCAGCACGGATTTGGAGCTGAAGAATAATAAAAGGGAATGGTTAACAGTCATAAGTGCATCTGCTGCTCAGAAGCTTAAATGTTCTTGATGAATTGGTATGATGGTACAGTGATAGTGTGTCTACTGTTGATGAAATGAAGAGGATCATGGAGCAGGGTGAATTCTAATGTTATCCTTTTGGGATATTAAAGAAATCCCAAGTAAAGTTTTTTGCATGTCAGAAAGAGCCTAGGGTTGGGCTTAGCTCGGTTCTCTAGTAACAGCTCCATTTTAACATTCAGACATTAAAGATTTTTCAGCATGAGCGAGATTTTCTTTTTGCTAATAGCAAAAGAGCCAAGATGGGCTCATCAAAATGTACTGAAGCAGAGTAATATCCATACCAACTCTGTGAGTCTGCTGCAGGAATGTGTACCGTTTTGTCAAATACAGTCGTGCGAAAAAATAAGTTGAAATGTTTTGTGTATTTATTTATTTAAAAAAGGGGGTTAGGGTTATTTATTTATTTAAAAAAGGGGGTTAGGGTTATTTATTTATTTATTTTACGTATTTGGACAAGCAAACATTTGATCCTCTTTGAAACCGTGCCTGTTAATAAAGTTGAAACACTCTATCAACACATGAAGTTGACATTTTGTAGTAATTTTCACAATTTAAATGAACAAAAAAACAGATCAGTCACATGGAAAAAGTAAGTACACCCCTACATTTATCACACCTTCGAATCCATACAATTAGATTGGGTGCCAGTGATTAGAACCCAATTAAGGCGTGCAAGTGGAACCGGTCTTATTTTTAACCCTTTCACATCTAGTGTCTGGTGTTCCCTTTGCTACTGAGCTGTGTGGTTTCATCATGCCAAGATGTTTGTTGCTGACCAAAGACAGCTTTTCAGGAGAATCACCTCATGCCAACTGTGAAGCACGGTGGTGGAAATGTTATGGTTTCGGGTTTTTTCGCTGCCTAAGGGACTGGACAGGTTGCATTCGTTGATTCAACTATGAATTATGCATCATATCAAAGAGTGCTTGAAGAAAATGTGAGGCCATCTGTACAAAAGTTTAAGTTGAACTGAAAGTGGAACTTTCAACAGGATAATGATCCTATGCACACTAGCAATCCACCAAGGAATGACTCAAATAGAAGAAATGGAGGGTTATGAAATGGCCTAGTCAAAGCCCAGATTTGAATTCCATTGAAATGTTGTGGGGGAATTTGAAATGGGCTGTACAGGCAAGAAAACCCTCAAACATCTTGCAACTGAAAGAATATTGTATGGAAGAGTGGTCAAAATTTCCAGCAATCCTGGTGGAAATTTGTTCAAAATGCCTACAAGAAGTTATTTCTGCTAAAGGGGGCAATACTAGCTTCTGGGGCCAAGGGTGTACTTACTTTTTCCACAGAAGAATATCACATCTATTGAACTTTCTGTTGAATAAATGATTGAAAAAGCTAATTTTCCAGTACAGTATATGACGCTGAGAACGTGCACTCAACTTCTTTGGTCGACCATGGCGGGGCCTGTTCTGAGTGGAACCTGTCCTGTTAAACCGCTGTATGGTCTTGGCCACCGTTCTGCAGCTCAGTGTCAGGGTCTTGGCATTCTTCTTATAGCCTAGGCCATCTTTATGTAGAGCAACAGTTTTTTTTTCAGATCCTCAGAGAGTTCTTTGCCATGAGGTGCCATGTTGAACTTCCAGTGACCAGTATGAGGGAGTGTGCGAGCGATGACACCAAATTTAACACACCTGCTCCCCATTCACACCTGAGACCTTGTAACACTAACAAGTTACATGACACCAGGGAGGGAAAATGGCTAATTGGGCACACAATTTTTACATTTTCACTTAGGGATGTACTCACTTTTGTTGCCAGCAGTTTAGACATTAATGGCTATGTGTTGAGTTATTTTGAGGGGACAGCAAATTTACACTGTTACACAAGCTGTACACTCACTACTTTACATTGTAGCAAAGTGTCATTTCTTCAGTGTTGCCACATGAAAAGATATAATCAAATATTTACAAAAATGTGAGGGGTGTACTCACGTTTGTGAGATACTGTATATCAGCTTTATTAATAGGCACTGTTTCAAAGATGATCAAATATTTGCTTGTCCAAATATGTCAAAAAAGCCAACAATTTCCATGGGTGTAATTATTTTTTTCACATGACTGTATATATTCTCTGTGTGTCTAGTGTGTGTGTGTGTGTGTGTGTGTGTGTGTGTGTGTGTTCTTTCTGACTTTCAGTTGGGGAAGAGAACATTTCCATCTTTTCCATCTTGACTAAATGTGTGTTGATTGCTGTGTTGTAGACAAGATCAGCTCTCATATCTCCCTGGCACAATCCATTAGTTGATTATATGTGCAGGTGTGCTTCTGCAAGATTTCCATTTCAGAAAGAGGTCTGGTTTGAATTACAAAGGAAAAGAAGGTTTTCACGTCTATATATCCATTGTCAAGAACAGCATGTGTACTATATATAGTATGATTACATGTGGCATTTGTCATTTGTATTGAAAGAATTTTGTGCTGAATCACATCAAGTTTTATTTTTATTCACATCTACTGCTTATCTGTTTATCATTTTTCAGTCAAGGCCTCACTCTTGAATCTGTTTACTCAGACTGGCTGGATACACCAGGAATTCCGAAGGTAAGAAACTAAAGGGCAAACGTCACAATGTATTTTGAGCTGTTTGCTTAATTAGGAAAGCTTAAATGCGCTCTGATAGCGTACACAAGCATGGAGACTGCGTGTTTGAGTCCGGTGTCTGGTTCACACTTCAGTGCATTCAGATCATTTTTTTTTAAACCTTGCATTCAGATGTGAGGTGTTATTCAAGGCTGGAATGGTATGTCATCAGTAATTTTAGCTCTATTTAGCTTTCCTAGCCTGTTTAAACAGCAGTACCATTAGTGCATAATACAGCTGATTATGAATTCATGCAGGGCAAATGTAATCCATTCATGTGATTCATCGTCTCTGCTCCGAGTCACTCAGGTTATTATTGGATTTGACGATTGTTAAATACTTTGGGAGGAAATTTGTCTTGATCCCAGGCTGAGATAATGTTTCTGCTGCAGAATTAATCTTGATGCATAGCCCACAGCAGGGTGTGCCCCATCTTTCCTGATGAATTCTACAGCAAAGGAGAATCTCCATTACTGTAAGTGCTGTGGAATCTGTGACTGAAGTTGACACACAGTTGAGTGCTTCGAATCAAGCCAAACATTCCTGAGGTGAAGATCTAATTGGATTCAACTCAGCAAAATCCGGTCAAGTTAAAAAATTACACTCTGTTGCTGAGACAGAACTTAAGCGTAATGTATCACTGAAATGTATGTCTTGGGCTGTAAATACACTCATAAACATTTATGGAATGCCATTTGAGACCGATATTGAATGTATAAACGTGTCACTGTTAATTAATTAATTAATTAATAGTATAATTCTGGAAAAGATTATTTTGCGCTGAGGACATTGGAGTAGATTGCACCTTAATCTGACCGAGAGCTCATCTCAAGAACTGAATCATTTCATGGGTAAAATTATGAATTAACTTAAAGTGAGCTTTCAGCATTGCAGACAAATGCTTGGTCCTTCTAATCGTTAGCATATTTTCTTTACTGGAGTGTGCATCGAATTCAGCAACGCAAAATAGAAAATCATCAGCATGATCAGAAAATTTCATGTTTTTCCTTGTTCCCTGTTTCTTGAGTATATGCTTTGGTAGGCATTTGCTAGTTTACAAGTATCAGACTAGTTATTTATAACTATATAACTATAGCTCCCCCATTTTAGCTGTTACTGTGGGCTTGATAACATGTACTTGAACATGCCTCAAAACAAATAATGGCAGGAAATAGTTGGCTTCACAGTAAACACTCATTCTCTCACACACACACAAGTCACAAGAGACGCACACCCATAGAATGACTAATGAGATAGAAACAGAGCGCTTTTTTCCATTTGACTATTTTTATAGACGTTGGGTATTTGTGAGTATGTTGGGATTTTGCGGTGGGCCAGTCTTATTCTCATGGCCTTATTAAACTGCTAACACAGTGGGCTATGGAATAGATTCCTACAGTGCCCTCCACGAATATTGGCACCCTTGGTAGATATGACCAAAGAAGGCTGAAGACGCTCAAGTTTTTGGATGAGAGTAGAGGAATTTTTCTTGAAACCCTTCCAAAACAACTTGAAGAGAGTCCACCAGAGTGGACCTTGAAATTCGAAGGACCTGGAGAGATTCTGTATGGAGGAATGGTCTCAGATCCCATGCCATGTATTCTCCAACCTCATAAGGCATTATAGGAGAAGACTCAGAGCTGTTATCGTGGCAAAGGGAGGTAGCACAAAGTATTGACTAAAAGGGTGCCAATAATTGTTGCACACCTCCATTTAACAAAGATATTTTTTCTTGGATAAAGCTGTGCTTTGTTTGCAGTTGTTTGATATACATGAGAGCAGAGTATTTTTGTGAATTTTTTTAATCAAAAGGTTAAACAATGAAGACGATTTTTCAAAGCCTTCTTTTTTGTATTGTAGTTTTGGAGACTTTCTGACCCCAAGATGCAACTAACTTCTGCAATTCTCCAGCTGTGATCCTTGGAGATTCTTTGGCCACTCGAACCATCCTCTTCACAGTGCGTTGAGACAATATAGACACACGTCCAGTTCCAGGTTGATTCATAACATTTCCAGTTGACTGGAACTTCTTAATTATTGCTCTGATGATGGAAATGGCCATTTTCAATGCTTGTGCTATTTTCTTATAGCCACTTCCCATTTTGTGAAGCTCAACAACCTTTTGCTGCACATCACAGCTATATTCCTTGTCCTATATTCCTATGTGTTACTTTATTTATACCCTTGTGAAACAGGAAGTCATGGCTGAACAATTTCCTGTTCCTAGTCACCCAGGTGTACTAAAAAATGTGAAATATCAATGGGAATATACTTCAAACATATTTTTCTCATATGACTTCATAGGGGTGCCAATAATTATTGCACACACATTTAACAAGGATGTATACTTTTGTGAATTATTTTAACAAAAGATTAAACAACAAGACAATTTTTCATAGCTGCCTTTGCTCATATTTCCAAGGGTGCCGATATCAGTGGAGGGCACTGTGTATTCAAATTCAAATATTTGTAATTACAAGAGAAAAAAATGAGAGTTCAAATGTCTCCTCGTATCAGCAGGTGTGTGAGCTGGTGTCAGAGGCATCAGGATGCAAGAAGCTGTGTTGAGGAATAAAGTGACATTCAGCCAAATGTCAGCCGTGCCTCCTCAGTCCGGTGTGAAACCATAAATGTCTCTCTCACCTTTCGGTTCTGAGAGTGTGTATGTGTCTTAGTGCCTGTCCTCCTACTTGTGTGTTGAGGAATTCTTTGTGACTGTGTGTGCATGTTTTTAAGTGAACAAAAGAAGGGGAAGGAGATGGATTGAGAGAGAACAGACACGGTCCAGGCTGTGATAATGCTAATGGTAGAGTTTTACAGGCATGCTGTCTGATTGAACCCTGAAGGCGGGATTATGTCCAGACTGGGAGCTGCCATTAGAGCAATAAGGTAGCCCATGCAAGCCATCTCTTGTTAACAGGAGCAGTTTACTGCTTAAGAGCACTGGGCTGCACACTGTCTTTCTCCAAATATGCTCCCACTTCACACACACATCCACACACACTGACTCACCTTTTTGCCAAGAGTCACAACTACAGTAAGGATGCATCGAAAGCATTTCTTTTCAGACCAAGTACACGAACATGTTTTTGGTACGAATCCCAAAATGAGTAACGTACATAGTCAGTCCGTATAGCAATTCGGGAAGTTTTTTTGTGATCGTTGTAGCCAGAAACGTTAGATTTTGATGTGGCTTTTTTTTTCTTTAAAATTTGTGTGGTTCACTTTTGGGTCCTTTTAGGGGGGGGGTCTGAGATCACTTGGCTTGTTTACATATACACGCTGAACCGCTCCAAGAGCGTTTGGAGGGCTCAAATGGACTAGGTGTTGAACGAACAAGTTCAATCTCAAACGTGAAGCAAATATCTCAAGCATTGCGTTTGCATTACGTTAAAGCTGTGGTTGTGTTAACACCTACACATGAACACAGGAAGAGTTATCACTTCACTGCAGGTCCTAAATTTAAAGACAGGGAATTTTGCCATGAGGATTGGACTGATATTTACTCTATGAAAGGCTTTCCAATAAGCAGCTTACGATTCATTGGTCGGTAACAGAATCGGATTTTCCTAGCCTCAACCACTAAATGCCTCTACTTTATTATTCAGTCATTTGCCCTAAAGTTATTCTGTAACTACTATGAATTAATCAGTTACAACAATGAAGGAAATGGGAGTCGGAAATGTATGTAGTTACAAGAAAAGGGGAAGTAAAGACTGGAGCCATTGACGGGTCCTAGGAGCCAGGGGTTAAAACAGTGATCTGTACACCTGGTCTTTACACCTGGTTACGGACTGCAGCTCAGCTCATGTGTCAGAGACCAGATTAGTCACGTAAGAAAGGAACTTTCCATTATTTACTTTGGTAATCGCTATAGTAGCACGAGTCATAGTAATGCATGGTGAATTGAATTGAGAGAGACAGACTTCCTGTTGTTGGTAATTTCCAGATGTTTTGTATTACCCAGGAGCAGTGTTGTAGTCAGGTCACTTACCATCTAGTCAGCAGATCTTAAGTCCAGGTGGAGTCTATGCCATCTCACCCTCACTTAAAAGCCAAGCCTGAAATCTTTTCATCGCCATTAAAGTTGAGAAGCAAGTTCTGAATGGGGTTATTTTATACTGAAGGAAAATAATTGACCTGCCTATGTACACCGTAATGCAAACTTCAGTAAAGATTTCCCGTTCCAAATCTCATAAGCTCAGGTCCAAGTTGGTACAGGCTCAGGTCATGACAAAAGTAGTTTTGCAAGCCAGACTGATTGCTTTAGCTCGAGAGTCTGGTACATTTCCTCACTAAGCATTTTTTACACCAATTTTCACAGGAAGGAGGAGACTGGTGTTTTAATCAGACAGCAAAAGGAATATTCAGCCAACTTGTCCTGTCGTTCTGTTTACTCAGTATTAATTGTTTCAGACACAATAAATTTGTGATGCAGTCCACTGAGTATATCTCGCTGCAGAAAGCACATGGTGTTCAAAAGTTCCCACGTTTTCGGATTGGAAACCAGTGCACGAATTGCTCCTACGCTGGAGTGTGGATAACCAATATGATTACAACCTTCAAGATTCTAAAGCTTGTGGCCAGAAAATTATATTTGGTGTTTTGTGAGCTGAGACGATACAGGTAGAGAATTCAGTTATATGGTGTATGCTTAAGCAACTGTGTTCTTACATTTTTGGACTCATGTACTACATCACTGCCTGGGAAGACCAAGTCTGTGGGATCTGCAAGCACCTGAGCCTTTGTCCATACTATTCTTCTTTATACACACACACACACACACACACACACATTTTCAATGATACATCCAGAATCTGTGTCAGTGAATATAAGAATACATAAAGAAATGCAGTTTTATAGTGAAAAAGTTTTCATAAATGTGTGCGTGTGTTAGAGAGTGGTATTAGGTTTCTCAATTGTACTTGAGTATGCGCGTGTGTGTGTGAGAGAGAGAGAGGTGGAGAGTAAGAGAGTGTTATAGCTCCTCCCCAGGCTGTACAGGAGAAAGCAGTGTTTGATTACAATGAGGTTCTGCTCCCAGACGTGAACTGCTACTGCTGTCTGGCTTTCACTGGAAACCAGCTACCGCACATCTGTCTCTCTCCGTCACTCTTTCTCACTTTTTCTTTCTCACACACTTTTTTGCTTCTCCCCTATTCTAACCTCCCTCTCTTCATTATCTCTCTTCCCTGCCTGTCTTTCCCTTCTACCTTTCCTCCTGTCATTTTCTGCTCTTGTCCTCCCCCTGTTCTCTGCTGTCTCTCCTCTGCTGGGTTTTTCTCACTCACCCACTAAGAGTGTGTGTGTGTGTGTGTGTGTGTGTGTGTGTGTGTGTGTGTGTGTGTGTGAGAGAGAGAGAGAGAGAGAGAGAGTGCGTGCGTGCGCGTGAGAGAGAAGAGCAGTGTACTGGCAGAGCAGACTGTAATAAGGTTAAGTGCAGCTTGCGTGAGAGCTTGAAGGAAGGAGAGAGAGAATGAAAGAGAGAGAGAGGGAGAGAGGGAGACCGGACGACTGGAGGAGTGGATCAGAAAGGAATTGACGGAGTGACAAGTTAATGAGGGAATTTTTCCTTGTCTCTCCTTCTCTGCCCCTCTTTCTTTCCACTCAACATTCCCCTCCTCTCTCCCTCTCCTCCAGTGGCTTGGAGAAGCCAGCTCGACGTGGTCGCACTCTCCGCCAGTCACACAAGTCACACAGGAGGTAAGTCCGTTCTCATAACTCGTGCTCTTAGCAATACTGTGGAACAGCTGTTTACCAGTTTACAAACTGCTCCGAAGATGTCACATTTCATGCAGCACTCGGGGTAATTGAGTTATTTATCTGTGTAATCTGGGAAGCATTTTGGTTCATTGTGCTTTTCTTGAGCCGCTTTTGTCATATACGTGTGAACGTTTTGTGGTTAGTCGTGGCTGGAGCATCACTCAGCGGCGGAGAGACGAAATCACAGACTACATTTCTATTTTGGAATGGAGACTAAAAACAGATGCTTTTTTAAAGCTGTGTGTGTGTGTGTGTGTTCTGCAGGTGACATTTCCTGACATTTGAGCCACTTCATCTAGTGCTCAGTGTTTGGAATGGTATAAATTTATCTGTGTGTGCCTGTTTATTTGTTTGTCTGTGACTGGGACTGTTTATTTAATGCACTAGCAGAGGTAGGGTTTAGCAATATGATAATATAATATCTGTAATTGTGATATGATCTCAGCAGTAAGCCTCTCTGAAAGTCTCGCATATCAGTACCGACTCCAGTGTTACACCTTGACTTAGCAAATGTTCCCTCCTCTTCTGTGATGATTGATACTGGTATGTAAAATCTAGCATTATTGAAACTGTAGTTTTTTTGTATTTTTTTTTTTGGTATTTGTTGTATATTAAGTGTATTGTGAAATGATATGATATATTTTTGTCATATTGCCGACCCTTAATCCAAGGTTGCATGAACTTGTGTGTGCGTGCGTGTATTTGTGTGTGTGTGTGTGTGTGTGTGTGTGTGTGTGTGTGTGTGTGTGTGTGTGTGTGTAAGAGACAGAGAGTGCTTGGCTCCACTGGTATTGCAAAGACGCCTTGTAGGCTGCATATTTGATTGAGCGTGTGTGTGTGTGTGAGAGAAAGACAGAGAGAGAGGGAGAGAAAGACGCCTAATGTTTTTGGCTCATAATAAACAGTGTACACATTGTCGTACATTATGCTTCCCTCTCGAGCGTATTGTGTGTTGAGTACTCTTTTTTCCGTTCTGTCTCTCACTCTGTTTCTCTGCAGGTTGTAAAATGGAAGCACCACAGTGGCGGCACTCGAAAGGGCACCAAGCGGAAGAGAGCAAGGCCCAAGGTGAACTTCAAAGAGGTAAGACCCCGCCAAGCTGGCATTAAATAGCTACTGTGTCACCCCCACATCCTCCTCAGCCTCCTCACTTTGTTGTACCTTTTTATTTATTTATTTTATTTTAAAACCTAATTGTCTCTTACATCTTCCAGAAGATTCTTTTCTCCGCTTGGCTTTGCATTTGTTCAGGTCTGCACGTACAATTATTTTGTTTAGTGTTGTGGTGTGACATTATCAGATCTGACGTTGTGGATGGTGTTAAGAGCTAAAGGAAGGGCCCAGCACAGGGATACGGGGGTGGGCATTGTTCTTTGCCCATATTTCTTGGCAGTGAAGTGCCAGGAAGAGACAGACGAAGACAATCAGGGTTTGAAAACTTGTCCTCAAATGGCTTGGCTGGTTATTCTGTATGACATCATGGGACAGCTGTGACTCAGCTCATTTTGTGTTTTCCTGAGGAAGTGGTGTTTAAAATGGCCCTCACAAGCACTGCCTGTTGCGCCGTGTGTGTGTGTGTGTGTGTGTGTGCACGTGCATAAGGCTAGCTGCTGCTGTTTAGTTCTACCTTCAAATCTTTTATTTATTACACATAGTAATGCACAGAGATAAACTCGTAGTAAAGGAAGAGTAATCAAAAACGTATTGGAAAATGGTCGGAATTGACGTAAGCATTTGTGTTCCCGTTACAGTTAATGGTTTTACGTCATATATTACATCTCGGTAGCAAAAATGTGTGTGTGTGTTTCTGATTGGGTCGTGTTTGAGTTTCAGCAATGAGGTCATTTCTGTTCTGAGTGTCTGGTCTTGTCACATCGGTGGTAGGGTTTTGTGTGTTTGAGGGCGTGTGTGGCCGAAGAATGTGCTAGAACACAATGCCTCTTTTACAAACGTGTGTGAGCAGTAAAACACTTGAAAGGAGCATTAACAGGAGATTTGTTGACCGTGTTGTGTCAAAAACGTTACACTTAACGTTCAGGAATTTCTAGAAATCTGCCCAGGTGTATTTGTCACATGGTTTGGATTCAATTGAAGTTCTGGTCAGGTATATTTTCCATCCTGTAATTTTAATAAAGAACGTTCCATCCCTGATTGCAGGGGGAGAGAAGTGTCATTTTTGAATTCATGTATAGATTTGCTCTTTGAAAAGTGTCTGAAACGTACAAGACAAACAACAACAGCGGCTTCGCACCTACCTGGCAGGTTGACGTGTTTGCTTCAAGTAACTTCAGAGAATTGTGGGATGGGGTTAGAGGGTGAAGGGGGGCGGAGGGGGGGGGTCCATGAAAGGAAAGAAAGGCCAATTACAGTCTAGTTGGCTCCGTACAATGGGCCGGGTGGAGAGAGAGCGAGAACGAAAGAGCGATTGTTTGAAGTGCTGCCATAAAAGCCAGCCTGAAAGGAAACACTAGTGACCCCTCACACACACACACGCACACGCACACACACACGCACACACACTACTCCCCCCTTCATCCCAGTGCTTGCTAGCAGAGGATACCGGGAGCCCCCGGGTCCTCCAGGTGTATTTTATATTACTTATTCACAGACTTCAAAAGCGGGTGCCCCATCCCCTGCCTGTTCATAAATCAGGTTCGGGGTGCTGCTCCTAAATAGAGGAGAGCGCAAGGCCCCAGCGTGCAGCCGTTCCCCGCAGTAATTACATCATTGCTAATTGGCGCTGTCGAGGCCCAGACACCCCCAGCCAACCCCAGACTGAGATCAGGGTCATTTTCATGTGAAATGAAAGTTTTGCGCCAGAAAAGAGTCAAGTTTTATTGCCTCCAGTACTTTTAGTGTGTGGGTGCGCATGAGCGGATATGTGTGTTGAGGGAGGTTTGCTGTGGAGTATTAGTTACGCTTATGTGCTAATGAGATTCATTTTCTCCTAAATTAGGGAAGTGTTTCTCTGCACTGGCTAATTTTTAGGGAGAGAGAGAGAGTAGAAAGAGAAAGCGAGAATGACTCCAGTATCATCTCAGCTTTCAGACATTTTCATGTCTCCGATCCCATCATTGCATGAGATGAAATAAAAAACGAACGAGAACGTTATCAGCATTAAGTCATCCGTTTTCTCTTTGATAGCATGTGCTCTTTCTGTTCCATTAGCTAATGGTTGACTGGAAATCCAACTAAAAGAGGAAGCTCCTCACCAGTTTGTGGTCTACATCTTGTGAAATCACTTTCGGTTCACGTAGCACAGCGGCTGAGAATGAAAAGGTTCATTTTTACGTGCAAGTTATCCTCCAGTTCTTAACCCTCTTTGACTCAAAGGATCTGTCTGTGGGTCCAGACATATATTCATCACTACGTACCTTTCCTTTTAGTTTCACTGGAGTTATTGAATAATAAACCGAGAGGTTGTAGGAGGTAATATGCAGCAGGGATTCTCAGTTCCAGTCTTAACACACCTCATAGAGGGCTTGATCATTACCTCACAAGGTGTGTACATATACTTTACCCAGTTAAAATATATATTTTTTAGTATTTACTAAGGACTAAAGAATAGAACATACTTTTTAGTGAGTTAATACATTAAAGGCTTGTTAAATATGAGTATAAAGCATTATGAGGGAAAAAATAAGGTTAATAAAAGCACTTGGTATAAACAGTAGAGTCAGATTGTGTTCAGTTCAGTCTCCAGACATTAACAGAACAGTGTGTATGTTTCATTATAATGTGTGTTTGATTAACACTTAAAATTTTAAGATTAATTAACGAGCACGTCGTTGCTTGTTATTTCGGTTTTGTCCATTCAATCAAGGTAATTTTTTTTTTACCTGCAGTGTATATACTATGGATGTAACATGATGAACGCAAATGTATTATTCAGATTAAACAGTGGATTCTAAATCAATACAAATAGAGATACACATACATAGTACTGTAGGTGCAGTATTCCTTTTTTGTTTCGTTTGTTTTTAGAACGCTTGCTAGTAAGGTTCACAGGACATCTGGTTGAGACTAGAGATGTGCATCGGGTCTGGAATCCCACAGGACTTAAAAAAAAAAAAAAAAAAAGAACTCTTCCCAGAAAATTATGCAGGCATTATAATGAAATGCTACCTAAAGGACATCATTTTGACTCCCAGCAGCACTGCGTCCCAGCATCGTAGTAGATTGACTCTGATTGTGTGTCTAACAGACTTTTCTGTTCTTTCTGGAATACAACAAACTCGAAACTAAAGTAAATACGGTAAAACATTATTAGTTGGCTATTGCTGTCAGTTTCTTGATTTGGGAAAGTTGTTGTTGTTTTAAAAGATTCCCTAGCTTACTTTAGCTAACATTAGATAGAAAGCTTTTGATTCCTGAGATTGATTATGTAGAAGTTCAGGAGTTCTGCAACTATGGGTTACACACCTAGTATATACATTTGGCCATTAAAGCAAAATGTGTTCATTTAGCTGGTTTAAACAGTTTTATAAATTTATATTTTGTATATTAATATCATTTTGTAAAGACTGACAAACAAGGAAAACTAAAAACTAATTGTAGTTAGTGAAATTTAATTTCTGAAAACATACAGTATTGAAATTTTCCCTATGATTTCAACTCTATAACACAGTTAAACTGTATTATTCCTTTGGTGTTGCCACCCAACATCTAAATCCCAGTTTATTATAAAACGTGTCCATTACACTTCATTTGTTCTGCAAACATAATACATCTGTGTAATTATAGTACATGAATAATATATATTTGTATTTCTCAGTGTGAACACAAAAGTCAGCTTAGTATTGTTACTCAAAATTGTCTGGAATAGTCAAGAGTATGGAATCTGACACACAGGGCTGATGGAGGCTTGCGAACAGACCTGCTGAATTTCGGAAGCTCCCATTTCATGGCGCTTTAGTCATTGGTTGCAGATTGCAGTTGTTCTGCCTGAGATGTCGTTTGCGAGGCATGGTATTTGACGCTATGTTTGTATACTGTATGTTGTGTATATTTTGGTTGTTTGTCTCGTGCTGCCCTTTTGCTGCAGGAATGTATATCCAGTAAATCTGTTTTCCTCTCCTCATCTCTGCCTCATATCTGTTTTCCCCCTTGTCTGAGAGCGGAAATCTGATTTATAAAGAGGAGAGGAAATGGACGTACGGGCCCCTCGTGCTCCCCTCCAAAGCATCACGGAGATACAAGTGCACCGAATTGGATACTGTAGTTATATTCTCTGTGTGTGTGTGTGTTTAAAAGGAGAGTTGACTGGTCTAGAATCTCACTCCCTCTGTTACTAGACTGGAGCATGAATGTATAGGATCTGTGTATATGTGTATGTGTGTGTGTGTGTATGTGTGTAAGTGTGTGTGTGTGTGTGTGTGTGTGTATATATATATATATATATATATATATATATATATATATATATATATATATATATATATGTATATGTGTGTGTGTGTGTGTGTGTGTGTGTGTGTGTGTATATATATACATGTGTATATGTGTGTGTGTGTGTGAGAGAGTACAACATACCAGTAGTGTGTTTTTGATTTGCATATTATTCTTCCATTACTTGAACTTTCTGGACTTGGGCAGAGGGCGTGGGGGGGGTTGGATAGAGCATGCATATGATATATCCACAGTTCTGAAATGAGAGAGGTACTCGTGCACTGACACACACACACACACACACAAGTGTGAAAAACTGGACACTTTGCCAATGACTGTGACTTCCTTGCATGAGGTACGTTGAGTGTTTTCAGTGTATGTGGGAGTTTGTGTGACTTTATGTAAGAATGGTCCATCATGTGGATCATGTGAAGGGCAGGAGCTGCTGAAAGGAAAACTGCTGGAGAGATTATGCCATGAAGACATGTGCTTTTTATTATGCACACACACATTACATGCATGTTACACTCCACATTCCTCACATAAAAGAGATTTTAGGCAACACGCAATCATTTAATCAGCCAAAGTCATGTTATGTTCAAATACGTTTTATTTATTTATTTATTTTCTTTTTTTTTTCAATTTGATCTTCAAATCTAAATTAATCTTATAATACTAAAAGGATTTAAACTGAAAGATTCATTCTGGCAGCCTGAATGGAAACGTGTCATTCAGGATGGATGTTAATATCATCACGTTTTAAAAGTGTTCATAATGGAATAAATGAATCGTAATGCAGGCTATAGAAACTGAAAATCAACATGCACATAGTGTATTTTTGCACCCTGAATCGGAATCTAATAGGTACCTAGAGATTCCCAGCCCGTGTGTGCGTGTTTGTTTAGCCATGGTGGATATGATCCCTGTGGTCATAAGTCGGAGGAAATACATGAAATATATTACTTTAGATGGATTCACTCACTAGAGAACCACAAGCACATCATAGTTTACTACATTTAAGAATGATCCGATATGACTAATATGTTACAAAAAAAAAGCAAAGCAAGATTGCATGCTTTCTACTGATTCTTTCTCTTTGATTCTTTCTCTGTCTAGCCATATTTATGTCGAAAATCATAAATATTATTTTCATTATTTATCACTTCACAAATACATTATTTAAAACTGAGATTTTGAGCTGTTCATGTTCATATGAAAGAGTAATATCTGAACATCCTGTTCACACAGTATTTGTTTATTTATATATGAAGAGTAATATATGGTTCTAATGGTGTTAAATGTAATGATCTCATAATGACTGATATTGGCTGAATAAATACAGTCCTCTATTCTCATAACAGATGTTGAGTAAAATTGGACATCTCTGTGGACCTCTCTGTCCACTTTAAAAAGTACATACTTATTTGTCAATACTTCCCATAAATCCACTTGCAGTCATGTGTATGCCTGTGAGGTGTAAGTGTATAGACAGTATGTTGTATTGTAGTGTAAGTTACAGGTTAAAGAGGCACTTGAAGGATATAGCCAAGCTGATACTGAGAGACAGAAACCCAAACTAGTCTGGTATCTTCTCTGTGTGGTGTATGGTGTCCAATTCCAATCACTATTCTTTAATGGCTCACATCAGCAATCTGACCACTCTGGCTCGCTCTTTCAACGCCTGAGCTTTTTTCAGAATGTTCTCAGAGGACTCCGGCTGGAGATTTAGGCAGCTTTTAATGCGAGTGCTTTCCTGAAAGAGATAAAAGAAAGAAGAAAAAAATAAATGAATCAAGATCTGTGTCATTTAATCCCATCTGTGTTTGTCTTGCTTGCGCAAATGGATAAGGCATCAGCCAGGAAATATACAGTCACATACAGCATTAACTGATTATGCATGACGCTCCCCAGCCCTTCCCCCTTCACCCCACCACCGTTCAACACCGAAACTCCAGCTGGTTTTGAGTAAAGTAGCAATTTGTGAGTAAGTGCTCCCTCATAAATGTGCAGTAGCCCATAGTGGTCAATCAAATTGCTGTTTTTCCCTGATGTCTAGCCCCTGTGAAGGGCCTTGTCTGGTGGGGAAATGAAATCAATGCTCCCACATAAAAAAAAACCCCAAAAAAACCCCTACGCTCTGTGAACTCAGCCATCATTTTTTTCTCTGCTAAGCACAACTTGAAAACATCTGTCAGATGGAGAGAGTGAGGGCTGTGTTTTTCGGTAATGAGCGAAAGAGACGGCGACTCCCACAGACGACTCTGATGCTATTAAACTTGCTCTGTGCTCTCCTCCTCCTCCTCCACCACCACACCTCCCTCTCCATCTTGGAGGGTCTGTGGGGATAAACTTGTAAAGCCAACAGCATTGATGGCCATCACTTTAATGTAAGCGCCTGGTACCACCGGGGCTGAAAGAGCTATGGATTATTGAGGGAAACACATGAATCTAATAAATGCGACTTTTCAGAAGGGTTTTCTTTCCCCATTGTTGCGGGGATCAATCAATTTGGAACTGTTTGAGCTGAGGTACTTCCCTGTCAAGGGGGAAAATTGTTATTGTTGTAGAAATGCTATTCCACTCTGGGTGTGATTTAAGTAGGAGCAACTGTAGCTCTTTCTCAGTAAACTTGAAAAGGTGCTAAATCTGACTGTTTTGTTCAGAGACACAGCACAGTCCTCCGTTATTACTTACCATGATAACTCTTTTTAATTAAGGAATCAGGGACCTACATACAGAGCCAACGCACAGAGCATTCGGTAAATGTGAATGTAGAGTTCACGCTTTGATAATTACATTTATTAGTGGTGTGGTTGGACCTTGAAATCAAGGCCCATATTACAGTTAACACAAAAAACTTCTTTTGTAGCTTTTTTTCACAGTTGAAGTATAAACATATGGTCAGATTGTGGATCGCTCCTGCTGAAGTGCCAAGGAGGGTGGTGGTGATCGCTCAAAAGCCTGACAACTTGGCTAATGACATAAAAACCAAAGTTTAACAGCCCCCTGCTGCATTTGTACCCTTGTTAATGAACTGTTCCAACAGGAGAAAGAAATATGTTTTAAAAAATCTATGTAAATTAAGATATGCCTGTTTAAAAGAAAGTGTAAATGCAGACTGTTTTCAGTGAACAGTGAAAGTTTTCTTTGAAGCCCCCGACACAGCGCTGATAGAAACTCGGAGCTTCTCTGGGATCCTATTGCAGTTGCAAGTACAGTGCGTCTTAATGGGAAGAAAGATTAACACTCCTTGAACAACAGGCTTTTAATATGTCATTTTGAGTCTCGCCCGGAAGCCGTGCGTCTCTGGGGGTGAATGGGACGGGTGGGTATTGCATAGAAAAAAATATCTCGTTGTTTATTGGACAGTGTGCTCATTGCTTGCACAGCTTGATGCACAGAATGATGCACAAATGAATCTGCATCTGATTCCTGAAACTGTTACACATCATTAAGACAAGCTGTGGTTTGAGAACAGTTAATGAATCAACTTCAGCTGCGTGGACGCAAGTTCCCACCTGCTGGTCCCTGTGATATACCTACATAACACCCCAGTTTACTCTCAGATCAATCGAATTTACAGTTACACAGCTTCTTCATATTGGAATTAGGAGAGCTCTCAAAGCGATGGAACCATGTAACCAACTGCAATGAATCCCTAACATCTCACATCACTGACATCTCAAACTTAAATATATTGGCACAAGTCTGAATCGCTCGGAGGTGCAGTAGTGGTTAGTTGAGTAGCTTAATTGAAAACAGTTTTATACACTAGTATTTGATCTGTGTAATTTGTAAGTATTGTAAATGCATTGTATTTCTAAAGTTCTGTTTGATTATTTGCATTCATGTCTGAAATTTGTTGTTTTATAGGTCTAGCTAGCTAGTTGCCACGACCTTCAGCTCGTAGCTTAGCTGGTTTTTGGCAACGAGATAGAAGAAACTGCTAATGTTGATTTTAGAAAACCTTTTTGATGCTCATACTTATCAAGAGAGAATGAAATGTATATATTTAAAAACATATAAATCTAAACATAAATATAAGCTGTGCTTCCCCTATAACCAGCATTCGCCACTGGAACTCAGATATCCGATGCAGCTTTTATACTCCAACTTGTCATATTTTTATTATGGTGGAAACTGTGCGGTTATTAAATTTGGAAATATTGGACCCATCGCAACAGCCTTTATCAACTTATAAAACAAGCCTTCCGATAACACCTCATTGATTGAACTGTTTAAAATAGCAGGGTAGAAATCCACAGCACAAAGATTGTACTGGATAAAAATGGCATTATGAATTTTAGGCCTTTTGGCAGTGGACCAGGAAAAAACAGCCTTTTATCAGATTGGTTGGGCAGCACTCTACTTGGGTCTAAAATGCACAGGGGTCCGAAAGAGAGTACATTGCTGGTCCACGCAGAAATTGCAGGACGGCTCATTCACTGGATTCTGGGATGGATGGATGGATGGATGGATGACTGTAATCAGCAGTGTCTGCACACAAAAAGAGCATAGAGGAAAAAAACACAATAAATGTGTGTGCACATACACAAATTGAGATGGTTATTCCACTTTCAGTGTATTCCAATTATAAATTTCATGTTAAGGTTCCCTGTACCCTAAAGTGTTCTTCTAATGTGCTTGTCTCAGTGGATAAACCATTTACGATTCAGCTTAGAACCCTATAACATAGTGGGTTCCATTTCATAAAAAGGTCCTTTATTAAGCTACTGTTAAGCATCCTATAAACTTGTAAAGAACCCATTTTTTTCTAACAGTGAATGTGAATATCAAATAAATCACGTACGATTTGAGGTCAGCACAGCAATAGTTAATTCTTTTGTAATGTATTAAAGAGCTCCTGACCACACATAACCCAGCACCAGCTCTCATTCATCAGAGTTGCGTAGAAACGAGTGCAGATTTGAGCCACAGAATGACGCACAAATGCATCTGTGTCTGATTCACGCAGCGGTCATACATCATTGAAACAAGCTACGATTCGAGCCCAGTTATTGATTCAACTTCAGCTGCGTGGACACGAGCTCCCACCTGCTGGTCCCTTATGTACATGTCGTATACCTACCTAACACCCCAGTTTAGGATTCAGCTATCACAATTTTGTGGGGAAAAAAACAAGGAAACAAAGAGTGAAGCTCAGTTAGAGGTGCTTTTGTCTGAGGCTGCTGCAAATGAAGGCAGTTGTGGAACATAAACCCCATTACCTATAGTTTAGTGTGCATTTCTGATTATCATTATTTATTAATTTCATTGTTCATACTCCACTTACTATCCTCGTTAAATATATTAATCATACTGTAAATCAAGCATTTTTTTCAGGTTGTTAACACTTTCATGCATTGTGACCACACATTTGATCGTACAGATATGCCAAAGATGAAATGGATCGAAAAGAAAACTGATGGTGGAATTTGCATACGCTTACTTTACCCTCAGATTTGACTGAACTGTGAAGGATAAAGGTCAGTAAGTACCTGCTGAACAGGCTGTGAGTTCAGAATGGCACGATGAAAGAGATCAGAGATACTGTAGATGCCCCAAAGTGTGTTGTTCTACCACTATCTCTCTTTCCTTCCTCCTACTTGTCCCTTCTTCTTTCTGTAACCTTACACTGGCACTAGCACAAGCACATGAAAAAGAAAGGAGTTGAAGTTCATCATGAGGGCTCTGGGTGAAACTAGAATTCATTCTTGTATGAACTTGAATGCTGCTCATTTAGTATGAGCTTATTGAAGCACACTAAGGAGAAAATCAGTTCATTTAGTTTATTGTTTATCTTTTAGTTTGAGCATTTAGTCATCTCGCCGGTGAACAAGTTAAAGAAGTGCCCCTGTCGGCTAACAGGGCAGAGTCGGTCAAAGTGAAGTGGAATTTACAGTTTGTTTGTTAGAGGGTTCTCAGTGGGACGCTCTGCCGTGCGGCTCAGTGACTGCGTGCGGATGAGTCTTTGTGCACTGCCTGTACAGCTCCTCTAATCTCCTTAGAGAATAACCGCTTGTTCTCTCGTATAATAAGAAAACAATTTGACGATGTATGATTTAATGTTCATCCCAGCTTCCGAGACTGGAGGAACCTCCAGAGAGTCGCATAGGTATTACAGGTATTAAAGCCTGGCCATAACCGGAAACTCTCTTCACCATCTGCCTGTTACATGTTTTCCATGTTAATTCATGAACTCATTATGTGTTCTTGGATGTCAGCCTGTTCCATGTGTACATTAAGTGTGTGTGTGTGTCAGAGTGAGTGAAGGTCTTGTTTTACTGTGCCTGTGTTTGTTTAAGTTTCACACTTTTACCTTTGTTCTCGGTGTTGTTTTGGCTTGGAGGTTCAGCCAAGTGTGGCGGCAGGAGGGAGGGAATATGAGAGAGAGAGAGAGAGAGAGAGAGATCTGGGCTGAGTCCATCCCGCATACCTCTGTCAGACCTGGACCTAATGCGGGTTCAGGGGCAGGGTTAAAGAAACGGCAGTCCATCTGCAACGCGTCTTCAAAGCACTGCAACTCATTTTCACAATACGTCATGCTAGGGTGTAATGAGGTGACAGCCAGGCAGACCAGAGTAGGCCTTTAGCAGAGACTGATACTATCTCTGAGGCCTGTTTGAGGGGGGAGGGGGGGGGTATGTTTATTTAGATTGTGCCCCTATCTTGCCAATGTACCCTGACTTGAGCTTGAGGACATTCAAGCAACATTTTTTTTTTTCATGCGCTGGTTTATGAAAAACATGTCAAAGATAAGGACGGTGAATTACAAATGACCGTCTATATATTCTTGGGCAATATTGAAGTCTCAGTGGTGGTAGACACGTATTTTTCTCTGGCAAAGTAAGTAGGGAATATTGATTTATATCACTTTTGTCAAAAATCCACGTTATTCCTACTCGGTTCTAAATTAGGTGATTTTGGGTTTTTTTTAAATCACACTTCATGTTATTCAGATTACTGCTGATGTCTGCGACAAGATTAATCGGCTTGATTAAATGCAGTTTAATATGAACGACAACCTGAACCTGTGTGAGCGTGACCACGGGCCCAGTGTGTTAGTGTGTAAAAGCAGGAGAGCATCTTGAGAACTTGAAAAGCCATCTGTAAATAACTCTTTTGATGACATCCAGAGCTGCGGATCTGAAATTCCTTTGGCACTGACCCTGATATGTGTACCGGTTCCGTTTGGCTCTGCTCTGTTTCAGATTATTCGCCTCTGCTTATGCGTAGTCGCTTAGTAAGTAAACATGTCACCGTCTTTTTGATGCTCTTTTAAGCAGGTATTATCAAAGCTACTTTCAACAGGTGTCCCTTGCAGAATATATCTCTGTTCCTTTGATATCCTCTGTACGTCCGTCCCCTACGTGTTCACCAGTCCATCATAATTTAAGAGACACACTCGCACGTCTGTGCTGGTTTTTTTGGGGGGTTTTTTTTGTGTGTTCTGAGCACCTGCAACCCAACTGTCCTGCTTTGAACGTCCTTCACTTTAAGCTAGTCTTGCTGCAGCAACACTTCTCTCAAAGCTCATCTCCGTGCTGTTTGTGTTTGTCAGCCGCTTTGGTGATATTAGACACAAAATGCCCCTTTTGTGCCATGAAAACTGGCCTTTATGTGCTGTTGTCATTGTGCATTAAGAGCTACATTTCTCTCCCTCTCTCTCTCTCTCTCTCTCTCTCTCTCTCTCTCTCTCTCTTGCTTACTTTGCTGCTCTCCTCAAGAGGATAAAAGATGTCTTTGAGAGCCACGCACTCAGGCTGTGGTCCATGGCGAGGTATTGATTGACAGAAATTAATTAAACTTCCCTAGCGTGACGTGTGTGGTGTGATACAGTTAAACACCGCCATTCTGTTATCTGCATGTCACCAGTATGATTCAGGATAAACACAAATGATTAATATGATTACGTTAATGATATCTTGGTGCTTGTTTCCATTGCCGGCTATCGCAGCAACCTAAAATCAGCTGTGTCACATTATTCAAGGTCATTATAATGTTACTAGTTAGAACAGCTGGAGGTAGACTTAACGGATCTGTCGTGTGTATTATCTGGTGCTTATATATCTGTGCTGTTTGTTTTCTCAGCTGCAGGACGTTTCACAGAGAGGCTTCTTGATTGCTCTGCTTTTAGCTCTACAGGCTGAGGCTTTTAGACAGGATACAGGATCTGGAAGGCTCTGGAAGCTTAATCTGTGGTTTGGGCAAATCATAGATTCCATTTATGAAAATTGGAGGTCTGTTTCTGGTTTGAAGCCGTGTCTGTTAATGCAGTTAATGTACTGTAATTGGTCATTGGGACAGAAAAAAGTATGTTGTGGCATACAGTTCAGATGTGCTCACATTTGAGCATATATTGTGTCTGTTCATCTTCATTAGAGACAGTGTTTGATATTGCAAAGAGGCTATATGAGGGAGTAGCTTGTTTAGATGTAGACTAGCATTCTGCTTGATTATGGGGTTATGAAGACAGGCCATGCAATTAACTTGTGGAAAGCCAGGTCTGATTAATCAGACATACCTTTAATGACTATTTAGGTTTTACACTCACTGTGCTCTAAAAGTGATAAAAGGGCACATTCAGTTTCAAACAACAAGTATCCTGCATAAGCCAGTCTGGGCTGAAACCTGACCTATGCTTCCTTCTGAAACAAACTTCCCGAAAATGGCTTTGGAGAGGTTGAACCATGGTAATTTGGAAATGTTATTTTCTGAAAGGAAACTGGATGCCCACTGGATGCATTCCATTTTAAAGAAACTGATTAAAGCTCAAAAACCTTTTTTTTAAAAAAAAAAAAAAAAAAAAAAAAAAGCCCAATAATAGCCAGTAATTTCAAATTCGTTGGTCCGAGTCCATTTAATCTTTCTCATATGAAGCCACCATTGTACCAGTGTGCCACCATTGTACTTAAACAGACAACAAAATGTTCACTTTAACCTATTAATCTTTGCTTTTTACTCTCCACCCCACCCGTTGTTGTTTACTGGACAGCTAAGATCATTCTACTTTTCTGAAATAGCACGTACACTTTCCGAAGTTCATTTCAGCCTGTTGTTAGAATCGCTTCTAATGAAGCATCAACGTTCACGACAGAGTGATTGAATGCTCACATAATTCTGGCTCATGCTATATCATGTTGTGTGTATATAGATGTCAGTAGAAGCCTTCGGCTCACTCATGGCATCAAAAAGCATTTGGCTGTTTTACTTGTGTTTTTTGAACCCCTAATGACCACCTCCATTAGCCTTCATTTCTCTCCACTGGAGCACCTTGTCTTTTTCCTTCTCTGCACACATGGGCAAATGTTTTTAAATCAGATCGGAGCTGTTTCACTAAGTGACATCCCATCGACGTGCTGTCTGGTGCGGCCGACCTGATTATGGACCGGTATGGATCCAGCCCTCCCTCTTACCTTTAGAACAGACCTGCGGGCTGCAAACAGCAGTGGCACGACAAGGCAGACGGGGCACTTTCACGGTCAATGGGGTAAAGGATCAACATGTCTTAGCTTAACTGTACAGGAACAGTCTGTGACTCTTTCCATCAATTTCTCAGAATTTTACTGAGGTGTTTTTACCTTGAACATAAAGCAGCAAGAACAGATCCAATCTGTTTACAGGCTCTAGTAAAACCCAAGCTAGGCTTTTTATCAAGACTGTTAGGGCTCTTTAGAACACATCAGTAGAACACATCAGGCAGTGATGATGATGTAAAGGGCAATCCCACCCACATTTGATATATAATTTATCAGTAAAGTCCCACATGCCCATGTGACACACAGAGAAGCTGGTGTATTGGTAAGACTTGACTGAAATCGAAAGGAACGCTCCACCTGCACCGATGAATTCATTCCTGTTTGATGTCATGCAGTAGCCATATCGGGTTGCTGTCCCATAATACTTTCTGTGGGAGATGGATTGACTCATTCTTAGGTCTGGCCTCGAGGGCAACGGTGGGAAAAAAAATCCAACAAAGACAAAAAAAGAAAGAGGAAGAGTGAGAAATTAGTGTAACCCAAGCCGGGGCTTTATGTGCAGGGCTGCACATGTTTTACGAGACTGGTCAGACCAAATAAAACTCATTGGTGCGGGAAAATCGCCACAGAAATCACGCTATCCTGTTTAATAATGTCACTATGACTTTGTCTCTTTCGCAAGGGGAAATGGGAGACAAGAGACATGGGTTCTACAACCCTGACCCTCTGCAGAGAGAAAGATAGCTCAAAAGAAACGAAGGATGAGCTTTTCAAAAAGGGTAAGGGCTTCGTTTCCAAGGATGCGGACAGAATCTGTTCATGTACAAAAGGAAAGCCTTCAAAAGCCGTCTGCGAACTGTTCACATTGGAGCGCCAGACGAGTTCCTAACATTGGCACTGGCATTTAGTGTCGGTTTTACGATCAGAGCTTGGCGCCGTTTTCTATTTTCATCAATGCATTTGTGTTCTTCAAGTTCAGAACAGCTTTACGCTACTTACATGTAACACAACTCACTGTGTGAGGACAAGTCACGGTCATCTCGCGTGATCACTAATTCTTTCCAAATGATATAAAAGTTTCAGTTCTTTGACGTTGCTTCTAATGTTCTTCTTGTTTCTGTTGTAACTTGTACAATGAGAAATTGAAATGAGAAATGAGAAAATGAGAAATGATCAGATGTGTTTTCCATGTGCACCAAATGCACACAATTTCAGTTTGATGATTTGATGTTGCGACAGAAATGAACAAAGACAGGATGTGTGAGTCCCAGAAAGAGTCCGAGTCGACGCGCTATTGAACAGCTGACTTTACTCACACTTCTACAGTACACTAATCCCATATTGGGGATGTGAACCGAGCCAAAAGTCACACATCAAGTGGTCTAAATGTGGCTTAATTTAGACAGTGGAAGCTGGTAAAACCAAGATACTGCTACAGCTTTTCAGCTTGTCCATACGGAATATGTCCGCTGTCATTAGGTTTAATGTAATGTTTAATGTAACATTATGAATGTTAGTTTTCTCCAGGTGTATAATTTTGAACATTATCTAACAATTGCCAGACTGACCTGGTCCAGACAGCACCCAGTATTGTATCCAAACCTGCCTATAGCTTAAATATCAACTGTCCAAACTTCCACAAACATCTGGAGACTGAATATAACTCGTCATTCCTTTTACCTTGTAGTGACAATGACGGCCATCATCAGATCACTGGTGAACACAATCTAATCAAAGGACTCAAACAAAGGACTGTCATACCATTTGATAACTGGACATTAATAATCCGAACTAAATGGTCTGGACCAATCATAAGAAGAGTCTCTGAGTGTTAGTCTCCTAGTGGTGGCCTGCTACATACTGTAGTGTGTGTGCCAAATGGAGTGTCCCACTATGGCCAATCCCAAACCTCTCGAAGCCAAATTTACTTTTTACAATTATGCTTAAACTCTTTAGGAGTTTCTTCATCTATCGGTGCATTCCTGAATTATTATTATTTTTTTTTTTTGTTTCAATAAACTAAACTTTACACCGCTTTCGTATAACCGATGCGTTCTTGCTGCTGGGTGCTGAAAAACAAAACTAGAGCTTTGAACTCTGAGAACATTTGTCCAAATCCCACAAATAATTTGAAAGAAATGATGTCCAAATCCAATATAGTTACATCTTGTTGCTTTCAAACAGCCATTTTGAACTTTAATGATTAGTCAGTCATGACCTGAATAGTAATATATAGTGACATGATGACATGTAGAAGAAACACACACGTGCATTATACTACACTAAGTGAGTAGACAAAAGGTGGAAGAATGAGTACTGGCGTCTTTGTTATTTTTCCTGTTTTTGCAGAGCATGTCATTGATTTCCTGAGTTATTGCACGCACAACTGTCAGTCATTTCGACCAAACCTACGCCGGCATGTCAGAAAACTATTGTTCCAGATATATACTACATGGGAAGAATTCCCCAAGTTTGCCATTTTCAATCAGCCGTTCAAACACGCTTCAGTTGATAAAGGATGACAGAAACTCCTCCATGCATTTACGATTTTAAAATGGGCTGCATGAGAGAAACCCCCCCCTTCTCCTCATCCATGTGGCTCTGATGTATTTTCGTTAGATAAAAGGTCTCTACTCTCATTGAACAGAAGATGCAATGGAAATGTGTGAATTATAGTTTGCGGTCTTTATCTTAGCGCTAGACTTTGTGACGGAATCTTTGAAGGCATTTGCGAAGAACATCTAGGCAGTCTTTATTGTTGTAATGTTCTAACTGAATCCCAATGATGATATGCTTGTGGCATGTGGGTAAGTGGCAGGGTGTGGCTCAATGTGTTTGAGATTGTGTCATTCTCTTTTACTTTCCACAAGCAGAAACATAAGCTCGGCACAGTGAGTCACCCTGCCTTTTTTTACTTGCCACATTGCCTGCGAGGATCAGCCGCCCCCACCTTCCAGACAGGAGTAATCAGACACAAGATGAATTGACAACAGCTTCTCTTGCTCCGTTCTGTATCACCGTTTGGCTTGAGAGAGACATCATCAAAGTTGGTTGGAGAAATTAATCAGCACTTAGCTTGATCATCACAAGCATTTTAACAAAGAACATGGTGTGTCTGCCAGGGGAGTCAGCCAGAATAAACGAGTTGAAAAGTCCATCATTTTTCATTAAGCGTTTTTATTTGCATGCTGCTCACTTTTCCGTTGCTTTAATGAGCGTGGCATGAGCACGGCCTTTCATGTGGGGAGGAATGAAAAAAGTCCGCGGAAAAGCAAACATAGGCTTGGTTTTGACCATCTACACGTGCAGAGTGGTTGGTTTCAGTGGATTTCAGTACCGCATGCTGTGCGCTTATACATTTTGACCATGCTAGCTTGGTAAGGGTGTGTTTTTATGTGGTTTTGCTGATCAAGTCATGTATTTTTACAGCAAGTATATGCATGTGGACATAGTTTGAGTGTGTACAGTTAAGGAGTATTTATCCATAATCTTCTCAAAGTTCTTGCTCAATATAATCTTTTTTCCTTGGCTTATTGCTTTGAGTGTGTATGCATGTTTGTGCTGGCCCGTTGAAGTGCACACTTTGGGTTCCTGCTCGTAGGACTCCTCTTTGTCATGTGACTTCATAGTCAGACCTTTTGTTCTTCAATAGTCAGCCTCATCCTCATCCTCATGTCACACACAGTGAAGCACTAAAATCCCACATGCTATTAACACCCACCAGCCGACTTTTCTCCTTAAAACTAAACCCAAGACTGCAAAAACCCTTTGAAAGATCACCACTGAGTAGAAAAGCTCCTCCCCGGATCTCGGTACTGCAGACTGGTGATGATGAAAACCCGTGGCTTTTATACTCGCTGATGAATTGCGCGAGTGCATTTTCTCCAGGATCTCCAATAATCTCTGCTGTCATTTCTCATCTCCCTGAACTGAAATTGAGATTTATCAAAATCGGGCAACAGTCCGGCTTGTTTGATCCTCAAGGTGGGAAGGGTTCAGTTGCCTTTCCCTGAGGCCAATTGAGTGTGGAGGAGGCACTCTCTCTATACTCCCTTCTTTTTATGACTTTAAATTCGTCTCATCTTTCAAAGGCGGCAGATCCGATGGGCATGGGTGGCCCTGGGAATGCTGCTTAACGTTGGCAATAAGACGTGGAGACTAAGAAGACGTACTCGAATTAAGTCTTCACAGGGATGAAAGGACCCTGTGACTATTCCTCAAAAGAAGGCTACATTAATAAGTCTCTCATGGTCAGGTTACTGTAATTTTGGTTTTATGTGACTTGCACTGACACATTGAGAGGCTTTTGTCCATGTGGCACGTTTGTGAGTCCTCAAATGGCCTTAGTAACGGTAAAATACTTCCCTCTTTCAGTAATGCAGACAAATATAGCACATTTTTGACTTAGGCGGGGTGCAACCCAACATTTCCTAACCATTTTAGGGAAGGATTTTCTGCAGAATTGTGTTCAGGAGAGGATGAGCTGGATGAGGTGTGTTTCTGATTGTAGAGATGAAAATTTTTTGTTTGGATAATGCATTTTGCTGAAGTGACATTGTCCGGTGCAGAAGAATTTGGATTGAAGTCAGTAGAAGGTCCCAGAAGTTCTAGTTTAAAGTCATTAAGGTTCAGAATTAGTAATCGGAAGATTGTAAGTTTAACCCTGTATTGTTCAGCTGTACATTTGAATTGTGTCTCGTCTGAAGTCAAATTCACTTTGGATACAAATATCTGCCAGATTTATAAAGGTAAACGTGTCTGTGGTTGTGTTTTGTGAGAGAGCTGGACTTGGCCGTGGAGAGAAAGGGAAGTGGCATGAAGAGGGAGGAGGCTGTGCATCAGTGCTGTACAGATCCTGATGTGATAATGGGGTAATAATAGCAGGCCTGCCACCACCCATCTCCCACCACATCAGTCTCTCTCTCTCAGTCTGCATGTTCCTATTTATCCCTGCCTTGTTCTCTGTACATTCTGTTTCCTCCATCTCCTTCCACATCAGTCAGCTGGCTTCATTCTCCCTTCCCCCTCTAACACCCCCCTCCACCCCGTGTGGTCCTATTTCTCGTGCTGGTAAGATTTTACCCAGGTTCAATGAGACTCACTTCTCTTGGGTTTTTTTTTTTTTAAACCAATTTTTCTTTAGTATCTCTGCAAGATAATGCCACATGAGACAATTTCAATCTCTCATAGACGTAGATGTTTTCACCAATATTATAAGACCTGCTCTCTCTAATTTAAAGTCAGTGCAATGCATGACGCATTTCTTAGCTGCGCTTAGATTCCGCATCTCCTGTCTCTAATTCATAAGCCATTATGCCAGCTTTGCATTTCAAGAAGAGGCCAGAAATAAGATTTTTCCTGTTTCACAGATTGGCTCTTTTTACATAAACCTGTTATTTTCCCCCCTCAACTTGCTTTCATTTCACTGCGGCTATGGAACAGCCATCCAACTTCCTGTCTCTTTCTCACACACACCGCTTTCTAATTCTCTTCAAAGTGGAAAGGAACATCTCCTGGGTAACTTTTTTGCTAATGCCACGAGGCTCAGTCGGATTAGGCTTTAATGCCATTTAGGGCTTATGATGGCTGAGTCATTTTTTTTGGTGTTGTTTTCATTAAAGTCTATGATTTCAGCAGTATGGAGCTCATAAGACCTGGAGGAAATTGTGTGAAATCTTTGTATTTTTGAAGTAATTTTAGCTGTGTAAAGGATTTTTTTTTTTTGTATATTTGAGTAGTTACATTACAGTTTGTGGTAAAACCGATTTGATTAAAATGCAATACTTAGGTGGAGATTGTAGCAAGGTAATAACAGGTGATGAAATTTTGGTAAATAATTTTTTTGCTTTTTTTGTGCTGTTTCAGTTGAATCCGTGGCAGTTGGTCCTGCTGTTGGAATACCTGCTAGAAGAGACAGAGCTTAGTGTGTACTGTCTCAGCCTGCTGCAAGCGACATACAAACTGCGGAACCAGGATGCTGAGGTAACACACACACACACACACACACACACACACACACACACAAAAACAAACAAACAAACACACACACCCACACACACACACGGAGAAACACCACATCTGACACCAGCTTTCCTTTATACTTCCTATTACATCAGCGCTCCCCTGTTGTGCAGACTGGCACTGCATAGAGATTCACATTGGGTATAATCAACAAAAAGGAAAGAATATATAAATATATAACTCAAGAATTCCTTCACTTACATTTGTCATCTCCGGCTTGCTAGATCTAGATCTACATCATGAATTCCATAACGCTGTTTTGTGACAACGTCTGTCGTGCAAAGGGATATATAGCACAAGTAAAACTGAATGGAACTGAACCCCTCTTGTTTAACTGACTGTATGAATTGTATGTTGTATGAATCAGGCACTGTGGCTTTGCACCTAACACATCTGATATTAGAGCATGATATGGCACCCAGAAGCTTTTAGCCTTTAATGTTCATGATGTAGTTAATGTTCATGATGATTATAGTTATTATGGTATCTTTTGACAGATTTGGTGACTAAACAGCAGGGAACATGACAGTATGAACTCAAACTCAGACACTAAAACCCCACGCGTGTCACACTGAGCTAGTTGACTATCAGTTACCTGCATAGCCAGGGGGGCTGTGATTTTTATATATATATATATATATATATATATATATATATATATATATATATATATATATATATATATATATATATATATATATATAGAATAGAATTTATTTAATCATGGGATATCACAATTCACCATTATCAACGATTTTGTATTTATAAATATACATTTATATTTATAACTTGAACCTAATGTGACTAAAATAAAGTAAAAAAAAAAAACATTCTTGAGCTCTAGTGCTCAGATAAATAGGCAGTACACATTTGAACAATAAACCTAAAACTTACTAAATACTAATAGCTGGATTATGTTCATTATGTAAATCTGTACTGAGGGGGTGTGTCAAATTGATTTTACAGTTAAGGGGGTCTTTGGCTCCAAAATGTTTAAGACCTACTCAGCTAGCTATTTGGGATGGCAGAAGATCTTGGGTGTGTTTATAAATTGCACATTCATGTTCCTAAATTCTGATCTTTTTAAGCAAGGATAAAGGTGTGGAGGTGGAGTGCATTTTTAGTCATTTCATGGGCATTATATGCAATAAATCATTTATTATTCGCCAAAATATTTTAATGGTCAAAAAATGACAAGACATTCATTTTTGGTCTTCTCTCAGGCATGGTGCTTGTGCCGAGCAATTGACTGCTACATATGCTACATCATCCCACAAACTGCAAGCTGAGCAAGCGAAGGCGTCGCCTTAATCACATTCATTTGATTTAATCCCATTACTCCTCTGCCTCACGTGCAGCGTAACCCAGCATAATGAGGCCTTCCGAGTTTGAGCAGCTTCACAACATACAGCCTCAGCTCACAGTCTGAAAGCTTTCCTGCCTTCAACTCAAGTGAAAGCAAAAAAAAGAAAAAGTCCATCTTTGGCCGTCTGAAATATTGCCACCTGCTTTTGCTACGCAGCTCGTGGTAGTGCTGCGTATAAGCTCACAGTGCCACCTTTATGTTCTCAAATAACAAGGAAAAAAAAAACCAAACAAACAATGCCTTATCTTTTTAGATCACTATTTAGTGAAGTTATTCGTGTACTGAGATTGATACTCTCACTAGCCATAAATACTTTTCAGACCCCAACCTCGTGTAATTCATTTGAAAGATAGACATCACTATATAAACATAAAATCATTCCATTTTTGTTTAAACAACAGCAGCAAAACCAGCAGCTGACTTCAGCGCAAGAGCATATTTCACAGATACGTCTTGGAAAAACAACATTTCCATTTCAGGCAATACGAATCTCCACCAGTGATCTGCGCTTTGGACTGTTCTCTAGCACGATCGCACCAGAATGATTGTCTTTGTGGTTAATTAGCTCAGTGTCGTACTGAAAATATGAGACGCTTTTACCGAAATCCATTTATTTTAAGAAAATAAATAATCCTTATATATATATATATATATATATATATATATATATATATATATATATATATATATATATAATCTATCTTTTTTTTTTTTTAAATGGTCTGCACTTATATAGCGCTTTTATTTTAACCTTAGTGGTTCCAAAGTGCTTTACACTGTGTCTCATTCACCCATTCACACACCAATGGTAGTAGAGATTCCATGCAAAGGAGCAACTTGGGGTTCAGTGTCTTGCCCAAGGACACTTCGGCATGTGGAGACGTGGGCCGGGAATCGAACCGCCAACCCTACAATTAGTGGACAACCCGCTCTACCACCTGAACCACAGCCGCATTATTGTGGGTTTGTTTTTTTTTAACAAAACTACAGTAATTCTGGAAGTGACTGTAGAAGGCACCCTAATCTTTCTAGTATTTAATCTGCCATTCGGTTACACTTCCCTGCAGCCAGTTAGGCCACTCTGTGATTCTGCTCCATTCAGAGCAGGCCAGCTTCTTCATGGGAGAGAAATCTGGCAGATCAGCAGTAAGCCACCAGCCCGGTTTTTTTTTGTAATGGAGCACTTTTAGAAGGCTAACAGATGGAAAGTGATAGGACGTGGTAAGCACAGTGAGTCCCAGACTTCCATGGCTCGTTTCAGCCTGGAGCCCATGGGCAGATTTTCAGCCGAACCTTCCAGGAAAAACAAAAGGCTCTCTAAAAATAAATTGGGTTATTACTACCACTCCCCCTCTCACTGTCTCCTCTCATCCTTCCTTCTCCCATTCTGCCTTTTTCCCTCCCTCCCTCCTTCCTTCCCTCCCACCCTGCTTCTTCTGCGTGATAGCTGTTCTCTTTCCAGCAGACATAATTTTCCAGCCTGCCATTTATTGCCACGCTGAGGTAATGTAAGCTTTTAGCATGGACTTTATTAGCTTCAAGGGCAGGGTGGTGCTCAGCGCTCAAATCATACTTTTTTTTTTCATATTGACACTAATATCGAGCCATTCCTGCAAACTTTCCAACACCCAGCATTTTAGGAACATGTAGTCAGTACTGAGCATCCCATCATGCGGCGAGGGAAATTATGAGACAAAAAAAATGTATGCACAGAAAAATGAGATTCATTTCCTTGATGTTGTATAGTTTGTGAATGTGATCTGTTCAATAACCCAAAACGTCTCAACATGAAGCAGATGCAGTTGTACTATGCTGCAGGGCAGTATGTTGTGTTTTGAATTGGCTGTAAATCTTGTGTAGATTACCCAGGCAGCCAGGCATAGCTTTCAATGTGATGCTTTGTGATAAGGTGAGCTGAAGGTTAAAGGGTTATGGCACAACTTAAAGCTGGGTCGCTGTGTGGTTTTGAGTTTGGGCAGTCTTCCCTCAGGCAAGTTTTCATTCTCCTGACAAATGAAATCCTTGTTGTTTTATTGAGCCCAATTTCTTTTACACATGATGGAGTCTTTGGACTGTGCTTGAGATTCCCACAGATGTTTACACACCTCTCAGAACCTTTACTCCCAGGAATGCAGTGCGTGGCATGTGAGTATGGGGTGAGGTGTGGGGCTTTAGCCTGATGGCGTGTTGTTTCATGCGGACTGTTCTCTTTGCGTGCGTGCTTGTGCTTGAGTACCATCTGTTGGTCAGGGACACAGACCGCATTGTCCCACAGCTGCTTTCAAAGACCAGTCTCAAAGTTCACTCGGTCAGCCCGGCCAGGAAAAGAGCATTTGATATGAGCCACGCCAAAGAGCCTCAGAAATCCACTGGATACACTGTGCGCGCGCGTACGTGCACACGCACATGACAGAAAACCAGTCTGTGACCTTTCCTATCAGCTAATCTCTTAATTGCAAGAGATTTTTTTCAATTGTTGCTCCATTTATCACGTCCCGTGCTTGCTTTTTCCAAACCAGTGTTTTGAGCAAATTACTGATTTAAAAAAATCAGCTTATTGATTAGGGATTTTTAAAATGTGCACAACTACAAGAAGATGAAAAAAGTATTTCTTTCATTCGCACAGGTAGAGAAACAAAGCAAAGTGCTTCTGTAGATGGCGGACTGTTTCAATGGGAGCTGAACTTTGTTGGGGTACTGAGTGACCACAGGTTCATTAGCTACATGTGTCCATCCATCCATCTTCTGTCCTGCTTATCCTACACAGAGTCACGGGGTGCCTGGAGCCTATCCCAAGGGACTCGAGGCACGAGGCGGAGGACACACTGGACAGGGTGCCAACCCATCACAGGGCGCACACACACAACAACAGACAATTTAGAGATGCCAATCAGCCTACAACGCATGTCTTTTTACTGAGGGAAGAAACCAGAGTTTGCTAAGTGCGTCAAATAACTAAAAAAACATAACCTGTCTTTTTTTTTTAATAAATGTTTTGCTTTTATCAAATGGTATGGAAAGGTCCCAGGAGCATTTTTGCATGTTTCCAAGAAAGTCGAAAACACATTTTGCAGAATGTAGTATTTTATTGATCATGATCATGTCAGACCAACACCTGCTTGTTGTATTGTAACCGCCGCTCACGCTGCATCACAGGGCAGCATGACACACTCTCAGGAAAGCGCTATTTGCCTTCTTCCGCATATACGAAATCAAATACCCTCGAGCCTAGTGTATAGTGTCGCCGTGAACGAAAGGCCACAGCAGTGTCCGTATTCAAACTTGTTAACTTCTGACGATAAGATGAACGCTTTTCTGTTGAGCCACTTGTGAGTCTTTTGTTAAACATCGTTTAGATAACATTGCTTGGTTTATTCTGTTACAAATGCGCACACATATTTCTACTAAAATGAAATGAAATGATGATCTTAAACTAAAGCCTGGCACAGTTTTAAAGAACAGTTTTAGCAAACTGGGACTTTAAAAAAAGGTAAGAAAAATTCCTAATGCAAGTGGCATGGGACGTTGTACCTGTACCTAGGTGATAGTAAGTGTGGTGTGTGCATGTGTCTCCTCTGTCACCCCTGACAGTTGCAGCACATCTCAGAGTTACATTGCTGGGGAGAGCCCCCAGGCACAACAGCTGCCTGGCCCCCCCCCCCTCCCCCCTCCTCTTTCTCTCTCAGAGGAAACTAAGTAATTACACAGGCATTCCACAATTTTTCACTCCAAATGGTCGTGTACACGATGCTAATGCATCGTCTTCTCTGTCCTAGACACGGCTTAGCAAAGCACGGTCCTCTCTGTCTATGTTTATGCTGAAGTGATTGGACAGACCTGGTGAGAGGAAGTAATCAGAGTGAAAGCACAGAATTTCTCTCTCACTCTTTCTCTCTCTCCACCTTTTTTCTTCTGAGTGTTGTACTTGTCAGTATCATCGAGTCAGGATAGTAGGAGTTAACCATTCTTTTTCTCACTTTCCTGTTTTATTTTTTTTCCTTTTACTCCCAGTGTCTAGACACACACACACACACACACACACAGAGGCATGCAGTTTGTGTGTTACTCCCTGTGTGCCTGGTGGATGTGTCCTGATAATTACAGCTGGGTGTTTTCTCTAGGAAATGACTCTGCCTGCTCTCAGTCTTTGTATGCAGTCCAGCTTTAAAAGTGCTTTTACTGCTGCTCTCCTACACACTCAGTGATGTGAGAGATATATATATATATATATATATATATATATATATATATATATATATATATATATATATGCATATATGCACACAAACACTACGGACAAAGGTTTAGACACACTCATTCTTTATTTTTATTTCTTTCCCCCACATTTTAAAATAATAATAAAGTCATTTAAACTCTGGAGTAACACAAATGGAACTATGGTAATTATGTTGTGATAAATAATTCTAAATAAATCAAAATAATTATTTAATCTTTTAGCATCTTCAAAGTAGATGCCCTTTTTACCTAGAATTTCCAGAAATGTATTCTTGAAATTTCTTCAACCGAGTTCTTGAGGAATTCCCCCGAGATGCTTTTTAAACTGTATTAAAGGAGTTCCCACCTACGCTGGACACTTAATGGCTGCTTTTCGGAATATTTCGTTTCAAGTCATCCATTTAAAAATATATATTTTTTTGTAAATAAAATGTTAGTTTTCTAAAGAAATGAATATCTTGGCACACTGATATTTTTGTCTACAACACTGATTTCAAACATTTAATCATACACCTTCAGACCAAAAGCTTTTTAAGATGATGAGAAACATTTCAGTCGAGTGTCTCCAAACTTTTGACCGGTAGTGTATATACGTGTGTGTATAAGAGTGGAAGATGTGCAGTGATTCCATTTCCTAACATCTTCCAGAGTTACTTCACACCTTCAGCATAAAGCTAAACACTCTGTCACCCTCGCCGCTCATTAATCATTAAACTCCACTTGACAACTTCATGCTCTTTCACACACTTCCTTCCTTCCGATTTATTTACCCACATTTCAAACACACACACACACACACACACACACACACACGATAATGGTAAATGGTCTGCACTTATAGCACGCTTTCTTAACCCTAGCGGTTCCAAACTGCTTGAATATGAATATGCACACAATTAGTAGAAATATCTGTGCGTTTGTTCTTTATCCGTACCAGGAACGAAAAGATATACACACCATAAATGTGCAAAAACTCACCGAATCGAACAGGCAGTGCAAGAGATGATGTTGCTGTCATTTAATTCAAATTTGCTTCCAGAATACATAACTTTGCCAATGTGATCTATCAATTCAGACAGTTAAAGCCAGCCAAAAATGTATAGAGGGAAAAAGGACTGTTGTGAACATGGATAGAGAGAGAGGGATTATAGAAGGATGAGGGAGCTGGCTGACCTCCAGCAGGTTAATGTATGTGTGTATGATTGTGGAGGTAAATCAGCAGTAGACCGGAAGTAGAAGTTATCAGCACGATGCCACTCCACAGTAGAGCAGCCCAGGAGAGAGCAGGTGGGATGGTAAATCCAAACACACACACACACACACACACACACACACACACACACACACACACGTCATAAACAGGTCATAGACAGTACACACACAGCTTAGACACTACAGCCTTGCATCTTAACACTTCTCTGAACACACTTTAAGAGGTTATATTATACCATTGCCAAAGAAGTTTAAGAGATAAGAGAACATCGGATGCTGTTTCATTTCATTGGGAAATTTATGAAACGGAATACTGCAGCGTTTTTCCACCTAATCTTTGTCCAGCATATCTGCAGTGTATATGAAGTTACCACAGGTAATAATTTTGTTGACCTGTACTGAGCAAAGAACAGAAGACCTGCTTTCTTGAAACTCGCTTATAATAATGGAAGTCTAACTAGCAGTTTCAGAACTCAGTCAGGAAACATTTAAAAGACAAGCCTGAATAACTGAAAGCAAAACTACATTTACATTACGGCAACATTAATGAGAGAAGGTTTTACCAAAGCGGTTATCCAGTTTCGTCCAGCTTTCCAACACTGGCGCAAGATGGTAATAAGTCATCCTGGTTACTAATCATGCACTTTCCTGAAGGATTTATTGCAGCAGACAAACACAGTCTACATTGCTAATATTAACCAGAAATTCCTGCATCCCAAAAAATGATATCTTAGCAAGTGAAAATATCTTGAATATAGGTAAATGTATAGAATTTCTTATTGTGCGATTCATATAAAATCAAATATCTTCATATCTAATCTAATGTCTTTAGATGCTTTTACTCATTTCAATCTTTAGATTTGCTTATTCTACTAACACAATTTTGCTTCTTTCTAAAAACAAATGCTTAAAATGAGAAACATCATCTGGCAATAAAACAAAACTGTGCATGTGGTTTATTGTAATCTTAATAGGAAATGTAAGATTATTTCTAGATTTGACTATATTCAAGATATTTTCACTTGCTAAGATGTCAGTTTATTTGCAATGTAAACATAGAGTTTAATTGATTTCTTATGTATTTCACAGAAGTGTTTGTTAATTCCCCTTAGACTTGTGGTTTGTTTACAGCACTGATGCATCCGTTAGGAGATTAGGGTAAACGAAACATTGGGGTGTTTCATAAATTGTTCCAGGTATATAACCTACTCATAAGTTGTTGTTTTTTCAAAAATGTATTTGTGTCTGTTCTGTCAGGTGTGTATATATGCCAACATTTAAAGTATTCTGTTTGAATTAATTAAGGATATTGAACTGAAAGGTATGCATGTCCTGATGTACTATGCATGAAGAAAGGTGTTCAGTCATATCAAACGATGTGATGCTGAGATCCTGGGAAATTTTAGGTTAGAATTCAATTGTGTCTTGTTTGTCTAGCTGAGTGGATAAGTGGACAATTAAACAAATAAAATGGACATACTGTATGTAAATGCATCTTTGGTTGAGTTATACTGTTGAATGCTTTTAAGGCTCAGTAGTGGGGGAAAAGGAAATCAGGAATAACGTAAGACAGATTTGTCAATTTCTGGTCATGCTTTTATCTCTTGTTAGAGCTCTTGCTCTTGCTGAGCAGAGGGGTGAGTCTAGAAGTAGGGAAAAAGCAGCTTCAGTGTGGAATGTGAGAGGTAGTGGGTCAGGTGGTGTATGGGGGAGGATTTTGTGAGGTCAGAGAGCTGACCAGGCTTCTAGGGACAGGGAAATGAGAGAGAATGAGAATAGGAATGAGAATGAGGAAAGGGACAGAGCCAGTCTGTGATCTCTCCAAGCAGCACAGCTAACAGAGCTCTCTTTCATACACCAAAAGGGACACACACACACACACACACACACACACACAAAAGAAAGAGTGCCCATTTAAACTGATCAGGACACACAAACCATGTGATTTTGAATATGCGTGTAAGGTGTTTTGCTGTTGTTGCTGACTGTACGTTTGTGCATCTGTAGGTGAAACATCGCTGGTGTGAGCTGGTGGTCAAGCATAAATATACAGCTGCATATAGAGATGTTGAACACTTTCTCATTCATGATCAGGTACGTCATGACTCATACACTCAGCTTTTGAAGCCTTATAATGACTAGTGAACTAGAATACAGACATCATTGATGTACATGCATACATTATGTACATGTGTGTGGTGTGCTGTAGGCTATGGGTGTATATCTGTATGGCGAACTGATGCTGCAGGAAGACGGCCAACAACAGGCTTTAGCGCGACACTGCCTGTCAGCCATCAAAGATGATATGGACCAATCAGCACGCAAGATTGTGGAGGAAATGATCCTCTAATTCAGGAAAGGAGCAGGTACGGTTCTTTTTCAACCTTTCAACTCCAGCTTGTGCCCATTACCCCTTTCCTTCTAATGTTTCGTTTCCTGACCTTTAACCAGTAGCAACTGCTGTGATGTACACTTAACAATTACATTGGTTTGAGAACATACACAATTGAATGAGATCATATCTGTTAAAAAGGGACAATCTAAAATTTGGTCATTTTATCTCCCCTGACTTTATCGGCAAGGTTTTATGGCAGGACATGCATGTTTTTGTCCCAAGTCTGGACCAAAGTTTAATTTCCTCTAAAAGGGCACTTCCTGCAAAGCACAATTCTTTTGAACGTTTCTGAAAACAAATCATTAATGAAAGAAAAGCACTGTGCACTGAATTGTGTGCTTTCATACCTTAAAATGGGCCATTGTTTGTACATGATGGCCTTTTTGTAAGAGTTCGCTCAGTACGTTGACCACCGTGAACGCCTATTCTCCAAGAGCTTCAGCCTGCCTTCCGCCCTCTTCCAGGAATCCTGTCAAGTTCTGTTTGTACGAAGAAGAATTTCAGAACACATTCCTCAAACAGATCTGGGGAACAAGAAGAAAAAAAAAAGGATCTGCAAGTGTTTTCCTTCCTTCGTGACAGGGCTTTAAGAGATAGTAACAGTTCTCACTACTTGCCCGTCCACCTTTTCATCGTGTTTTTTTGCGCTCTGAAGCATCATGGGTGAAATTCCCACGCTTCTCATTACCATCCTGTATTTTTTGCTTCATTCTGAGCTGTGAAGGAGAGACATATGGTGTGAACTGTGGGCAGAAAAGGAGTATAATGGCTTTGAAGCCGCCTATCTTACCGTGTCTTCACGCATCGATATGATCCTGTTTAAACGAGCAGCATGTCACATTGGGCCTCGCTTGAAGGAGCTGCTAAATACTTGTCAGCCTCTGGGAATGGAGGACTTATGGGCCCTGCTAGGCTGGTAGATAAATCCATTAGCCATCTCCCGCCAACCTTTTTGGTGTGGTCGCCTCGCTTTTATCCACCGACGAGACAGCTTTATGTGTTTGGAAACAGGCAAGGGAGGAGTGGCTTTTTTACAGGCTGTGAGGATTTCTGCTGGCTGCAGCACAGATAAATCATGCTGGTTGCAGCAGCTATCCGACATCCCAGGCCTGCGACATAGCGCTTGCTTTTGGACCCGTTTGTCTTTGTCGGACGACGTCTGGTCGTTGTCATTAATTTGCTCGCCAGGCGCCTTCAGGTTACTCGGCCTCTGCGCCTTGGGAGATGGAGGCTGATGGCAGTGGATGACACCTGTTGTTCTGAGGTGTGTGGTGGAATAAATCATGTAGCACTACCACACCTAGTTTATGAGCACAGAAATGGGGTCGTTTCTTGTGCTTTTCATACAAGAAACCACATGAGAAACGGAACCTTAACTTCTTAAAGTAACACCTGTTCAAATAGATTCTCTTAAATTGTTGATCTGTTCGTTTTTAGCGCAGTATTTTTATCCATGCTGTTAACATCCACACTATCTGTAGCTTACTATCAGTGTACAGGTTTTTTACAAAGTCAAAGATGAGTGTGAGAGGTATGTATGAGCTGGCTGCACTGGAATCCGTCTCAATGTGGATAATGAGGGCCATAACCTCAGCTCAGCCGAGCGTGGCCAATTGCAGGAGTGTGTGAGCATCCGCAGCGCTTTCCTTTCATGTCGGGGGCTGTGTGGGTTCCTGGCGTGCTGATTTGTGACTTAAGATAAAAATCACATTGCCAGGGATTACCACACAACCACCGCCTGGTCAGCTGCCATAGCAACCACAGGCAACATTGCAGTTTGAAGAAATACAAATAAAAGAAGGTGTGATTGACACAGGAGGATGGAAGGTGGAGAAAGAAAGTAAAGTAAGGGGACATTTCCCTCCCCACCCCCCCAGCATGGGTGTTACCGACCATGCACACAGAAAAGACTCTCTCAGGCCAGGTGCAGAGCTTAGCTGATTGGTGAACAGTGATTGAGCTCTTTGTTCACAGTGGCTAAGTTCTGCACTTGATGTGAGCATTACTAAGAAAAAGGAGAAAAAGTTTATAATTAATCATGTAACCTGTCGGGGACCCTGTTTTCACCTGAGAGAGTGGACGTGAATGAGGGCAAGAACATTAAGAGGCCCCAGGAAAGAAGGTCTGGAAGATCAACACAATAGCACTGCTTTGACATTGTTTTTTTGTTTCAAAAGCTTCCAATATACCTGGCAGTATCTAAAACCTTCCTCTATCTTTATATAGAATTTGAAAATCCCTACACATTTCAGAGAAGGTGAGCTGATTTGAAGCATAGGTTATACCAAACTGTTACTCTGTGGATCTGGTTGGAATGTGAGATGACAAGCAGCTGAGAGTTAAATTATATTTGTTTTACTACCGATGGCCAAAAACCAACAGACCAAGCTAATTACACCCATAGTGAGAAGGCAGAGTAGAGGAGTCTTCCTTCTCATCATCCTCCTACAACACATTCTGCCATGTAATGCTTAGATTTACTACCACTGCTACACAAAAACATGATAGTGATATGATTCATGATAGTTCAATTTCAATTCAATTTTATTTGTATAGCGCTTTTTACAATAGACATTGTCTCAAAGCAGCTTTACAGAAATATCAACATGGTATACAGATATTAAAGGTGCGAATTTATCCCAACTGAGCAAGCCACTGAGTGGCGATGGTGGCAAGGAAAAACTCCCTAAGATGTTTTAAGAGGAAGAAACCTTGAGAGGAACCCGACTCAGAAGGGAACCCATCCTCATCTGGGTAACAACAGATAGTGTGAAAAAGTTCATTATGGATTTATATGAAGTCTGTATGGCCTTAGGAGCAGCCGTAGTCCCAGCAGTCTGGAATTAGAGAAGAGCAGTCTGGAATTAGAGAAGAAACGATCATAGTTCACATCACTACCTCAAAAAGGGTGGAATTCTGAGAAGTGCTGTAGACAGGTGGCTTATGAAGTCAGAAACATTTAGCGTCAAAGAGCTAGAAACATCTACGATGCTGGGCTTAAAAAAAATACAGATCTACTTTTAGCCTGATTGCTTAAAATAGAGAAGACAGCAGTGGAGACAGGAAACACGTCGAGTGAGTGGACAGCTAACGGCCCTTTTTGCCAGCACACTGTCGCCTAAGCCATGACAGATACAGGAGATAAATATGAAATCCGGGAGAAGCTGAGCCATAAATGTCTATATTTAGAAACTGGTTAAAGATGCATTACCATCAGAAGGCTAGCACAAATGGAATTAGTGGCACAGGCTGTATTTAAAATATCATTAAGTTCTATTCCAGGGGAAATGAAGTACTAAGTATCTTCTGTGGAAGTGAATTAGTCCCGTCTGACGGTTTGTGTATGGATCTCCTACAAGCTGTGTTGAGAGAGAGCCAAGAGCCAAATGGACCTGGCCTCCCGTGCCTACTGAGCTGATTACAGTACTGCAGAAACACTGGCTCAGTTCAGCAGGAACAGGAGTCTGGTCTACAGACCCCTGACCCAACAACGTCCTCCTGCAATGTTGAAGTACTGAGGACACGTGGTGGCTCCAGCTGGGATGCTCATGGCATTTATGCCATTAATGTACATTTTTTGCTAACAGCAATCCAGTATCATTATCCAGAGCCATGGGGCTTGTATGGGCCAAATGGATAAAAGAATTATGTGAGAAAGTTTCACTTACAGAACAAGGCTTTAGTCTTTCCCCCAGCCCCCCACCCCCACCATGTCAGTAAACTTTTTTTAAAAAAGATCCATATTTAAAATCCATATCCACTTGTTTGTCTCTTTGAACAGGACTGATGCAGACTCTCCTCTTCAAGCCCTGGCCGCCGAGTGTGAAATCAGCTCAGGGAAATCGACAGCGGCACACAGGCACCTGACACCACAGCTAATCACCACCTTTCTTTTCAAGGAGAAAATATATTAAATATATTAAATATATTTAAATAAATACACACACAGGACAATGGAATTTTTTTTAGGCATCCAAGTGATCATTGTAGAACTCTTACATTAATATTAACAATGAAATATATATATATATATATATATATATATATATATATATATATATATATATATATATATATATAATATATATTTTAAAGTCAACACTGTATGTTGTTCTGCTGCACTGGAAGATTTCAGTAGACTACAGCGACCACAGAACCAAATACATGGTAATGGTTTGTATTACAGGATTACTCGTTTATTCATGCAAAACATGTTACCTCAGCATTGATATTCTAGTTATGACTATTTGGAAACACTGAAAGGTCGGTTTCTGGTATTTAATCCTGCTTGGTCACTGGATGCTTCTACTATATAGCTTTTTTTGCTACATTATTTAAGCACCATGTCAACTAGGCAATTAAATTATTAATATTACAGTAGTGCTTATGTCGCTTGTGACTTCCAGTTATGTGATTTCACTGTTAATTCTATTGTTTTTTTTTGTTTGTTTGTTTGATTGTTTAAGAAAAAATGTTTACATTGTTTTATGGATTTTGGAAATAAAATGAAAGCTGTTCTCCAACACTTTTTATATGATCAGAACCTGTCCTTAGTATACTGGCCTTGTGGAACAGCAGTGTAGTTCTTATTTAGGTTTAGCTTTGGTTTTTAGTGCAGTAGAACACTATAGTATCAGGCTGGAGTTAGTATACTTAGTGGTAGTTTTGAGAAAGACCAGAACAGAGCAAAAGAATAGAGGAAGAGGCTATGCTGAGAGACTGAGGCCAGCTGGGAAACGTATGTCTCACGTATGTCCGTAGTGCATAATGCCATATTATTTTTCAGGAAAATTACTGTTGTGGGTCACTGAGTGTACCATCTTCAGCTGGTTGCCTATCATTTTTTTTGATACAATACTAACCAATATCAAAGCTCTGGGTATTAGCTGGTATCAGATACTGACATGCTTTTAGTAACCTAGCCTGCACTCAGCTAGCTTCTGTTTTTAAGTCATGCAAAAAAAAACAACAACATATAATAATAATAATAATAATAATAATAATAATAACAACAACAACAACAACAACAACAACAACATCAGTGATATTATTTAAGACAAGGTGTGTCCTGAGTTCATGTGCAAGATCAGCGTTGTCAGTCAACATATGTTCATAAAATAATACATGTTATTTGATTGGATTAGAAAACAAATTCAATCAGAACATTTCCTGCAACAGACATGGAGAAGGATGTGATTCAGATCCTGTAAGCTCCCTCATCGCAGAGAAACTCGATGGTAGGTTTGTCTAAATGTCTCCTGACTTCAACAGCAAAAACAAAGCACATTTAGCTACACAACAGAAGCATGGCTTCCAAATATAATTGACAAAAAATGCATATTTAAAATTGTACATTTCCCTGAATTGAGGACTTTAAAAACAAAAAAAAAACAACAAAAAACCAACAATGATTTCCTTATGTATACGTGTATCTGTTCCTTTTAATTGGCCTGATGCGTCATCACATATTGTCCCTGGCTTTCAAAATAAAGCCAGCAGCTGTGCTCAGCGTATAAATGTCATTTTCAACAGCCCAGGCTTTCAGTGTGGAACCAGACCATGCCAGGAATCCTTGTCCTAATAAACAGCTTACCACATGCCAGCGTTTGGGCAAGTCCATGTGTTCATGTGCAGCCTGAGGCACTATGCTGTGTGGAGTCTGTCCTCAAGCATCCTGAGCCTGGCATTCACTGCACCATCTCCTTTTAATCTCTGACGCATAGAGAAGAGCATACACATGGCACTGCGCCTCACACCAGCATCAGTCAGCACCTACACACACAAAAATAAGCTAGGTTACTTTACCATATGTACAAGGGTGAATCAAATGAAAACCTTTTGTGTGTGTGTGTGTGTGTGTGTGTGTGTATATATATGTATCTATCTATATTATATATAAACACACATGCACACACACATACATATAATATATATATATATATATATATATATATATATATATATATATATATATATATATATACATATATACATATATACACACACACACACACACACACACACACACACACATACATACACAAACACATTTTTATATATGTTAAAATGAATCGAGTTTTCCTCACCCTCTGAACATCATCAGATTTTTTACTTTGTTCATTTTTACTCTCAGACAAGAAAAAAAATATCAATATCTTGTCTTTTAATGTCAGAGTAAAAACGTAAGAAACTCCCACTTTCATACTAAAATGTAAAAATAGACTTTGATTTTGTCAATCAAGATCACATTATTTCCTGCCGGAATATCCTGGGTCACTCTGAAATGCATCATGTAACAGAGGTAAACATTTGTTTCAATTTAATACTAACAGACCAGGCTTTTTTTTCCAGGTAGGCCCGTCTTTCCATTCACCTCAGTTTATGCATGATTATCTGTAAGACTCTGCTATTACGAATGTAAAAATAAAAAGAAGAATGTGAAACCCAGAACAAAGCCTGTCATCGTCATGTCTCGTAATCAGTGGCATTAGGAGAGAGCAGCAGCTGCAGTGGGAAAGCAGAAAGCTGGAGGCTGTAAACTTGTTTTTGTTCAGAGTCAAGGGGTAGACTAAAACGTTCTCCATTTTACAAGGGGCTGTAAACATCTGGAAGCACACTTGGACCTGCTTCTCTCTCTGCATAGCAAAGAAACCGCTATACAGTAAATATATGCACTAGAGACAAGGCCACCTAGTTCTGCACAAGTTCACTTTGATGATGGGGTCAGTAAGTGTAGATGTATCTCAGTGAACCAAGTGTACTGTATGTTTCTTACCGTCTCTATAACATCTGTCACCCTGCTGGGTGATGCTGGAGAAAATACAGCAAAGTTAAGCAGAAGACTGAGAACAAGGTTTGCTGACATTGTGCAGAGCAGTTCGTTCACAGCAGACACAGTGGGGGCTAGGAAGAGGCTCCTCAAATCACTCCATGCCTGCCTTGCCACCATCTACAGGAAGAGTAGAATAAAGTAGTAATCAGTAATTTTATACTCTAGTTAACTCTATTTAAGCCAAATTTATGCAAATTCAAGTCATGTTTTTTTTTTCATTCCTCTATATAGCTTGAATACATTGGAACAAAATGTCGTTTCTCCAGGACATAATAATATGCAAGACAAGTGCAAATACATAACAGTATGAGATGAGCACAGGACAATTAATACACAAAACAGGACAATGAATACACAGAACATGGGACGTAAAGTGTAAACTAGTGGTAGTGTATCAGCAACACATTTAGTGCTCCATAAAGTGTCTGCTGCAGCTTTATAAAGTGCAGCTGTGCAGGGATATTTAGTCATACTAGGTTAGGTGTTCTTCTAGCCCAGGTAACCATTGGGGGGTGGGGGCGGTAGCAGGGTGTCGTATAATCTGACTGCCTCAAGGAAGAAACTGTTGCAGAGTCTGCTGGGAGTGGCACGGATGCTGGAGAGTGAAGAGTCCATGGGATGGGTGAAAGTAATAACATATCAATAAGAGTTGAGAATGCTCTATAACGTGTTAGCAGGTTTTTATATAAATTTGATACTTTTTATATATTTTAAAGAATTTCATCGGCTCTGATCTGGTAAAATAGGCAACCCTGCTATAGAAACCTTTCACCATTTTTCAAGGGATGTCCCTAATTTTGAGTATTAACTATGTATATCAATATAGCATAAAGTAAATGATTTAACTATTTCAGATCATCACCACACTGTTGTGTAATACCTCAGCTGTTTACAGCTTAAGCATGCTGCATCTAATTTCAGTTCTACTTGTTTAGCTAGATGTCTTACATTGTCCTGAGTGCTCTGGTGCCCTCTGTTGGTGGGGTGGTGGTAGAATGTCAAGAGGAAGAACAGAGGCTCTGATTGCTCAACTCCTACTGAGACCAGCAGCTTAGCAGCTACATCTATCCAATGACCACACTGGACAAGCAAGAACCAGACCTCGAACACAGCCCTGTGCCCCCTGCAACACAGTCAGGATAGAAAATAAAGCTGGACAATGGACTGCATGAAAGATGGAGCGATATGAGAGAACCCAGACATTACACAGCTGTTCAGCGTGTCCGGTTTGGACATCATTCCTCCAACCTTGTGGTCTTCTTCAGCCAAAATACAAGCAGCTGACACTCTCACCAAGGAGTTAATACCACTTTCCCACCATGAAACAAATAATAATAATAATTTTTAAAAAAACTAAACAAAAAAGAAAAACACCAAGATAGGAGCACTGCACTGACAGAGCACTGATTATATTATGTGCATTGAAGTAGAGTGGGGCGTTTTTCCTATTGGAGTTGCAAAGAACAGACCGTTCTGTGCATTTTTTAAAATAATAATTAGAATTTTGAGCAGGTCAGGGGAGTGTTTTCTGCCTGCGTCACCACAAGGAAAACATCTATCCATCTATGCATAAATTAGCTGAAGGACTAAACACTAGCATTATTATGGCCATTTCCTCTTATGAGTGGGCCTGAAAGGTCTCGATCTTGATGAGATTCAAGGTCACAAACTAGAGCTGTACTTTAACTTTCTGAGGAGGTAACAGGCTTTCTGGACCAATGAACCACTCACCTCGACTATTATAATAACATTCTATTTGTATTGGCTTGTACTAAACACACCAATACATTTATGCACTTCATCCAATCAGCCAATCACATGGCAACAACGCAATGCATAAAATCATGCACATTCAATATGCACGTTTACATCAAACGTCAGAATGGGAAGAAGAATGTGAAGTCATGGACTTTGACTGTGGCATGGTTGTTGTTGTCAGACAGCCTAGTCTGCATATTTCAGAATCTCCTGATCTCCTGGGATTGAAAGTCTGTACAGTTTACACAGAATGGTGTATAAAACAAAACACATTTTGTGAGCAGCAGTTCTGTAGGTAGAAATTTGTTGATCGAAGTGGTCGGAGGAGAATGGCCAGACTGGTTATAGCTGACAGATTTTGAGCTTCAGCAATGCAAATAACCACTCTTTATAACCATGCTGAGCAGAAAAGCATCTCAGAACACACCACACAACACACAACACAACACAACACAACACATCAAGCATTGAGGCTTGTGAGCAACAACAGCTGAATACCACATTTGGGTCTCTCTCCTGGAATCTGAGGCTACAGTGGGCACAGGTTCACTGAAATTGGGCAATTGAAGACTGGAATAAGACCAGGAAGCGTTTCAGGTGAGTTCAGCAGTTTCTCAACAACCATGCCATAATCAAAGTCACAGAGATCAGATTTTCTCCCCATTCTGCTGGATCTGAACTTTAACTGAAGCTCTTGATCTGTATCTGCATAACTTTATGCAGTGCACTGCTGAGACATGATTGACTTTTTAGATAATTGCATTAAATAAGCAGGGGTCCAGGTGTTCCTATTAACATGGCTGGTGAGTATACATAAATCAACAATAGCACACATCCAAACCAAACTTAAGAAAAGTGATTTCATATTACAGAAATATGTGCAATGAAGCAGAGTTTGAGCTCTCACCTTCCGCTGTCCTCCTCCTGGATTCTCTCTTGAAGGAATTTCTCTAGTAACTTCCCAATCCAGCTCAGGTGCTCTAGCCACGCATGCTTTGGCACATCTACGGACAAAGAGCATGGTGGAGTTTATGGAACAGAGTAGGGTTAACAACAGAGATGGGACGATACCATTCTTTCTTTTCTGATACTGAAAACATCAGTAGAGAATCATCCCATACCAATACACATCAGGTAGTTCTTTTAAAAACTATTACGTTTTTTGACAGTTAGATTCTTACATTTAAATATAATAAAGCGAAAAGTATGAATATAATAAAATCAATCCTAACAAAAAAAAGTCAACTCTCTTTCTTTGTAAACATGTCCAGTTCCAAAAAATTTAATTCTTTTTCAAATCCAATTCTAAATCTTTCCAATCAAATTCCAAGTTCAATTCAAAATCCTAAGCCATTCGTTACAGAATCCGATATTGTTTTCTCCCTCACCATTTTCTGATATAAAATGCGTTTCCTCCCTCACCATTACTGGGTATCAAATAGGTATAATTTCTAGTTAATATAGTTGATTAGTACTGTCCAAATTGCACCATAATCCTTGTTATGGTCATGAGATGTTATCAATAAATAATATATAATTAGGTTCATTAAAGCTGAAGCAAAACAGTAGCTCCACAAAAACCTACAAACTGTGATACTACCAAGTCTGTGCATTAATTAACTTACAACAGAAGAATAAAGGAACACATTAGTACAAAACTATATTGTGATGTCCAATCAGATACTACAACAACAAAATTTATTTTCGGTCCTCATAAACAATTTTCCATGATAAATTGAACAATTATACATATTGAACAAAAAAGATGTATGCTAAAACCTCCGCTTATTATGCCTACACTTTTTTCATCATAAATCTAGTAAGCGTCACTTTAATTACTAGATTTGATCCATACAAAATAAAACACAAAAACAGTTACTCAAGTCATTTCCAAAAACTTTGACATAAATAAAAGATACACATTTCATACATTATTACGATAGCTTCAATGACACACACAAATTATTATTCATTTTTAAGTTTTCTATTTATTTACCACCTTATTTTAATATATTTCTTTATTTGCAAAGTGAACTATACATTCTTAATTCCTTGCCGCAATTATTCCATAAGTTAACCCCTTTGACCGATATACATATTTTTAAAAATATATATTTGTCCTTGCCCTTGTTCCCTTATGTTGGTTTTGTGTCCCCATACCTCCACACAGTAATAATTTATGGAACTATGATAGTACAGTATATATAATGAGTCCTGATTCAAAATATATTTAGTTTTGTATAATACTGCAATGGTTTTAGATATTTTTGTTTTCACATTATTTCTATGTTTGATTTGCCGATTACTAAATATTATAAACTTTCTTTGACTTAAATTCAGTGATAACCTATTAACATTAAACCGTTTCTTTAAGACTCTCAATTCACTTTCCATTGCATTCAGAAGCTGTTCCAAATTTTTCCCAGAACAATATACTGTAAATTTTTTATCATCAGCAAATAAAACAATTTTTAATACTTTAGACACTTTAGAAATATCATTTATATACAGTACAAACAATTCAGGGCCTAGCACTGAGCCTTGTGGAACACCACAAGTAACTTTCAATAAATCAGATTTAACATTATTTATTTGTACATGTTGATCAAGATAACTTCTTAACCATGAATAAGCTATCCCTCTTATACCACATCTCTCCAGTTTAATCATTAATAAACCGTGATCAATAGTATCAAAAGCTTTTTTCAAATCTATGAAAAAGTGTATTCTTTATTGTCCAATTCTGTAGAAATCTACCAGTTCTATCACTGCCATTGAGGTGGGCCTATTTGTTCACTCAAATTATGTTTTTCTATGAAATTATCAAGCCTGTGTGCAAATAGTTTCTCTAAAATTTTTCACAACTGGGAAATCAGAAAAATTGGCCTATAAGTGGAGACAGACATATTATCTCCACTTTTATGAATAGGAATGACTTCAGCTGTTTTCATATTGCTTGGAAATATACCTATTTGAAAGGACTGATTACAGATATGATGCCTTTTATTCTGAGTAACAATGGAGTTTATCAGTAATGTAAAAATTTTGATGATTGCAGTGATCTTTCAGAAAAGTTTATTTTGACAATTCATCACAAAATCGATCTAACCTAGCCTAGCCCCAAGACTATATGATTACTCATGTTCACTCTCTTTAGCTTTCTTGTGGACACACCCCAAAGCCAAATGGCTTATTGGTCTGTGGCATCTTAGATAAATAAGAAATACAACATTACATAATAAAAGTATTCTAACCCCAGTAGTTCATGCCATTTCTCAAAGTTGACTCAAATACACTAGAGGCCAGACTTATCACTCACTGTAGGCTTAAACAACTGAATTCACTATTTCTAATACCCTTTTCTCCGATCAATACACTCCGAAACAATCATTGTTCAGTGAAGCCAAGTGTCTGTGGTCCCTGTGCTGCTCGCCCATTAGGGGCAAGTACAAAAACTGTGGCTTTGTGAGGATATCGTCTGGAGACAAGGGGGCATTAGAGGACCTGCGATCTGTAACGGTGTTTGCAGCAGTATGACAGGAAGGTCTAGTGTACTTGGTGAGGTGTTAAAGAGTTCTATTCAGCAACTGGCATTGCCATGTCTGTAAACATTCAAAGCACCATAACCTGTAAGAAAGACTTTTCTAACTTGACAAAATTTGAGAAGTTTTTTTTTAAATTTTAATTTATTTTCTTTTTTAAAAGACTGATCTTAGTGCATGCACACCCACACACTTTGACAGATATTCTTTATTTTGTTTATAAAGAGAAGTAGTACATATATTGTTCCCCATTTTGATTGCATTGCTATAAAATCACAAGACAAAAACAGCTCACAAAAACAACAGCACAATGGGCCAATAGAAAAAGGAAAAGGCTACAATAGCACTGTTACATTTTGAGTGTAGTCTTATGTAAATTGAAATTATTATAAATTGAAAATATATATTTATACTGTACCTGATGGTGCCGTCAATAACGGTGTGAGCAGGTTGTGAGGTACATGAGGAAAAAAGGATCTTAGTGGTAGTCTTTCCTGAAATCAAATACACATAGGTTTCTCATAGGCCAATTAACTGGGATCTATTACAATATAATGAATATTATATACAGTCAGCTCCAGAATTATTGGGGGGATAAAAAACTTAATGGAAAAAAAAAATACCTTTCTGGTTAATTAGCTTAACTTCACAATGAAAATATACGAGAAATGTAACCTTTAACTGAAGTAAATTCATTCTAAGGAAGTAAAAAACCCAGATCAAAATATATGAATTAATATTAATTAAATGAAATTAAAAAATATTTTTTAATAAAACCACATCACAATTACTCGTAACCCTAGAAAGTCTTATGAACAAAATATAACTGGTGCATATTAGTGATAGCAGCCATAACATTAAAACCACCGACAGGTAACATGAATAAATGAGTATCTTTTTACAATGGCACCTGTCAAGAGGTGGGATATATTAGACAGGAAGTGAACAGTCAGTTGATGTGTTGGAAGCTGGAAAAATGGGCAAGCATAAGGATCCCAGTGAATTTGACAAATGCCAAATAGCGATGGCTTGACGACCGAGTCAGAGCATCTCCAAAACGGCAGGTCTTATGGGGTGTTCCCAGTATGCAGTGGTTAGTACCTACCAAAAGTGGTCCAAGGAAGGACAACTGGTGACAGGGTCATGGGTGCCCAAGGCTCACTGATGCACGTGGGGAGTGAAGACTAGCCTGTCTGCTCCGATCTCACAGTAAAGCTACTGTAGAAAAAATTGCTGAAAATATTAATGCCGGCTATGATAGAAAAGGGTCAGAACACACAGTGCTTCGCAGCTTGCTGCGTAGTGGTAGACCGGTCAGAATGCCCATGCAGACCCCTGTCCATGACGAAAGCACCTACAATGGGCATGTGAACATCAGAACTGGACCATGGAGCAAAGGAAGAAGATGGCCTGGTCTGATGAATCATGTTTTCTTTTACATATTACCTACATTGCGCACATGCTCGGAACATTGTTACAGACCAAGTACACCCCTTCATAGCAACAGTATTGCCATTCCCTAATGGCAGTGGCCACTGTCAGCAGGATAATGCACCCTGCCACACTTCAAAAATTGTTCAAGAATGGTTTGAGGAACATGATAAAGAATTCAAGTTGTTGACTTGACCTACAAATTCCCCATATCTCAATCCGATCGAGCATCTGTGGGATGTTCTGGACGAACAAGTCTGATCCATGGAGGCCTCACCTCACAACTTACAGGACTAAAACGATCTACTCTTAGCCTCTTGGTGCCAGATACCACATCACAACTTCACAGGTCTTATGGAGTCCATACTTCAAAGGTCAGAGTTGTTCTGGCAGCACAAGGGGGACCTACACAATATTAGGTAGGTGGTTTTAATGTTATGGCTGATTGGAGTAAATATGCAGTGACTCAAACGCCCAATTTCCTTAGTCACTCACCAAAATGGGAAAGATTAGAGAATGTGCAAATTAAATGAGACAAAATTGTGCTGACCTTCATAAATCAGGCAATAAAAAATATGTCTGAAAATGCCCATATCCACTTTTAGGGCAATTATTAATCGTTAAAACAGCCGGAATGAGGAGGATGGTCAGAGGAAGAAATTGGTGGTGGGAGGTTTGCAGAAGATTGCAACATTTTGGAGTCAAGTCTCCAAAATTAGAGCTCCCAACCAACAAACTATTTGGAAGAAATGGCAAAAGCAACCACATCTAACCAAAAACGTAAGCATCTGGAGCTAGGTTCTTTGGCCAAATGAGACAAAAATAGAGCTTTTGGCAACACACTTAAACTGGGTTTAGAGTAAAAACAACAATGGCTGTACAGAAAATAACCTAATCCCTACTGCTATTATTGTGGCGTATCTGATGTTGTGAGAATGTTTTTCATCCAAAGCCCTAAGAAACTTGTTAGAATTCATGACGACATGCTGGGAGATTTATGCCCAAATCCACACAAAAATGGTTCAGTGGCCACAGTATCAGGCTTTTGACATGACCATGCCAGTCTTCTAACCTAAACTGCATTAAAATAATGTGAGCAGAAGAGAAGAGTCCACAGGACAGGTTGCACAAAGTACTAAAGGCAGGGTTCCAACTACTGTAACACATGGTTTTGTTTAACTAAAAAAAAAAAAATCTTAATAATACATTTAATTCAATTAAAAGTTAAGTTTAGAACATTCAGTCCGATTAACCTTTTTACCCATCTTTACCAAGTCTAGAGTTGTTTGTGCTGTATGCATACTACAAATAACATTTAACATTCACATCCATGTTCCTTTCCCATTACTATATTATTCTTTTAATTTTGTCTGTATGGATTTGTATGATCAACTATGAGTACAGAATTCTCATGGTGCAATCCGCTTGGAGTGGAAACTCTTGTTTGCATTTTTGTGTTTCCCCTCATTAAAAACTTCAAAGAAATCCCCAGCGTTAAAAGACAATGATGAAAGTGGTTGATACCTGTGGCCTCTGGGCAGCACGAGTCTGAAGAAAACATCGAGTGAAAACTTGTAACAGACCTCTCATTGCGAAATTTTCTTCCATTGCTATTAGAGCATTTCTACAAATACACACAAAAAACACAAACATCATAAAACTGTTTACTTCCAGTAGTGTTCAAATTTCTGGGTTTCCTACTACGTCTTTTGACAAAGACACTTGTCAAAATATGTCATTTTTATTTAGTTGTTTAATAATAAAGAACGCTAACTTTAACCTTGGTTATGCTGAGGAGAACTGAGGAAAAATCTATTTTCCTTTGCAAAATTAATGCATGGTATTTTAATATATTTGAATTTTCTGCTTTTCATGTTTTGTAAGTGTTGTGACAAATGTGGTGTATGTTTCTAGGCCACAATGTTAATTAAAAGTAATTTTTAATGACCAACATTTGATACTGACTTTAGTCCTCAATGCATGGTTACTGCTTTAGATTAGCAATAATAAGAAATTACTTAATTACTGAAAGGTAAATTTTATCTTCTTTGTTAAATGTAAAATGAAATTACAAAATTCCAAACATTCTTCATAGTGAAATTTTGGAGCCTACAAGGGGATAAATCACGGGTAGTTATTAATCAGTTTACCAAATGGTCACACAGATGAAACCATTGCCCACCTGAAAACATCATTTACTATGAGAAAGATGTGGCAGTGCAGCGCTGATGCTTTAGGCTGAGGAAAAAAGGAAAACACAAAACAAAACAAGGCAGCGTATTATAATCAACATTTCCAATATGCATGTCAGTTCTAGCTGTAGCACTAGAGGGCAATGTGGCAACACCAGCAAGAATTACAAACTGTGGCATTAAATCCACCCTTCACACACAAACTGCTGTAGTTATACAGTTGTATGAAAAAATAAGTTTTTTTAATACAAGGCTTTTTTGACATATTTGGACAAGCAAACATTTGATCGTCTTTGAAACAGTGCCTATTAATAAAGTTGATACACTATCAAAAAGTGATAGCTCAGTGGTTAGGACATTGGACTTCTGATCTGAAGGTTGAGAGTTAAAATCCCAGCACTGCCAAGCTGTCACTGCTGGGCTCTTGAGCAAGGTCCTTAACCCTCAATTGTGCAATTCTATAAAAATTATATAATTGTAAGTCTCTCTGGATAAGGGAGTCAACAGTCTCTCTGGATAAGGGAGTGCCAAATTCCATTCATGTAAACGACACAAAACTGACATTTTGTGGTAATTTTCACAATTTAAATTAACATAAAACAGATCAGTCACATGGAAAAAGTAAGTACACCCCTACATTTATCACACCTTCAAATGCATAAAATGAGAATCAGGTGTTGAAGATTGGGTGCCAGTGATTAGAACATGCGTACAGAGCGCAGGTGGAACCTGCCTTATTTATACTCCTCTCATATCTAGTGTCTGGTGTTCCCTTTATTATTGAGGTGTGTGGTGTCATCATGCCAATATCTAAACCGTTCTATAAGGCCTTCAGAAAAAGGATGTGGATGCCTATGAGATTTAAAAAGATCTCCAAATGATTTGAAATTCATCATTCCACTGTAAGGATGATAAATCTACAAATGGCGCAGATTTCAAACGCCCAGGGACTGGCTGTCCCAGCAAATTCAGCCCAAGAGCAGACTATCTGATGCAAAAAAGAAGTCTCCAAGAACCCGAAAATTTAATCACACGATCTGCTAGTAAGCCTTGCAACTGGTGTCAAAGTGCTTGCTTCTACAATCAGAAAGAGATTGCACAAATTTGACCTGCATGGGAGGCATGCCAGGAAAAAGCCTTTGCAAGACGACAGTTTGCCAATGAGCATGCAGGCAAAGACCAGGCCTTTTGGAATAATGTGCTCTGGACAGATGAATCAAAGACAGAGTTGTTTGGCCACAGTAACAGCAATGTTTGGTGATGACCAAAGACAGCTTTTCAGGAGAAGCACCTCATACCAACTGTGAAGCACGATGGTGGAAATGTTATGGTTTGGGTTTGCTTTGTTGCCTCAGGACTGGACAGCTTGCATTCATTGATTCAACTATGAATTCTGCATCAAATCAAAGAGTGCTTAAAGATAATGTGAAGCCATCTGTCCGAAAGTTAAAGTTGAACCGAAATGGGCCTTTCAACAGGATAATGATCGTAAGCACACTAGAAAATCCACCAATGAATGGCTCAAAAAGAAGAAATGGAATGGCCTATTTAAAGCCCAGATTTTAATCCCATTGAAATGTTGTGGAGGGATTTGAAATAGGCAATACAATTCAGAGTCCAAGGGTGTACTTACTTTTTCCACAGAAGAATCTCACATATATTGATATTTCTGTTGAATAAATGACTGAAAAAGCAAATTCTCCTTGGGGTTTTGTTCAAGTATATCAACTTTATTAACAGGCACTTTGTTTCAAAGAGACTTGTCAAAATATGTCAAAAAAAGCCAACAATTTCCATAGGGGTGTACTTATTTTTTCACGTGACTTTAGGTGGCCTTAGAGTAATAGTATTTTCTTCTAAACACACAGTCATATACATTATAGCATTTGCGTTAAATTTAGTGGCTTTAAAGGAGAGAACAAGCACCCAAGCAGCTGTACATGCATGCCTGAAGTTGTGCATTTAATCATATTGTTATGGGAAAATGGGTATAATTATTATATTGCCATTTTTGCACCAGTCATATGGGCCAGGAATGCAGTAAAACACGAACTGTTTTACACACACTCAAAGTATATGTGTGACACAAAAGACCCATATGTGCCCTTAGTCTTTGATTTAGCAAGACCAATAATGGAAGAGTATGTATTTATGTAGGTGATAGAAAGAAGCTTCATCCTGTTTTGCTTTACATATGAATGTCTGCTAAACCCTAGCTTGAGGCACTCTCATCTCTACACACACAAACACACACAAACACATCCCCTTTCATCCCCCAAAAGCAACAAGAAGCATCTTAGATATTCCCGTAACCCTCGCTTTTCAACGCCTGCCAAGAGCTGCCAATTTGCTGTTCCAATAAAAAGAGATGTGTTTCAGCTACAAACACCAGACATTGCTCATTGATCCTCTCCTAGAGAGAGCAAAATGTAACAGCAGCAACTCCAAAACTCTGTTGAACTACATGGATATGTAATTGAGACTATATATACACAGTATCTCACAAAACTGAGTACACCCCTCACATTTTTGTAAATATTTCACTATATCTTTTCATGTGACAACACTGAAGAAATGATACTTTGCTACAATATAAAGTAGTGAGTGTACAGCTTGTATCACAGTGTAAATTTGCTGTCCCCTCAAAATAACTCAACACACAGCCATTAATGTCTAAACCACTGGCAACAAAAGTGAGTACACCCCTAAGTGAAAATGTCCATATTGGGCCCAATTAGCCATTTTCCCTCCCCGGTGTCATGTGACTTGTTAGTGTTACAAGGTCTCATGTATGAATGCTGAGCAGGTGTGTTAAATTTGGTGTCATCGCTCTCACACTCCCTCATACTGGTCACTGGACGTTCAACATGGCACCTCATGGCAAAGAACTCTCTGAGGATCTGAAAAAAAGAATTGTTGCTCTACATAAAGATGGCCTAGGCTATAAGAAGATTGCCAAGACCCTGACACTGAGCTGTAACACGGTGTCCAAGACCATACAGCGGTTTAACAGGACAGGTTCCACTCAGAACAGGCTTCGCCATGGTCGACCAAAGAAGTTGAGTGCACATGCTCAGCATCATATCCAGAGATTGTCCTTGGGAAATAGACGTATGAGTGCTGCCAGCATTGCTACAGAGGTTGAAGGGGTGGGGGGTCAGCCTGTCAGTGCTCAGACCATAAGCCGCATACTGCATCAAATCGGTCTGCATGGCTATCGTCCCAGAAGGAAGCCTCTTCTAAAGATGATGCACAAGAAAGCCCACAAACAGTTTGCTGAAGACAAGCAGACTAAGGACATGGATTACTGGAACCATGTCCTGTGGTCTGATGAGACCAAGATAAACTTATTTGGTTCAGATGGTGTCAAGCGTGTGTGGCGGCAACCAGGTGAGGAGTACTAAGACAAGTATGTCTCACCTACAGTCAAGCATGGTGGTGGGAGTGTCATGGTCTGGGGCTGCCGGCACCGGGGAGCTACAGTTCACTGAGGGAACCATGAATACCAACATGTACTGTGACATACCCTTCGGAGACTGGGCCGCAGGGCAGTATTCCAGCATGATAACGACCTCAAACACACCTCCAAGATGACCACTGCCTTGCTAAAGAAGCTGAGGATGAAGGTGATGGACTGGCCAAGCATGTCTCCAGACCTAAACCCTATTGAGCATCTGTGGGGCATCCTGAAACGGAAGGTGGAGGAGCACAAGGTCTCTAACATGCACCAGCTCCGTGATGTCGTCATGGAGGATTGGAAGAGGACTCCAGTGGCAACCTGTGAAGCTCTGGTGAACTCCATGCCCAAGAGGGTTAAGGCAGTGCTGGAAAATAATGGTGGCCACACAAAATATTGACACTTTGGGCCCAATTTGGACATATTCACTTAGGGGTGCACTCACTTTTGTTGCCAGCTTTTTAGACATTAATGGCTGTGTGTTGAGTTACTTCGAGGGGACAGCAAATTTACACTGTTATACAAGCTGTACACTCACCACTTTACATTGTAGCAAACTGTCATTTCTTCAGTGTTGTCACATTAAAAGATATAATAAATATTTACAAAAATGTGAGGGGTGTATTCACTTTTGTGAGATACTGTATATATATATATATATATATATATATATATATATATATATTATATATATATATATATATATATATATATATATAATATTACATTATATAATATTATATTATATTATATATGTATGCACAGTATACGTGCACCCAGAACCCCCAAGGAGCTGCTAACTGCCCTAGAACTTACCCTGCCGCTCTTAGAGTTCTGCCGGGATGGGCAGCGACCCCATAGCCCGCCCAGAAGGGGGCCGCCACATCAGCCCGACAGCCAGTGTGCTGCCGAAGGAAAAGAGGTCATCCAAAACCGCCCCGCCTATGGGACACACCAGGAGGAGGGTAGGCCGTTGAAACTGGATCGGGGACGCCGAAGGAGGGTCAAGACTTCGGGCCGGCCGGAGGGGGCCCACACAGTCCGGACACGCCGAAACTAACCCAGCGAAGGAAGGAGGCCCCAGCCTGGCCGGCCTACATGGCCTGGGGCAAGGAGAACGACCTGGCCGAAGGGAAGTCACACACACCCCATAACCCACTCTCGTCTGTATTTCAACAGGTGAGCCGGCAGGGGAACTTCGGCCGGGAGCAGAAAGGGGACGACCACCTGAAGCATTGCTGGGCCCAGGTGTGGCAGATTGAGGGGGTCGACCAAAACCCAGAACACAGGCAACCCACCTCCTACTTTTTAATCAGGGGAGGCCTGCTATATTACCGAACCCAGCACACAGGGGAAAACGTGGACCACCTGGTAGTCCCCAAGACCCGAACCCAAACACTGTTGCACCTGGCCCATACCCATCCACTCTGGGGCCACCTGGGGGCCCGAAACACCAGGACCGCTTCACCTGGCTGGAGATGGACGCGGAGGACCGGGACTTTTGTCAACGGTGCCCTCAGTGTCAGCGTACCGCCCCAGGAAGCCCCTGCTGGCGCCCCTGATCCCTCTACCCATAATCAGCGTCCCCTTCAAAAGGATCGGTATGGACCTCGTAGGGCTGCTCCATAAGTCCGCCCGGGTCCACGAGTACATACTCGTCATCGTGGACTACGCCACCCGGTACCCCGAGGCCCCGGTACCCCGTGCCACTACGTAAAGCCACCTCCCACAACATCACCAGAGAACTGGTACTCCTGTTCAGTCATGTGGGGATCCCAAAGGACATTCTGACCGACCAAGCTACGCCTTTTGTGTCCAAGCTAATGTCTGATCTGTGTCGGCTGTTACAGGTGAAACACCTCAAGACGTCTGTCTACCACCCGCAAACTGACGGACTGGTTGAGAGATTCAACCAGACGCTAAAACAGATGTTACACTGGGTGGTAGACGAGGAAGGAAGGAACTGGGACCTCCTCCTTCCCTACGTGCTCTTTGCTATCCGGGAGTGCCCCCAGGCGCCCATGGGCTTCACCCCCTTCAAGCTCCTCTTCAGACGGCGACCTCGAGGACTGCTGGACGTGGCCCGCGAAGCGTGTGAGGAACAACCGTCCCCATTCCACTCGGTCATTGACTACGTGCAGGAAATGCAAGAGAAGATTGACTGGGTAACCCCGATAGTTCAGGAGCACATGCGAGCTGCCCAGGAAGAACAGAAAAGGGTGTACAACCGTTCCACACAGCCTCAGGAGTTCCAACCAGGCGATCGGGTGCTCATACTAGTGCCCAGTAGCTCCTGCAAGTTCCTGGCCCGGTGGCAAGGCCCGTACACAGTCCTCGAGCGAAAACGCACTGTCAACTACCGCCTGCAGCAGCCCGGTAAGCGAGCAGAGGAAAAACTGTACCACGTGAATCTGCTGAAGAAGTAGGTAGAACCGGCGAGGGGAAAGTATAAAAGGGTGATATTCCACTCGCAGGAGGGAGAGAAGTATTTCCGAGCATGTGCACAAGTCTCAGGCGTGTGTTATGTCTGCTAATTGCTGTTGTGTGTTTTTTCTGGTTTCAGGCGACTCCAACGCAAGTGACGGCTCCACCCCCCTTGGCTGTAACCGCAGACGGCTGAGACCCTCACCGCCCGATCACACTTCCACCCACACACACACACGCACACCCGCACTCCCCTCACCGACAGTCTTAAATAAAGATCCCTCCACGCATAACACTAAAACGGCCTCCTGTGTGTCTGTGCTCCGCCCACCACTGGCTAAATTCCCTACAATATATATATATATATATATATATGCATGTCCCAGGAATATAAAGTACAATATATATATATAAACAGATCACACCCATAGAATGTTTTGCATGCAGAAGTTATACAAATGGGTACGTTGATCATTTTCTCAGCTCAAACTATGACATAAAAACTGCCCAAGTCCCTTAATTCCCAGGGGCTGATCATAGGTTATGTAGACAGTTGTGTTTGTGCAAACAGAACTTAGTATCATAAAGTCCTTGGATGTTCTATAACACAGGATGTTGTCTCATGTCTTAGATTTTTGAATTGTGTAAATGCAAGGCAATTGTACTCATGGAATTAAAAACTCATTGAAGCTCGATAAATGGCTTCACATTAATAAAACCCAACTAAACCTCATGCACATTGGGCTATTTCACCAGGCTAATAAACTTGTATACAGTAGAACTGCAAGTTTATAAAAATCTGACCGTCCACTTTCATTCACTTTCAGTAACTGTTATCCTCTTCAGGTTACTGTGGAACTTGAGATTATCACCCTACACCAGGCCATTGCAGGGCACTATCCACACAATCACACAATCACACCTAGGGGCAATTTATTTTAGCCAATTCACCTACCGGTATTTTTGGAGAGGTAGAAGGAAACTGGAGAACCTGGAGGAAACCCATGTGGACAACATGCACAAAAACACAAACTGGATCAAACCCAGGACACTGGTGCTGTGAGGCAGCAACACTACCTACTGCGCCATCACCCCGCCCGGTATAGACAATCTGCACAACATATTTACATACTCATAGCGAGAAAACACATAAATGAAGCTCTGGGCTCCAGTGAATGAACAATGTGCTGGCCAACATGAATAGAATGAATGGGTCATGCACAGTTTTAACTAAACCGTTTGACCTGCACAATAAACAAAGATTATGCCTTCATTTCTGGAAGGTTTAGTTTTTGTTGTTTGGTGCTGAACTTTGGTTGGAAAGTGAAACATAAAATGAATAAAAACCAGCCTTAAGGTGTTTAGAAAGTATGGTCTCACATAAGGCGTTCTTGTTATTATGTCTAATGTTTAGGGTGAAGTAGCAGTCTACAGCGCTGTGAAAAAAATATTTGCCCCCATACTGATTCATTCTGTTTTTGTGCATCTCTCAAACAGTTTTACATCTTCACACAAAATACGACATAAAACAAAGGCAACCTGAGTAAATACACAATACAGTTTTTTGTTTTTTTTGTGTTAAGTTCTTGGCCAATACCAGTCAGAACCAAAATTTGGACCCTGCCCTGGCTGATTTCCTCTCATCCGAGCTTGGGAAGAAGTCACACAAAACACGGAGTTCAGTGCAAAGCTTCTTAGTTTAATGCTCACAAAGCATAGCATATATACAATTGCAATCAATATTATTCAACCCCTATTGCAAATCAGGTTTATTGTCAAAATGTACAGGCTCAGCTTTTTGCAATGAACAAATCAAACCAAAGCAACTGAAGGAGTTCAACACAACAAATGCTTCAAGTGGTTTCCTAAACTCAACTAAAAAATGCAACTTATAATGACTTCTCCAGTTTAAAATTTATTCAACCTCCTGAATAGAATCCCTCACAACACCACAAATATGCAAAACAGGTGTTGTCTCAAGCACACCTGATGCAACTAATCAAGGGCTCCAGGTGTGCTTGAGCTGGAACACATGAAATACCTGGACGGGGCAGAAAAATTTAAGTGATCAACGGCTGCAACCAGATTTCTGAGAAGGCAGGTTGTGAAAAACCCTTGCGTGATTGAAACCTCAGTGCCTGTTGCCACCAAATCTTGCTGCAGGTCTTTTGCAGTGAGCACAGTAAGCCGCGTACTAAACGGAGAAGGTTTCCATACTAGAACTCCAAGATGTAAACCACTACTGACCCAAAAGCACAAGAAACGTTGGGTCAAAATCATCTAAATATGTTTTGGGATTCTGTTCTGTGGAGCGATGAAACAAAACTGGGATTTAGATCACAATAGATCAGCGGGATGTCTGGAGAAAGAAGAATGAAGAAACAACACTCTGTCCACAGTCAAGCATGGTGGTGGCTCGGTGATGCTCTGGGGCTGCTTTGCATCCTCTGACACTTGAAACCTGCAACATGTGGAAGGCAAGATGGATTCATTGAAGTATCAGGAAATCCTAGGAGAAAACTTCATGCAGTCTGTGAGGAAGCTAAAGCTTGGGCGTCATTAGACCTTCCAACAGGACAATGATCCCAAGTATGCCTCAGATTCCACCAAAGCTTGGTTGCAGAAGAAGTCCTGGAAGATTCAACAGGGCCATCACAGTCACCTGACTTGAACCCCATCGAAAATCTCCGGTGGGATTTGAAGAAGGCGTTTATAGCACGCAAACCCAAGAATATTACTGAACTGGAGGCCATTGCTCATGAGGAATGGGCCAAGATTTCTCAGGAACACTGTCAGAAGCTATGCATCTCATTTGCAGCCGGTCATAACAGCAAAAGGGTGCTCTACTAAATATTAAAAGATGCTTGCCACAAAAGAGTTGAATAATTTTGAGACTGGAGAAGTCATTATAAGTTGCATTTTCAGTTGAATTTGGGGAAACCACTTGAAGCATTCATTGTATTGAACGATTTCAATTACTTACATTTGATTTGTTCATTGCAAACAGCTGAAAGTCTGTACATTTTGACAAAAAAAAACTGATTTGCAATGGGGATTGAATAATTTTGATTGCAACTATACATACAGGAAATATTGATAAAGAATGATCAATGTCAATTCTAACAAGTCACAGATAAAATCAAAACATCTACTACGTAGACTCTACTGATACAGGAACTAAGACGTCTGTTCTAACAGATAATAGGAAGAAGCCGGGAGAGAAGGAGGAGGGCGGGGGCGATTAGGTGCTCGCAAAATAACACATTCCAAGAAGAGAAAAAATTATATCTGTATATCTGTGTACAGAAAGACATCATAATACAAACTAGAGATCTTCAAAATAGAGACACCGAGATCATGCCATGAAACTGGCATCCCTGGATTCGAGACGAGTTTAACCGTTTTTCCGCTACTCCTCCTACAAATTGTGTCCAATCATCACCAAATCTGGCAGACATTATCTTTAGAGTAAGCCTCGCAAAAGTGATCGAATGAATTGTGAATATTTCAAGCGGTTTGTCTGTAATGGGCCAACGAATCTGACAGTGAAGCTGCCAAACAGGAATTCAGGCTATCTTAGCAACGACCTTGTGCACATACACAAAACTTGGTAGGCACTTCAGGACCAAGACCAGAGAGGCTATGCAATAAATTTCAAGCCAGCCCCACCTACTGATCAGAAGTAACAATAAAATGCAAAAAAAAAAAAAGCTTACATCTAACTGCCATTTTTGTTACTCCTCCTCCTAATTTTATCAAATCTTCACCAAATTTGGCTCACTTTATCTTGAGACCTGTCTGAACAAAATTTATCAAAGGAATATTGATATTCAAAACCGTTCTGACAGTGTCTGAGCGCTTGACCCCCGAAAATGCTGCTTGCCTGCAGCTTTAATTATCATTATTATTATTATTATTATTATTATTATTATTATTATTATTATTATTATTATATTGTAGAGTGACTTGCAATTCTTGTTCATTAATGTTTAATGGGGTACAAGTATTATTGTTCTTATATAAATGTTTAATTTATATAATTTATTATTTATATAGTATTTAAACACACACTATTAAAGACTATTAGGCTATGGAGAATCATAGGAGTAAACATATGGCTTTGCTCCCCTACCCCCAAAAATTGAGATTTGGGCTGCTCAAAATTTTGAACAGCCCAAAAGCATGATATTATGTAAACCCAGCACAACCATGCACAAGTTTATTAAACAAAGTATTAGAGATTGAACACAAGACAACGACAACTTGAACACTTTGCTCTAACTTCTGCCGTTTCTTTCTTCTGTTATTTCATTATTCAAACTAAAATCTGAAGCTTTACCTGCTGCAAACTCCCACTAACCCATGTCCCCACCTTCCACATTGTATTTTTAATCAGTGCAATTAAAAAAAAAAAAAGATTATAAGCATTCACACCTTATAACTGGTAAAGCATATTTTTGACATAGTATCATATTAGTTTTTAACTATTGGTATTGAAGTCAAAATTCTGTGAAACCATATCAGTTTTAAGTGTTCCTTCCTAACAATCTCTTAAATTCTCAGAGAGTCAACTGTAGCACAGCCAAAAGATTTTTTTATTTTTGGCACTCAGCATGTAGGGTGATGATTATTGTTATTGGATCTAAACCCTGGGGCTGGGAAGAAAAGCGGATAAGAGCTGCAAAACTAATTTTTCATTTACCCAATTTTATTGCAGTTTAAACAATGCGTTCGTGAAAGACAAAAACAGCACAGAAGAGTTGAAAGCTGACAAATTAGCCAACATCTGTCAAATAAGTCCTGGAGCACAAATATACAACCAAGAGATTAAAGTGCACTCATTCAGACTTTTGTAATTTTCTTAAAATAAGAGGAGACATGTTTACTAGGGAAACAAATGAGTGCATGTTGTAACGCTGAGCTAATGGAGTCATATAGAAGGAGATATAAACAAACTCTTTTGCTCTAAATATCTATTTAAAGGTCTTGGAAGAGAAAAAGAATAATTTCTGTTGTAGAGTTATCCACCAACACATTCTCATGCTGCGTGAGGCCTAGTCACGACATCACATCCTTTAAGCTATAGGCTGTATAACATTTCATCAATGGATTATTCCCAATTCTCCCAGGAAGGAAAATTTATGACTACAATGCATTCCTCCACAGAGGAGCCAGTCAGTTAGCTACTCACCTTCAATATTTCAACTCGAAACTCATTAGTAGTTTGTGTAAATATTATGACATGACTGTTGCTATAAAAAATAACCATGTCAAACACAATGTGCTGACACAAACAACTGGTTCATTTTCCATAATCTAAAATCAACCAAGTCAATTTGGTCGGACAATGTTTGAAATAAGACACCTGCACTGTTCAAGAGTTAGATTATGTTATAAAGGTTTAAAGCACGGCTGGAAAGCAATGCCTTTTCAAATTCAATTCGGTGCAACAGGAGTTGCTCCTCCAGACACTGTTTTCAGTGATGGGGATCATGTTTACTCACCAGTAAAGAGTCATTGACAACTGTCTCCAGATTCTGCATCGCTTTTGGGTCAGAAAGAACACACTCAAGCAGGAGCAGAACTGCCTGCTCCAAGCTGGACAGACTGTAACACCACAGAGCCATCACGGCAACATCCTCCATCACCAAATTCTTACTGAGACACATTAAGACAGAGAGAAAGAGAATGTAGTTACTTATATAGGTAATCTGTACATAGTGTATATTATGTCATTTAAAAAAATGTTTTATACAGTATGTATAGAATATATACACTCTTAAATGTAATACACTGATTTAAAAAAAAAAAAAAAATGTGTACCTGAGCAAGGCTGTGTTAACTGCTGTTATGAACTCTTCACTGAGATGAGAACAGCGACACAAATTACAATGTTTTAGCAGTGCACCAATAAGAGGTCCTACCTCAGGACATGTGACCAAGGGGACACAAGCTACTAATAAAGAATGGATGCTGTCAAATCTGCACCTGCGATAAAGGCAACACGTGATAGAGAAGATGTGATTAAGAAACAGTATGAATGGTGTCCGATGTGTGTAAATATACTTGACAAAAAATACTGTAGAGGGGAAAAACGCAGGAGATTTCTGATCTGATCTATAAGTGCTACTGGCAGGAATTTGTTTTTAAGCCTGTTTTCTAACTGAAGATTTAATGTACAACAAAGTCAACAGAGGAAGAAAAAAAACACAGGGAAAAAAAGGCCACAAGTTGGATTCCTTATGAAACTGGCGTGGACTGAAGCATTTCAGTAAGCATATCCGTGCTGCAAGACATGCATAACGCACATGACTAATGATGTTTTGGATGTGAACTGGCCTTACCTCATGCTCAAATACTTAAGTGACTGAATGTGTTGAATGTGTGTGCTGAATACTACAAACCTTTCTAAAGAGGCTGCTGAAGTGATATGACTAATATTGACCTCCTCGGTCAGTAATGCCACCATCTACAACACACAAAGCCACATACTTTTATTAAACACACAATCAGCAAGCTGCAGCACTAAAGATTATTAATAGGATGTCCATTATTAAGTAACTATACTAGAACTGGAATTGATAAACCAATAGTGTGATCTCATTACCTTTTTAAGACTCCCTGAATAATACTGCTGAGGTGGGAAGCCAGCATGTTTCTCCAGAGCATGCACCATACTGCACTCATCTTCTGAAGTTAGATGGCACAGCAAATTCTGTTTAACACAGACATTTAACAGCAGTCACCTTCTGTACTCGAGTACTTCAACTTTTTTTTTTTTTTTTAATTGGCCTTATAGGTACTTCAATATTATAAAACATTATTGCACACTGAGAAACAGATATACAAAAATATTTGCAAGCTGATGCTAAAAACAAAGCAATGCATTTCCTGAAATCTACAAAAATGGGCAAAATTAAGATCTTCACTTTCAGAGAATCTGAGAACCATTCCTAGGAAAAAAATTTTGACCCTGAGCCTCCTGGATGGAAAAAAATGGCTGTCGTGTAGTTTCTTTAGATTTATATGTAAAATGGCTTCCACAAACCCAACTGGCTTAATTATAGCCAACCAACGTGCTAAAACACACACCAAGCTCCCTTAGCACACTTAGCAAAGCTTAGGGATGGGCACTGTTCCAGAGTAGAGTTTTTTTTTTTTTAATAATAATTAAAAGTGAGTAAGTGAGTAAGAGAGGACAGCAAGGGAACAAAAAGAGTGAGTAAAATAAGGAAAAAGGAAAAATGAAGGAAGCGACGAGAGAAACAGTGAGCAAAGAGAAGTAGAATGCTGAAACTAGAGATGGCTGTAATGGAGACATGAAACATGGTCATTACTGCTCAGCCTCAAACTCTACTGGCTCAGAGACTGAAAAACACTGCCTGTTCTCTGATGTGGAATTGCGAGTGAGCCAGGCTGGTGTGCTAGATGGAGAGATGGCAGTGGATTGGGCAATGGGGCCATTAATGACAGGACAGAATTTAGGCAGCAGAAAACCCCAGCACCACCCATTCAGCTTTCTTTCAGACTTTGCCACCCACATGAAGAGGAGAAATAATGCTTAACACTCCCAAACATGACAGAACTGGCTTTCCGTTTGATGAGGCTGGCTGTTTATTCACGCAAAGCAGTAAAGGAATTCAGGAATCAATTGACATTAGAAGTTGAATGAGGGGGGAAAGAACCTATTGGAATAACAGGAGGAAATGCTCATGAATGAGGATGATGGGAACAGCATTGTGATGTTATGTTCTAGTTCTTTTCCTTCTGGACTACCATGGCAGTTTTCTTTCAGAACTAGTGGAGTTTTCGTCTGCACTTGTTTACTAGCTGAGCACTAATTGCAAAGTCGTCACCTCATGACCGAGACCTCGCGTGTGTACCCTATAAAAGACCTCCACTACATCACACTCCACCTCTTACCTATTCTTGTCTTGCTGAGGAGAGTAAGTAGCAAATTCCAGTTGTTAAGGAGCAATCAAAAATCTGTCTGAAATCAAATCTGTATAAAGTTTGTATGAAATTGTTATAGTAAAATCTGCATAGTTGGGGAGTGTTTGCCAGTATGCACGTAGGGTGATAGTAAGTTAGCACTGATAGCAAGATTAGCACTGATGGCAAGATTTATTTGCATTTATAGGTATATACAATGACTGTATAGTTACATAGAATATAAATGATTTGACACACTGCTTTGAAGAACATATTGTGAGCCTGTAAGTGTATGTTGTATTTCTAACACCTTGGCACATTTGGTCTTGGCCCATAAATGGATATTCTTGAGCACAGAGAACTTACATGAAGCATGCCAAGCTAAAGGAGCCATAGCAACACGGTATGGGAAAACATTGGGTCTATTGACACAAATGAGAAGACAGGTTTTGCTTGCTCAAATGCCATTGTCAGAAGCTATGCCATGGTGCGCAAGTTCAGGAGGCACTTGATCGCCTCTCCTTGGTTGAAACACAAACTAAGCATACACTGAGTTTTAAAATACCACAACTGCGGATGGAAGGAGTTATGTAGAATACAGCACGTGCCACATTGGTACGTGGCAGTGGACTATAATTCATAGGCAGGTTCAAGTAAGGTCAAGGACTGAACAAATCACCAAAGCACAATTCATCAGAAGCACCAGAAAATTCCTGTGCTGAAAATACACGGTCAATGGTGGGCTGGTTTACTCCTCTGCAATTAAAGCATTGGTGGTTGAGAACATCATATCAGTGCACCGGACTACCCCACAGACATGCATGACTCAAGCCAACTGACCATATTGACCATGGAAGTGCAGTCATGCCGTTGTAACAGGCAGAAACGATTGTACATAAAACACGACTTGCATGCTATACAAGCCTTTTTGACACAAGACTGAGTAGCCTTAATTAAGGATATTACAGAACTGCAAGTGGCCACACATAGTAAACTTGCCTCAGAGAGATGCCTACCTACATGGTGGTTGCTATCAGACAGCAAATACACTGTCACATCATATGTGTCTGGAGATTGGCAAATTCAAGGGCACTACTGAAGGGCACTAGTTGATGTGTTTGTGAACAAACAGACAATTCACTGCCCAATGTAGTTCAGGGACAGGATCTGGGCTAGGATGCCTTCAACATGACTGGCCAAATCTAAGAACATGCTTTTCCACCACTGTCACTATTATGGAACATACTGTAGACAATCCTAAAGACTATGCAGTTGGTATTGTTTATAGCCCAATTTTGGCTAAACATGGTTTGGATCCACATGTTATTTAATGTTCTTGATGGGTCCTCTGTGCCCACTAGCCATCAGACTGGACCTGCTATCCCAGAAGACATACACACCCTGGAATGACACACCTCTGAGAGAGAACAACCAAGCATTACTGGCATTTTTACAAGTGTTCATGCACACTTTTGAGTGCACACTGTCTATGCAAGGGCTGTAGGCAAGCAAGTGGAGTAAGGGCATCTTTCAAAGATGTGGAATATCCCCAACCCCCACTCAAAGCAATGGTCCCACAATGGGACCTGGAAGTGGTGCTAGGCAGTTTATATACCTTGCCATTTGAACCAATAGAAGACATGGGTATAAAGTGTCTCATTTAAGACATAATTTTTGCTGCTCATCACTATGGCCAGGCAAGTCAGCGAATTGCACTCATTATTGATCAGCAAACAGTGCCACAGTTAAATTCGACACACACTATGCCCACAACCTGGATGGCTCCAAGTGATATTAGTGACAGCATTGCGAAATGTCAAGAGAGACTATCCTCCTCAAAAGTCAGCAATAATTATACTTGGAGAAATCATCATCATTCCCCACAGAAAATGGTATCAGTACTTTTTGTAAGTGCTGTCATGAGAGTGCACAGTCCAGAGAATTGATCAGATAGTGTTACAAACATTTGCCATTACTTTGATATATGGTCAACTCTAGTTATGGAAGGAAACCACTGTGGCGGTCGAGAACATAAAGAAGTAGAAAGTTTGGTTACATATGTAAGCATGGGTCTACAACTACATGAAGGCCATCTGGGTCATTCAGGATGAAGAGAATGGCAAGAGGATGAGCGTGATGTAGTGGGGGTCTATTATGAGCTCCAGACGCAACTCACAGCTATGAGATGGCAACTTTGCTTTTAATACTTGGCAAGGAAGGAAACAAACATACAGGAAAACTATATTAGATCCGGAAGGAAACCACCTCGGTGGTCCTCCACATAGTTGTAGAACCACAGATGTACCCGCGACTTACTTGAAGACAATGATAAAAAGAGGACAAAAATAGGCAAGACCAAGCACTGAGCTCAGTAAGAAAAGTAGAACCATCACTGTATTGTTCTTACTCACACCATTGAAAATTTCCAGACAAACAGCTAATCCCATGTCTTTACCGTTCTCTCCTTCACGCCCCAGGCCTTTTCCCACATACTGTATCTACCTACTGCTGTACAAGAGCTAGTTAGCTGAAAAAATACTGTAAGATGAATCACTGCAGCGCAGGGCTTCATGGAACATCCACACCTCCCTCAGTCTTCACTTCCCTTCGTATAGGTCAAAACACATCTGGCAAATTAAAAGTTTACTTTAAAAGCCCTCCATTAATTAGCACAATGTGTTATTAGATGACAACAAAAAGAATATGCACATGGTTCCATATTGCTTATGGTAAACCATCTGTGTGAAGCCTGTTTTTTTTTATTTTTTATTACGCCTTGCCCCCTCTGATCATATCTGTATAAATGGCATGTGTTAAAAATTTGGAACTTTTAGTGCTTTGGAAACAGCACCGTCAATGTGTTTGGTACATCATCACTACCTGTACAACATCAAAAGGGGAACTTTCATATTACACCCACAGACAAAGCATTTTTTCCAACTTTTTCAAACCAAACACAGCACTATCATTTTGTCTGTAAATACATTTATTCAACTGACACATTTCTGTTTTGTCTTTAACTGTACCAAAGATTACTATGAAAAAAAGCAATGAACAGATTAAAAAAAATCTAGTCATTCAATTTTTATACAAACAAGTAAAAGAGTCTTTCAGGGCCAGGAGATATGACATGTGAAGGAAATGAGAATGAACACTGGGTAAAGACTGCTTTATGGTAAACAGGTACCTGCGTGAAGTTGGCCCCCCACCCAACGCAAAACGTCGGCAAAATAGTCTCAATCATTTGTGCTACGTTTGTGCTGGTTTGTGCCGTAAAAATTTTCATTTGTGCTGCTTCGGTTCTGGAGATATTAAAAGAATATTTATAGGTTATTCTGGGGTCACTCAGCCCCCAAATAGGCTCGTTTGTTTATGCTCCGTTTGTGCCGATAAAAGTTTCGTTCTTGCGACTGTCTTTTTTTTTAACAATACAGTTTAAGTAACAAGGTAAAATCCAAATGACAAAACAAATCACATTAAATAGTCGCACTCACTCAATTGTTACCTATCCACTGTGCGTTTTCAACTTTTAAGGGACACAGCGGATCACAGGATGTGTGAATTGTAACACGAACTCCAGGGTAAGTGTTTTTACTTGTTACTGTATATGTTGTTATGAGAATACGATCAGTCGTAATATTAACATTGTCATAAATAAATACACGCACCATAATCTGTTTGCTGTAGCTCTGTGTTTATACATACATAGGCCATTGTGTGTGTGTGTGTGTATACACATATACATATATGTGTGTGTGTGTATGTGTAAATAAATGAAAAGTTCAATGATGAGAGACCAGTGAATGAAGTAAAGATAATTGTTTATTGAACAAATGTTGATATGATTTGTCTTGAAAAAGTCTTCAGCAATTCGACTCTAAAAGTGTGCTCACACCGAAGTCATTGTCTAATATTTTAAAAACGGAAGCAGCACAAACAAAACTTTTATAGGCACAAACCAGCACAAATGGAGCACAAACGATTGAGACGTTTGCGTTGGGTGGAGGGCCAACTTCACGCAGGTTAAATGGGTGTGTGTGTGTGTGTGTGTGCGTGTGTGTGCGTGCGTGTGTGTACCCGTATCCACTCGTTGGCCCGCTGCTCCACTAAATTCTGAGGCTCTGCAGTATATAGAAGCCACATGCACTGAAGCAGGAGCCTCCTGCCTGCTCCTGAAGGACAGAAAGTACACATAGGAAACAAAGAAAATTAGTTTGATTATTTAAATTTGTGGTTTGTGTTGAGGTCTTCAGAGTGACAAAGTAAAGAAATGCAGGAAGAACTGTATTGATTTTAAGGAGAAACTTGAGTAAAGAGAATCAAAAGGAAAGAGAGTTATAGAGAAAACAGAGAAAGATGCAGAAAGAGAGGCACAAACATAATGTGAGTGGAGAGAGAGAGAGAGAGAGAGAGAGAGAGAGAGAGACTTAAAAAGAGGGAGGAAAAAAGAATAAAAGGGAAAATAAATGCCCAGCAGGTCACTACAGGGTTCACTGGAAAATGAGTGTAAATACCTAATGCCTGCAGACCCATTTCTCCATCCCAATTGGGAAACACACCCTCAACGAGTATAAGAGTCATAAATTTACCATCCGCAGTAACATATGGGTTCCAACAAAGTCTTCCCAGGAACTGGCCCACAAAAGGAAAGTTCTTCATGGCCTCAGTGGTACAGTTCTGAAAAACAGTAACACATGCATGTGTGCACATGGGCAAGCAACCCAAGCAACAATAACAACTACAGTGATTGTGTACTATCAGAAATAATGGCAATTTTTCTTATGATGGAAAAATTTAGTAAAATACATATTCACAGCTGAATCTGACATTGGACTTGTAAGCAAATTAACATTGCTCTTTACACTCAGGTAGATGATCAATTCTCCAATGAATTCTGCATTCTCTTCATTTTTCATTTGGCTTCAACACACAATGTAGTACCCTAGAACTGCTATACCTGAACAAGACACATACCACAACCTAATATGAATCTAATTTGCCTTCAGGATTATTAAAGCCAAGAAAAGGCTTTTGATGCCCCTTTATAGAAACTATTCCCACGAAGCCAAATGGATAGTCACCGATCACTTATTTTTTATTTTTTTTAAAGACATTTACGTAATTAATGAACACCAGCATGCTAACACAGAAGAATCTTGGGGTTCACAGCTTTCTGCATTAATTCAAGATGTGTGCTGTTAATTTACTGTATATTGGAATCCATTCAAAGGAACAGACCCCTTTTGACATGCCCCATACATACAATACGCAGTGTGATCCAGAGTGATGTGTGTGCAAAATGAATGATAAAACTCTAAAAGAATGTTTAGCTTATAAAACAGTCATGGCCAGAACAGAGCTAAATGCATAGCATTAAAAGATGAATGAATCACAAAGACCACTAGGATTTGAAGACTGTTCTGACTGGAAAAAGTTTGCCGATGCCACATTAACTCTGACGCCCATTTCTATACACTCTATACACTAATATAGAGCCACCTCCCAATTACCCAGCAGGCTGTAAGTATTCATTGTCTCACCAACCGTGCATTCCGCATTATCATTATCCATTATCTAACTATGGTTTATGATGATGTGGCTGTTGTCACTGTTGCTGTTATTGTCATCACTACCAGAATCAAAAAAGATGCTTGAAAAATGTGGTAATACAAGTGCTTTCATGACAGAAACATTCATTATGAATAAAGTGCTGTGAAAAAGTATTTGATTTATTCTAAGTTTGTGTATATGTCATACTAGGTAGTTAAACTCAAGCCCAACTGGATTATGCAGCAAGACAATCAGTATGTTTACATGGACAACAATAATCCAATATTAACCCGATTAAGAAAATATCTTGTCTTAAGACAGTAGTCTAATAAATTAGATTATTGTTCTCCATGTAAAGTGGGTCACAGTCAGTGGGTACGTTTACATGGACAGGAATAATCTAATTATTGACCTTATTCTGAATAAGACAATATTGTGATTAAGGTGTTTACATGAGTTGCTTTTAGAATATTCCTTTCATGTTCCCGTTTTACATGTTATAGAACATAGATCAATTAACAGCACACATCATTACGTCACCGCGCCACAAAGTCTGATGTTCCCTCCAGAATTTCCCATATCAACATACAGTTCTCTTTGTTATGATACCGTATACAGTTTTGGGTGTTTCATTTTTAATTTTTACGAAACCTTCAAGTGCAGTTATTTATATGTTATGCTATAAGTGCAAATAGACAACTGCTTGAAGCCATGGGCTGCGTCCGAAACCACATACTTACCTACTGTATAGTAACTGAAATACATGTATTTCACCTACTATATAGCAGGTAAGTACGTGGTTTCGGATGCAGCCGCGCTCTCTTGTTTACCCTCAAATGGTTGAGCACTGCCATGTGTGTACGTGTCCTGTCGCAGAATGCGGTGAAAACTCCCACACGACGTTAATAGTAGGGCTGCAACTAACGATTATTTTTTCGATTAATCAGATGGGCCGGGGCAAGCTTTCAGTACCATTTTTTTTGTTTGTTTAAAATAAAATCCACAAACTGAGTGTTACAAATATAAACTTCAGACTAAAACTTTACACAACTGTTTGTCCAAAATGGAAAAGAACCCAACACACACACAAGAATATGCATTATTTTTTATGGATGCATAAAAAGGACCCAATTAAACTACAGTCCTACATTAATAATAAAAACTCACTTTCACTGCACCTTGTGGTTTCTGTTACTCATTGCCTTTAGGAATATTATTTTACTTGTGTTTACTTTTGACCATAATGTTTTAATTAGACATTACAGATCTTACTTGCGCTCGCACTATCAGCGCGTCTACACTGCGAGTGATCAGCAACGCGGCCTCGTTACTAACACATCACTTCCGTTATAATAAACAACAGAATTTACACTGCAAGTGCGCAAATTCAGCATATAATGACAATAAACTTAAATTCAACTAAACCTTTTAAGTAGCTGGCACCAGTTTCCCCCTTCCCCTTACACACAGTGGAGCATTTTGGATATAAACATAAGTTTGTGGTCGTGCATCAGTTTGATTTCCGCGGTGTTCAAAATGCTTCACTGCCTTAGAGGACTTGGAGGTTGCACAATTTCTTCCTCAGTCACGTGATGATTTCGCCTCCGTCTGATGGTGACTGAGGTCATGTTGGGAATAAAAGGTAATGCTGACAGAAAGTAAACTGAAGAAAGTTATTATCGGTGATTCTGGGTGTCTGCTATTGCTAGCGTGCGTATGACGTCATGTGCCGTCGTGGCTTATACTTCCGGGTTAGTAAAAAAATCCGCTCATGTTATATTTGAGATGATATTACCTTTCTAAAATCCACACACTAGATGGTAGTGCAGAGTGCATAGTGCAAGTGTACAGTACTTCATTTGGGACACAACTTTAGTAATTACTCTCCAAAGCATGTTTTCAGAACAGAAGTAACATAATGAGTAAATCTCTCCCGTGCCGCGCGCAGATTCGTTGACAACGATTTTCATAATCGATTATTATCGATTTTATCAATTAGTTGTTGCAGCTCTAGTTAATAATGTGATTAAGGTGTGTACATGTCTGTAATGCATGTCGATAATGCAACTAAAACAGGAATACTCCACACGTCTTAATTCAATTTGTGTTTACTTCGAGTCTGACTTTAGTCAGATTGAGGTAATAAAAAATTGCTGTTTACATGGTAGTTTCTTAATCAGAGTATCGTCTTAATGTCGGATTATTGTTGTCTATGTAAACGTACTGTCTGAGCCAAAGCATAGCAGGAAATCCTAGTCCTACATGTAAGTGAAAGACTGATTTACCTGTTTGGTGTTGTATCTCATTTGAAGATCTAAAACTATTAATGAGATATACACAAAAACAGAAGTAACCAGGCAAATACTTTTTCACAGCACTGTAAACTGCAGGAATACAGTAAAAGAACATCTTTCACCAAAGTCCTCAAAGAAAAGAAACATCAACGTGGCACCAAAGTGGTACAACATCTCACACAATAGTGTCAATATGGCATAACTTATTAAATCAATCATATTAATAAACCATATTACATTTGGTCCATTCTGTAAACAAACCCTGTGTTTGGACCAAGAATGATAGGAAGCGCAGGAGGAAGAGCAGGAGAAGATGGTGACTGAATCTGGGCATAGTGTCCATTGTAATGGGTGAAATTAGAGAGCATGACAACGTCAAACTGGTTTTCCTTTCTGACAAGGCAGGCACTGAGGCAACATGGCATACAGCAGTAAGAGCTCCTGAGGTGCTAAGACTGCTGCGCACTAAAGAAAGGCCTCCTTTCAAGGAGTACATGGATGGTGTGAGGCAGGACGTTTACAAACACTAGACCTTCACAGAGACATGCAGCCCAGCACAACCATCCATACCCAATCAGCACCCTCACCCCCCACCCCTGCCAAAAAAACAACAACATTTAATCCTGATTCAAATTTTGATCCAAACACTTGATACAGGGATACATTAGGTTAACGCAGGCAATCCCTTGGTGGCTATTAGCCCACTAAATCAACACCGTGACCATGCCAATGAACTGCCTGGTCCAGCACAGAGAAGCCACTGTTCAGGCCATGGTCTCTAGAGTATAGTCACAGTCTACCTGAAGTTCTCAGTACAAGGATTATATCACAGGCTTATTACTGAAACACTGAGTTAGGAGATTTCTGTTTTGCCATACAGACAGTTTCTCTTTGAAAATATAAAGTGGTTTTTTCCCCCTTTTTCTTCTTCTTTCTTCATCTTAACAGTCTTTCAAGTTCTGGGTCATCCAAGTCATTTGGAAGGTCTCCTAGTAGTAAGTCAAGGCAACTGGATTTGTGTTACAACCTTGAAAATACTTCACCACACATACTGGTGTGATCGGTTATACTGAATAGCAGAAAATTGTGCTGTAAAACTTTTCACAACTCAGTAGAACCAGTGAAGCACTACCTTCCTGGATTGAGACTTTGTCAAGGTGAAGGGACTTATGTACTTCTGTGAACCTCAGGGATACATCACCTCTCAATTGGGTCACGCTTGGTGAACAGATCTGAGGAACGTGATCAAGACAGACACCCCGTCCCCGCCAAAAAAAAAACAAAAACAAAAAACACACACCCACACACACCCACACACACACACACACCAAAAAACAACTGTACCCTGGTTTGGTGACCAGAACGTTGGCGGTGACCACCTACAAAACACACATAATCTTGGGGCTCACTATCTGCAACACGAAGGGCGAGGATCACGCATGTAACTAGAGCTGCTGGTGATAGAGAAGTCTGGACTGACATTCTCAGCCTGTTGCCACTGCAAACCCCACCATAAAAAAAAGCAGAAGATGAATGAATGAATGAACGCCCTCAGATTAAGATTATGTCTTCAATATGATTTCATGTAGCCAAAGCAACTTTTGAGATAGTATACAATCAGTTGGAAGCAGTTGGAAGTTGAGGGTATTGCCCAAGGGCCCAGCCATGGTTCTGAAGGTTCTAGCAATCTGAAGAATACTACAGAAAGTCCAAGCTTACTATTCAGTTATTCATCTTAAAACATATTAGTTAGTAAGTACTGTGAAACATTCATTAACTACAGTGGAACTAAAGGCAAGTAGTTATGAGGGTGATAAATGCAAATCTGGATCTGCAGACAAGTTCTGGAGTCAAGGGGTAACTGCTGTAGTACCACTACTCAGATCATAACACAAGTCTAGCCATAAAGTACACTACATACATTATATGGACAAAAGTATGTGGACACCTGACCATCACACCCATACATGTTGTTGAACATCACATTCCAAAGTTGGCTCCCCTTTGCTGTTGTAACAAACTCCACTCTTCTGGGAAGGCTTTCCACAATATTTTGGAACATGGCCATGCAATTTCTGTCCAGTCAGCCACAAGATCATTAGTGAGGTCAGACACGGACATCAGGGGAGGAGGCCTGACACCACTCGGTGCTCCAGTTCATCCTAAAGGTGTTTACTGGTGTTGAGGTCAGGGCTCTGTGGAGGCCACTCAAGTTCTTTCCCTGCAACCTTGCCAAACCATGTCTTCATGGACCTCGCTTTGTGCACAGAGGCATTTTGGGCCCCTTAGGGAAACCGCAATGCTACAGCATACAAAGACATTCTAGACCAAAAAAAAGGGTGCTTCAAATGCTGTGATAACAGTTTAGGGAAGACCCACATATGGGTGTGATGGTCAAGTGTCCACAAACATTTAGCCTTATAGTGTACGTTTTACAATGCTGTTATGCTTTTACTAAAACAGTGAGCATATGTAGATAATAGATAGCTATTTGATGCTCAGAGTGAACACTTGAAAGGGCAGATTTTTAATATGGATCATGGCTATCCTAAAGAATGTAAAACTTAGCTAAATATGAATTAAAGAATACATTACTTTATGTAAATAAATAAAATAAATCTGTGTATAGTATAGACAGTCAATGGTTTTAAATACCAAGTTTATTTAAGTCGCTGTCTAATACGGGAAATTCCAAATCAATTAGGCTTAAAAATGTTGAAATCCAAACTTGTACCTTTCTAGTAATTTCACATGGAATTACCAAGTTCGTCCCTTGAGTAAAGTGGCCTGACAATTGAAATTACCGTTGTCTGAAGTGTGTGTACAAGCTGCTGGAGGAAGGTCTCTAAAGACCGCATGTGTTTGCTTATATCCTGCTGTGCAGCGGGAGATGTAGCCTGGCCCCACTGCACCGCTTTATCCATCCAGAACCTCATCTGGAGCTCAGAAAGTGCAGCCATTCCTGTAAATCTGCAGAAACACAGACACACGTGTAAAGCCAGATTATAAACAGACTGAACCAAAATGAAGTTACACATCAAGCAAGCGATCAAGGCCACTATTGCAAAATGGGTATACACAAGATGAGAATAACATTCAGTGAAATGTGTCTATTAAGGTTATACAAGTCATAATGGATGTATTTTAGTGGTATTACACAAGAGCTCTATGAAGCATAGCCAGAGGGTCTGTGAATTTTCTTTTCTTTTTTTTTTTTTTAAAATAAATTGGCGGTAATCACAACCTACCATTATCAAAAATGTTATTAGATTTATTATAGTTTTTTTTTTTTTTTTTTAATTTATTAGCTGGTTTGGCTGGTGACTTCAATTGAATGGGTGGTAAAATGTTACCAAGGTTACGACACCAGTCCAATCACCTTGCCTTACCAAAGAAATAACTTTCCAATCGAGCAATCAATAACAGCAGTGTTATCTTACCTTTAACAGGTCTTTACACAACATATATTTTAGGCTCGTAGAGAGTCAAAAGTGACAGTGCCATAAGAAAATAAGTACCTGAAAATGTGTGACCCAGCTGGGATCTCTGAATTTGTCATCGCCTTGTATTTCATGTAATACACTGTGCCAGGGTATTAAAAGGTACTCTTAGACTCTCAACAGGCACCTTAGCTCAGTACACAAGTATTTCTGACAAATTAACAATGAATGGTGACACAGACTGCAACACCGCCAAGTCCTGCTGAGTAGCAAGGTTCTCACATCCATTTCAAGCTGAAGACAACGGATGGGGAGAAACAGACCTTCAAACTTGAGCACGCAGAAGCTAGCGTTCATGGATAATTGTTGTTTTTAGGCTTAATGGCAGGTCTGCAAAAGGACACAACAGTGGACTGTTTTTATAATCACCTCGTAACGCAGAGTTGTTTAATGTCTTTCCAATGACTCTGCTGGAAATCCCCCATGGGTTAGGTGATGTGTAATTACCCACTGAGCTTTTTATCATCAAACCAAAAGCATGAACAAACGCTTCTTGTTGACTTGACATCTCAATACAACCCACCTCATACCCCAAGCCTGAGGCTGTCAAGTTTTTCCAAAGCAGAACCTTTGATTTAACTGTACAAGATTTCATACAATTATTTGAAATACAGTCATTTGGCATCCTCTTCACTCATGGTAGTGATCTTCAAAATGGATGACCTGTAATCAGTCCAGGTCACAGAGCTAAACATAACCTAAATATTATTCCAATTATGCTGCTGGGGTCTCAGTAAATGTAATGAAGGTTGTCCAATTATTGTCCATCCATCCATCCATCCATCCATCTTCTACCGCTTACTCCTTTTCAGGGTCACGGGGAACCTGGAGCCTATCCCAGAGAGCATCGGTCACAAGGCAGGGTACACCCTGGACAGGGTGCCAGTCCATCGCAGGGCGGTTGTCCAATTATTGTGATGTATATAAAGAAAAAAAATAGGAAACTTCATGAAATATATTTGGTTCTGTCCTCAATTCCTCAATCCATATATTATCTACTCTGAATCAGGAATCTCTCTGATCAGCAATAAGAAGGCCTGTCACAAATATTACACAGTCAACTAATCGCATTGCAAGTATTTGAGCTGACTAATACTGGCGCTATCCGAGATGATCACATTAGGTTTTATTTTCAATGTATGTATTCAGCAAACATGAAATTCATTAGTTTTCACATTTGTCAAGATTAAAAACAAAATCATTACACCATCATATTTAATAAAGCAAATGCTCTGAATGATGACTATTTCTAACTAACCAAGTTATTATTTCTGCTTAGTCTTCTATTCATATTTTTCACAGTACAGAAGGCAAGAGAAAAAAAATTTGCTCAAATTATAAGTTTTCTACATTGTCATCTCGAGTTTTGGGTAACATTAGATCAAACTAATTAAAAACTGTTCATTATTTATCGGATGTTATTGATCTACAAACATTCCAAGAAGTACATGCTTTGTGTTTTGACTCTGGTCTTTCTGAATTGATCATCACAGCTATGCCCTACTCTCTTCAAAGTCTCCAGCCTACACGGTGAAAGTCAAGGCCATTTGGAGCCAACTTCAATTCCATTTTTCAAAGCAGAATCCAGTGTTTTATTGTTGCACTATCAGGGACATAATTTAATAATGAATAGATGGACTGCGCATCAAAAAATTCCCCATGCTTCCACCAGTTACAATGATTGTGTCTGGCAAACAAATACAAATGTTAGCTGAGGTAGCGATAAACACATGACACCTACAGCCACTGTTTTATTCTATTTACTTACATTTCAGTATTACTAAATATAATGTTTTTTTTTTACTTGGACTTGACCTACATACAAGCTCAACTATAGGCATGTACACACCTTAATCACATTATTAACGTCGTGTGGGAGTTTTCACCGCATTTTGCGACAGGACACGTACACAAAAATTCTCTTTCTATTCGGTGTCATCAAATTCCATTAAAACAACTCTCTCCCACTAGACTTTACTTCGTGCGCTCATCCAGTACCTCAGAGTTTGTCGCAGTGGCATGAACGAAATGTTGTCGAATGAAAGTACACAGGAGGCCTGTTGCTGGAGAATTTGTATCTGCAGTCGTCTATTTACACGTACAGCATGACAAATAATTAACTGCACTTTAAGCTTTTGTAAAATTAAAAATGAAATACCCAAAACTGTATACAGTACCATAATGAAGACGAACTGTATGTTGAAACGTGAACTTCCGGAAGGACAGTGTGGCGCGGTGACGTGTGCAGTTAATCGATCTGTGTTCTATAACATGTAAAACGGGAACATGAAAGGAATATTCTAAAAGCAACTCATGTAAACATCTTAATCACAATATTGTCTTATTCAGAATAAAGTGCTTTTACTGAAGATGAGCGATTTTCATCACTACTTTATCTGGATAACTTGTCTCTCAAAAAGTGAGGAAAATATCGAGCTGTTCTTAATTATTATTTATTAATTATTATTAAAGCTATTCTGCTTTAACAGTCTTTGAAGGGAGGCGTGCATCACACCCATCTGCAAGTTCAAATCCCAACTTAAAACGTATGTTTTCTGAATCTTATCTGTCCTAATCTGTTGCTATGCATCTTCCTCAGTGACTGTCCTGTCTGTACTGTTTTTCATATTTTACGTTTGATTGTTCATTGTTTTTCACATTTTGTGTTTACCTGTGATTGTTCATTGTTTATGCATCACTGTATTGCTATTGTAAATAGAAATTGGAATATAAATTACATTATATACATTAAGCATTATTATTATTATTATCGTCATCATTACTATCATTACCATTATCATCATAATCATGTAGTTATCATTTTGTATGTATGTACTGATGCAAATACTGCTGTCTGACCTACTAGCAAAACATTAAAACAACATCAGGGATCCACTTCAAAACTCTAATATATTGACATTTAAATGAATAATATTATAATTTCCCCTTTTTAAATGTGGCAGTTCTGATGTACGGGGTCTCTCGCTCGCTCTCTGTGTCTGTGTGTGTGTGTGTGTGTGTGTCTCTGTCTCTCAGTACATGCGAGTGTCCGGTCACACATCATATACCTTCAAGTATTGTGCTACGTCTTCACCATAGTTTCCATCCCATAATACACAACTAGGTACATACTCACTCTATCGAGCTAGCTCTCTGCATACCTGTATATTAATGCGTGCGGTTGTTTTGTACTAGAAGTGCTGTGGTCCAGTCTGTCAGCGTAAAACAACGTTAGCTAACATATCAATATGGTGACTAACTTTACTAGCTAGCGACGTTTTGAAACTGCTTTAGATGTCTGAAACGCAAGATTGTTTTTAACTAGCGAAATGGTTTACATCACTCACAACAGCGTCTGTTGTTCTTACTGAAACATACCTGAGAAACGGAGAGACGAAAAAAAACGTCTTTCTGAACTTCCCTCTCTCGCCGACAAACCGGAAGTTGTCGGCTATTATTGGTGTGTTGTTATTCCCACTCATATTCGGACAGTTCCCGCCTCCTTCCGCTGGCTTTGCTTGGCGCTGATTGGACAGTGTCTTAGAGCGGCACGCGGTATCTTTCGCGTACGGGTGGGTGAAAACAGTGCGCGCGTGAGTTTGGTGCTAATGATGTTACTGTATTTACTGTGAAAAGCACATTTCAGGTGCTATTGGGTAAGGCTTTATCTTCGTGTGATAACTCATTACCTATAAATGATCACGTTTTGAAATCTTTTGAGTGCCAACTATCTAGGATGTAGATATAATTACTAGGAAATGGATATTCATAATATTACAAGGTTAGTGTAATTCTTATTTTATTTATTGAAATTCATAAACGTCTCATTAGTAGCTTATTATTATTATTATTATTATTATTATTATTATTATTATTATTATTACAACTTATTCAATACGAATTAATTAAAGATTAAGCATTGAGACATTAAGACATCTAAATACATCTCTTGGGCCACATTCCTGGGTTCTGGATACGAAATACGCGGAAGAGTCTGCTTCTCCAAATAAAGTAAGGACAAAACGTTGGGGGTTTATTAAGAATTACACGGACTAGATCATTGTGTTAGTATAAAACATTTCGCTTGCTGTGTCAGGACTTGTACAGTTCTCCCACCTGCTGCGAGTGAATGAAAAAATTCCGATATGGAAACTGTTCCGGTCTGTTTGTGAAAGTCCACCAATCACAACGCAGCGCGCGGATCAGCAAGCCAATCACAACACAGCGCGCGGATCAACAAGCCAATCACAAAACAGCGCGCGGATCAACAAGCCAATCACGACAGGGCGCGCAGCTCAACGGTTTATGTATATTTTTCCTTGCTCCTGAATGAACATGACTGAGTGTCCTTGTTAACCTTATTGTTAGTCCGTTCGATTGTGGATCTTGACATGAATTAGTTCTCAACTGTCTCCGAAAGTAATATGATGTAATTATTTTACCTGCAGCAGGAAAGGTCTGTTTACAGTCAGTGCCTTTCTTCATCATTTTCAATATTTTGTGATATTTTTGTCACATGTTTGGCTCTCCAGATGTTCAAATCAATCTGAATAACTGGTGGGACATTTCAGAGGCTTTTTTTTTTTTTTGTGTTGCTCACTCATTTATTCTGTCACATCATTGTATGTGTAAACAGTTATATGAAGGAGCCTTTATCTATAAAGGGGAGTTAGTGTTGGTGGTAGCAAACAGGGAGATGGTGAGATTAGGAAACAGTGGCATGTGAGAAATAAAGCTTCACTACAGTGCACTGTCGAGTAGCAGTTTTTTCAAACTGAAATGACACACAACGACATGTCTCTTCGGACAAACTAACACACAATTAGCTGGTTTGGAGTTAAGCAGGTAAAGACCATGGAACTAGACAACACATCAGGTGTCTTTTTTTTTTTAAGTAAATCTAAGTAAAGTACATTGCAGGACACATATTCACATCTAGGGAGAAAATAGAGAGTTGCCAGTCCCCTTCCCAGCATGTTTTTTGGGCATTGGGAAAAAAAGAGAACCCAGAGGAAACCCACACGGACACAGGGTAACATGTGAAAGTCCATGCAGACAGTAACCTGAGCTTAGGAGGATCCAACCAGGGACAATGAAGCTGTGAGGTGTCATTATTATCATTATTATTATTATGTCGGAAAAAAAGGTGTTTTAAGTCCTTGGTTGCTCATATTCTTAGTCACACTGAAATATTGTTTATACAAATAATTCAAATGATGATATATTGGGCATTTTGAGAGAAACTTTTCAGTTGTACTGACATAAAATGATAATAGTATGTCAGTTGGAGATCCATTGCTGAGTAGTGAACAGAAGATGTCAGTTAGATACTGCATTTTCTACTCAAAGATCACTATGCTGCAAATGATATACCATTTTTCCTTGTTCAGGAATACCCATGATCACTGCAGTGCTGGCTAATATAACACCAGTGTGAGATCCTGTCATAGTAGCCCTGCTGTTAATCCTCTACATTGCTGAAATGACCCTTGAAATCCCTTATGAATTTCAAATTGTCATTGTGGTTAACCCGCTTACGAGAAGACTAATGAACACCAAACCTGCTTCTTGGTCTCCTGAATTTGCCCTGTACTTATTTTGAACATCTACAATGTTCCTATATGTCTACATTCCTGTAATGCCCTATTACAGTCCTGATAGACCTTCTTTTTCTCTTTTTTTTATTCTGGGATTCACAAAATAGCATATTTTGATTATATTTCAGCACACATATTCAATATATATGCAGTATATTCAAACAAATTGGTGAAGCCTGCATGGCTTTTCTCAGTGTTAATAGATGACAGATCTGTGCGTGTTTCTCTCCTTGTTGACCCTTCCGTCTGCGTCTCCAACCAAGTAGCAGTGAACATGCACAAACAGCTGGGCCACAGCGTCCACAGAACCACGATCGAATACCACCCAGCCAGCAAAGGAGAACCGGACAAAGACGCCCAAGGCAAAATCCTGCCTCCCCAAACTCACACCTTACTATTGTAATGATATCTCATATATTTCAATCAGTGGCACCTTGGCAAATGACAAACCCCATCCCTGCGACTGCTTTCATCTCCACACAGACCCGAGGAAAGCGCCACCGAGAGACAGAGAAGAAGTCCATCACTCCACCCCCGCATCCCATCCGACCAGAAGACACAGAACAACACCGTACAGTGGTTGTCTGACTCTCTCACCCACCCCACACCGGGAAAACAAAGTTCAGTCCACTTCACCTCTTCTCCAACTGCAAACCCACCGCCAGAGGGCCACCGCTCTGCAAATGCTATTCACAAGAAGCCCCACTTGCTCCACTACCTCTGCATCACCCTGTCCAAGAATGAAACAAAACACAACTCACCCTCATTCTGAATGCCAGTCAGACCACCTGGCTGAGCAGAAGCCGACAAATCAACCCGTGGGTGAAACAACCAGCATGCACAGATAATCCCCTCAGAATCAGGAACACACAGCCACACGGAAACTCCGACAAAAATGAACTCCAGCACACAACTGTATACAGTGCCCTCCAATAATATTGGCACCCTTGGTAAATATGGGTAAAGAAGGCTGTGAAAAATTGTAAATGGTGCACTTATATAGCACTTTTATCCAAAACGCTTTACACTGTGTTTCATTCGCACACACACACACCAATGGTAGCAGAGCTGCCATGCAAGGCGCTAACTTGCCATCGGGAGCAACTTGGGGTTCAGTGTCTTGCCCAAGGACACTTTGTCATGTGGAGTCACGTGGGCCGGGAATCGAACCACCAACCCTACGATTGGTGGACAACCCACTCTACCACCTGAGCCACAGCCGCCCCAAAAATTGTCTTTGTTGTTTAACATTTCGATCTTTTTCTTGAAATAATTCACAAAAATACTCTGCTCTCATGGATATCAAACAATTGCAAACACAACACAGGTTTATCAAAATAAAAGTCTTTTAAATAAAAAATATAGGTGTGCAACAATTATTGGCACCCTTTTAGTCGATATTTAATACTACCTCCCTTTGCTAAGATAACAGATCTGAGTCTTCTATAATGCCTGATGAGTTTGGAGAATACATGACAAGGGATCTGAGACCATTCCTCCATACAGAATCTCTCCAGATCCTTCAAGTTTCATGATTAATTTAACAAAAGATCAAAAGTAAGTAAATTTTATTTATAAAACACATTCTGTCTCTTGTTCCTTCTGAGGCTCGTCCTGTTGCTGCTGCTGCTTCTTCCACATCTTGGCCATGGCATCCTCCGGGAAGATGTAGCTGTAATATTCTTCCCATCCTGCGTCCGACCCATCCTCTGCCATGAGCTTCCTCCTCTTCTTCACCTTCTCGGGCATGAGCTTCCTTACTCGGTCCTTGTTGGCCACGGTGCCGAACTCCTGCTCGAAATCGTTCCATGCCTCGAGCAGTATGAGCCTCTCCTCCTTCTCCTCACACATGCGCAGGCTGCAGTTAGCTTCCTCGTAGACCTGCCTGCACCGCTGCAGTCGCTCCTCATCTTCAATCGACAGCTCAAACTGTGCATAACTGATCCATACCTTGAGGTGCTGTGTGCACTGCAAGAGCCCCTTATAAAGCCCACACGTGTTGCCAGACTCCTCCTGCTCAATTTGAAAGTCCATATAAGATTTCCAGAGCAGCTCTGGCATGTCGAGGCGAGGCTGACCGATAGCCAGCTCGAATATGGCACTCTTTCGATCTCTCCCAGGATTGTCTCCAGCTCAGCAAACTTGATCCAGGCGGTGCAGTTCTCCGGGCTGAACTACTGGTACTTCTCGTAGAGCTTCCTGCAATGGTTGAACTCTCTGAGCTGCAGCTCCAGCTCGATGTAGCCCTTAAACAGCTTGTTTTTTGGGCATTTCCCAATGCCTGTGCCCAGGCATCGTCTGGCATTCTGCAGGTTCTTCCGGCGGACTTCAAACTGGCCGTAGAGCAGCCAGATTTTAGCAAAGGTGAACTTTTTGTGAGGGATGAGCACCAGACATGCCTGATACACCTGTCTCGTCCTTTCAGGGTCCTTGACCTCCAGCTCCTCAAAGAGAGCGTAGTTGATCCACAGGTAAATGTAGTGTCTCCAGTGTCTCTTCTCCGTGATGGGGGGACCGTTGGCGATGGCTTGTTCGTACACCTTTTGGACCGTGTCGGCGTCGTTCCCCACCGGCCGCCGGTAATTGAACCAGGCGTCGTAGTTGTGTGGGTTCACTTTAACTTCCTCCTCATACTGAAATCTCCTCTTGCTGACGATGATGTCCTCGATTCCTCTCCTGTCTCCGAACTTCTTCTCAAACACTGTGTAGTTCTTGAAAAGCTCCTGGTCCTGCTGTTTGGGGATGCTGTCCAGGGCGTACTTATAGATCACCCGAACACCCTCAAACTCTTTCTGTTTTTCCTCGAATTTAGCGAAAGCCACACAGAGGTTTTCATCCATATATTCCTCGGCGAAGAACTCGACAGCCCTCTCGTACACTTTTCTCGCGTGCGCAATGTAACCATGTTGATCTTCGAAGCAGGCGTATATGATCCAGTTCTTCACTTCGGGGTGGACCATCACAAATCTCTCATAAATGCAGCAGGCTTTCTGCACCTCCTTATAGCGCAGCACAAAGTTGATGTAAGAGTGCCATGCCTGCTCCTCCGGCACCCACTCCATCCAGCACTCAAACACCTGCCTGCAGCCTGCTATGTTCCTCAGCTTCTCCTCCATGTAGGTGTATTTATATCAGAACTGGTTGACTCAAGGCAGGATGGATATGGCTCGGTCCCAGATGTTGCGGGCGTGATTGACCTGTCGGTTCTTCATCTCCATCTCGGTGTATTTCAGCCACAGTATGATATTCTGGTAATCCACATCCAACGCTCGCTCGTAGATAGAACAAGCTCTCTGCACTTCCTTCAGACTCTCCTCCCATTGTGCGTACTTGATCCAGTTTCTTATGACAGTCCTGTTCTTTCTGATATGGTCTTCAAATCCCTTGAGTTTTCGTAATTTGTAATCGTTTAACTCCTCTTCATCAGTGATCTTCTGTTTGGGTAGAGGGGGGAGTAGACCAAGTTCTCGTTCCTTGGCTTCTCGGAGCAGCTGCTCGGCCGTGATCTGCACCTCAGCCGGGGCTTTATTCTTCACCTTTGCCACTTTCGGTATTCTCTGCTCCCCTGCCACGGTGAACGCCATGACTCAAAAATATTATCTTACCACACACAAAAAATGAAGATAAAATGAGTTTACAGCATTCAATTTGTTAACGCAAACACAAAACACTCAACGCTATTTTATCAAAACCAAGTTTTCTGCCATAATTTTTTGGTGGGGGGCCAACTTCACGCAGGTTAGTTTAAACTGTATGTAGACTAAGCATCTCGTTACCATGGTCATCAAACATCATGACGTGTGTGACGTAAACGGTTACCGTGCAACAGTTACGTTCGACGTTCGATTTCTATTGCGCAATCTTTTGTGAGCAGCCAATCATAGCGAAGAAGGCAGGACTTGACGTAATACGGGTGGGGAAAATCATCCATGGAGAAAAGTTATGGCACAAATGGAGCACAAACAATTGAGACTATTTGGGGTGAATTTGGAGCATGTGGGGGGCTGAGTGACCCCAGAATAACCTATAAATATTCTTTTAATATTTCCAGAACCGAAGCAGCACAAACTAAATTTTTTACGCCAAAAACCAGCACAAACGGAGCACAAACGATTGAGACTATTTTGCTGACGTTTTGCGTTGGGTGGGGGGCCAACTTCATGCAGGTTATTTAGAGCTATGGTATTTTGACTGTGCTTTGCCTCTTGATTACATCTTGGATCTTGTTTTGGATTTGTCTGTCTGTCAAGTGTCTTTTGATAGTGACCTGGACTGCTTTGACTGGGATTTGCCTGCCAATAAATGTGGCTCCTTACTCTGCCTTACAGACATTGAATGCATTTTATTTCTAAACACATCACGTCTAAACTAGCAAACAATGAATGATGGATCTATTTAGCTAGCTCTGACTTTAACCACTCTTACACTGTTTTTTTTTTACACTGTATTTTAAAAACCACTGAACTCAACTCATGACCCAAGAATTCTTTTATGATGTGTAATTTTTGTCTGCAACAGGAAAATCCAGCCAAAAATCATACAGTAGAAAGTCAGTTTAGCTTTCGAATTCTTTGTTTGTGAGCAGTCAGCGGTCTTAGAATGTATGATGTGACATGCTGACAGGTGGCAGATGTAGTGCCAATCACTACGTTTACATGGACAACAGTAATCTAATTATTGACCTTACTCTGAGTAAGATAATAATGTGATTAAGGTGTCACTTTTAGAATACTCCTGTCATGTTCCCGTTTTACATGTTATAGAACATAATTAGATTAACAGTCCGCATCATTACGTCACTGCCGCAATGCCGTCCGATGTCCCTCCAGAATTTCACATATCAACATACAGTTTGTCTTCGTTATGGTACCTTATAATACAGTTTTGGGTGATTTTATTTAATTTTTTTACGGACACTTTAAGTGCAGTTAATTATTTGTCATGCTACACGTGCTAATAGATAACTGCTTGAAGCCGTGGGCTGCGTCTCAAACCGCGTACTTACCGTCTATATAGTAGCCGAGATACGTGTATTTTTCCCTCCTACAGGCCTATAGTAGGCAAGTATGCGGTTTGGGATGCAGTCGAACTCTCTTGTTCGCCGTAAAACGTAAAACTGCCGCGTGTGATCGTGTCACAAAATATGGTGAAAACTCTCACACGACGTTCATAATGTGATTAAGGTGTTTACATGTCTGTAATACACGTCCATAATGCGACTAAAATAGGAGTACTCCACCTGTCTTAATTCGATTATTGCTTACTTCGAGTATGACCTTAATTAGATTAAGGTAATTAAAAATTGCTGTTTACATGGTAGTTTCTTAATCAAAGTATGGTCTTAATCGGGTTAAGAGTGGATTATTGTTGTCCATGTAAAAGCACTGATTGAGACCAGAGACAGCCAACAACAAAGTTCTGGCAGTGTTGGAAATTTTGATAAAAGTCTCTGCTGCTACAACCACCAATATGAGGAAGACATTAGATTATGTGAAACTCACTGGGACAGCTACCAATACTATAGTGGCAATGGTGAAACATAAGCAAAACATACTAATGGACAGAAGTATATCCTTAATGCCTCAAGCTTATTTTCAAGAATGTTTCTTTAGGGAACCCAGTTTTCTGCTAATTCCTGTATCACACTGATTGATGTAAGCAGAATGTAGCAATTTTCTTTCACTAGATATATAATCTAACATGGAGAGCATGTTATTGTATAATTTGTTATAGATTTTGACCAAAATTTGGGGTCATCTATAACAGTAAAACCATCTTTACAACAAATTCGTAAAGGATACGGCACATAAACATCAAGAGCAATGCGGGATGACTTATCCCTTCAGTCCACACTGATTATAACGTAGTATATGCATCACTTACATGCATGAGAAAACAGAAACTGATGAACTGAAGTGAGTGTGCATTAACAAAAAAATCTTCAGGAAGGCGTGTGGTGCGAGTTGGGTTTTAGGCTACGTGGCATACAGCTCTATTGCATGAATTCTTAAAAGGGTGTTTAATACTATATACAATATGACCGCATTCATACAGTTTAACTAATAAACTCACCATACTCACATTGTTAACTGGAGTGCAACTCTAGGGTCATGCTGATCACAAAATCAGCATTGCCATTATGGACATCAATGGGCAAAGCAGCAGATGTCCTGGTTAGGTGTAAGTGTAGGTAGTATTAAGTAGCCACAGTGTACAGAAATCAATGCAAGGACCTCAAAAAGGCCAAACTAACCTATATGTGTGTGTGTTTGCATGTGTGTTTTCAAAAATAGATATATAATTTTTAACCCCACCTATTCTCATGTTAGTGAATGGGACAGATGGCAATATTTCATTTTTAGTTACATCTCCAGAAATTATTTTCGCACATAGTGTTCTGTCATTTTCATGCCCGTCATGCCCTCCAATAATATTGGCACCCTTGGTAAATATGAGTAAAGAAGGCTGTGAAAAATTGTCTTTGTTGTTTAACATTTCGACCTTTTTGTTAAAAAAAATTCACAAAAAATACTTTGCGCTCATGGATATCAAACAATTGCAAACACAACACAGGTTTATCAAAATGACAATCTTTCATTTTTAGTTACATCTCCAGAAATTATTTTTGTGCATAGTGTTCTGTCATTTTTACAAGTTCAGTTGGCCCTGATGTCGCCCCCAATATTTTTCCTTATGATAAATGCATTTTATAAATGTTATTTGAAGATAAATTAAAGGGTCTGGTTAATGAAGTGACTGACAGTTTTGTACATGGAAGGCGAGTTTCATGAATGCCCACATACTTTCCAACAAGCCCCTGAATTCCTTGACAGTTCTCTAGCAAAGCCGTGTCTTGTTCTGCTGTAAACTGAGCTAACAAAATCTCAGTAGAGATTTCTTCAGTTTTTCCAGTACGTTTTCCAGTGTGATGTCTAAGCTAGCTTGTTATATTAATATTATAACTAGCAAACTAATGTGAGTGAACAAAGTGATGGCGTAAACAAAGGCAGCTTACACTAGGTAAACTGGCTAATAATCTACACTTGTCTGTATGACCTTAGACAGCACTCGAAATATCTTAGTAATGTTAGCCAGTCACTGCTTTAGTAGCTCCACAGAGTTTCTAGAATGAGTGGCGAATAAAATAGAGCACTTCTCCATTCAGATGGGTAATTAATTTTTTTTAAAACAAACCAAGAAAAAAACCATGTTGAGTGTAAATGTTGACTGCTGTTTACTAGTATTTTTTTTGTAGTTGGTACCTTGCATTAGCTACTTATGCATTACTTTGATTAAAATGACAGATAATATCAAGTAGCTAGCAAATTCTTCCAACAGGAAAATCAATATACTTGCAAAAATGATACAAATACAATTTCGCATTTTATATATTAATTAATAATGCTGTATTTGTCACTTAATAATGCTGAGTTAGTCAGTTCCCCATCTTAAGCTGCACTTCAAGTAATATCAGTGTGCACACTCACGTATAAGTGTACATCACTAATATGGGTGGGTGAGATTTTGTCTAATGTTTTTGAATTGGATACAGTAAGTACGACAGAGAAATGAGAGAGATACAGTGTGTGTTTTGGAGAGGTTGCTGAAACAGGCTATAACTTTGGGAATGTGTTTAAAGTGGGCTAATGGCTCCAGATTAGAGCAACTCCTGTGGTTTTCTGGGCTGTGTGTGTGCGTGTATGTGTGTGTGTGTGTGTGTGCGCGTGTGTGTGTGTGTGTGTGTGTGTGTGTGTGTGTGTGTATGTGTGTGTGTGTGTGTGTGTGTGTGTTTGTGCATGTGCGTGTGTGTGTGTTTGTGCATGTGCGCGTGTGTGTGTTTGTGCATGTGCGTGTGTGTGTGTGTGTGCGCACGCCTGGGCTTTCTTCAGTGCAGGGTGGTGCCGATGGATAATTGAGCAGATGAGAAAAGTTACCCAAAAACATTATGTGCACTCCTGGGTAAAGCACATATTTATTTTAATAACATAAGAATTCATATGTGATTCAAACACAACATAATAGCCCTGATGTCATCCACACATTGTATGAAGAATTTTCTTTTGGAGATGCACTCACTACAAAACACTTGAAATTTCTAAAAGCCAAACAAATGGACTACTTATTAGAGACCAAGGTGAATACAACTGGGTTCATTCTATCTTCATTTCATTTTTTTCCCTCCCTCATTTAGGTCATTTCAGGTCAGATTCCTTTGGTTTGTCCATAAAAAAGACATATGGCCTAAAACGAAGTCATACAAATAGTAATTAAAAACAGGAGAAAAAAACATGTGGTTTAATGCCTGGGCTAACAACCATGTGTGTTTTAACTGAGCTCAAAATAGGTGATCTTGAGGAGAAAAAAAACAGGGCAGAGGGAACGAGGGCGAGGGAAAAAAAAAAAGAGAAAGAGTAGGGGTTTGCACGGCGGAGCAGAGGGATTGGCAGAGAGCCGTCGTGTCCAGCTACTGAGATCACGAAGTGGGTGGTAGGAGCGAACTGTCTCTTGGCCAAACCCTGAGAAACCCTCATATCTTCCAAGCAGTTCGGCTGGAGTAGGATGTCAACCACTGAAGCCTGTGCATGAGCCAAGGAGGCCCAGAGAAGCACAGATGGTAGTGCTGACAAATTAGTTCAGTGCAGCCCTAAGCCCCTCTTATTTTTGTACCTGGCAGCGGTGACAGAGCTATCTCTCCTTTCTGCTTTTTCAGCTGAATGTTTCCTTTCCATTTCCAATGCCCAACTCTTTGTTTGTAGTTCCTGCAGGCAGAGTGATGGCATGTCCAGCATATGAGTACTTTTACGGTGAAGCTCCCTCCGATCTCTTTATTTATACTGAATGAAAATGTGTTGGCTGTCTTCAGTACTGCCGCCCACATGAACCAGAAGTGCAGCCAGCTGGCCCTGAGCTTACTCCTAACTCATAGAGAACAGAAGTGCACAGACTGGGTGTGGCCAGAACAACTCAGCCTTTCTCAGGTTAACCCACTCAGGAAAAAAAAGAAAGAATTTTTTTCTCTCCGTCAACTATCCTCCCATATCCTTAATGGGGAATTAAGCATGAAACTAGAGGCCACTGTAAATCATTAGGGGGAAAGCATCTAAGACACACAAACATGTGACGTGCAGTGAATTTGACCCTCAGCGCTCTTTCACAAACTGCATCAGCAGAAATGACTTTGTGACAAAAGCCAAAATGTTATTGATTTGCTGGTTCTGTGTAAGTATGAAGTCTACTTTTCGAGGCCTGGAATATTCAAGCCTGAAAATAGAGTTCTTCACAGTACAGCACAACAGATTTGCATTATGTTGACCTACTGTCCTGATGACAAATCAGAAATGGAAGCAAAACAAATGTCTAATGGCTTCAGACACTAAAAGTCATATCCAAGTTTCGTTCGAAGAGAGCAAAAGCAATTAGACAGTAAAAAATGGTATTGGGAGACCAGGACATCTTTCAGTAGGGGGATACAAAAACAGATGTCCTGTCTTGCTTACAAATCATAAATAATTTGGGCAGAATTCTGCCGTCTGTTTCTGTGGGATCTGCTCATCACTCATCACGCCTGTGTACATACGTGTGTATGAGTCCAGCAGAAGAATAGCATGTGAGAACTGGGAAAACTCTGGAACAGTGTTGTCATACTGGATTGGTTCACTGGCTTATAGTGGATTAATTATAAACAAACCCATGTGCATATATCTACCATTTTGTTTCAGGACTGTATTCTTAAGCGTATTCCAGTTGGGTTAGAAATCACACAAACTCGTAACACTGCCTCTGTGGAATACAGAATAAATGTGGTGCCTCTAGTTGAGACCCAAACAATGGATTTGACATCGTTGTGCATAGGAACATTCCCTGAATGTGGTTCTTGTGGATTTGTATACTTTCCTTTAGTTCCTAAACAGTTTGTTTTCATTCGGGAAAGAAAAACATGCAAAAGGTTTAGTCAGTGCTAATTGCAAGCACACTGGAATGTTAGGTGATCTTTTGCTTCACTTCTCATTTAACACACATCTGCGCACAACCCCGAGTTCCGCTCATCAATCTTTAGATTTGGGTTAATGTACTTCAGATGATGCTTTTTATATCACATAGGCTAGATTACTTCTTCTGATTTTTTATGACATCTCTCCACATTAACAAGTTTATGTAGCCCTTCAAAATTTATAGAAGCAGTTATGTAAGCCTCCATGGTCTCAAGGCATGGATCTAGTCAGCATACCAGTTTTGGTTATGGAAAAAACCTAAAGCTTCCTTTCATGGAAAGGCCTAGTCACTTTCTAAAGGAGTTAGACACAATTCCAGACATTTTTTTGCCAACCAAGTTATTACTACTTGGTGAGGAAGCAAGGGCTTCATTGCAGAGAAATGAAATACTGTAGAACATATTTAAAAGAGTGAAAAACCATCCCATTCATACATACAAATGGATCACTCAATCTTCTTTTATCAGTCATAGATTTGTAATATGGCCAGATTACATTGCAATTCATGATTGCAATGCTGTTTAAAACACAATGGGATAGAATATTTTCATGGACACAGGGTTTGGACGTGAAAATGTTGGGAGCCATTTGGTAACATCATACACAATTGGTCTTAACATGTGTGTAAGTGTACTGTAGAAGCATATAATTTGAAAGAGGTCAATTTAAATGGGTTAATTAGAGAGGCTGGAGGCTACACGTTTGATTAAAGAAAACATACAGACCTAACATAAACAAGTGTGGTGCAAGAGCATACAGTATAAGCTAACAGAGCAATCACAGCAGAATTAGACTCTAAATCATAGCACTGGTACTCATCAACCTTCTAGTCTTCAGACTCATACACAATGATCCTGGCTTTCTCTATAGCAATACATTCTATAGCAATAGAAAAAAAGCAGCACCCTTAAGGGATTTTTGGTTTGTATTTATGGGGAACCCTTAAAAGTTCTGCAGCTTTCCTTTTAGAGAGTAGAATCTCTTTAGAAAGTATTAAGTTAGAAACCCATGAAGTATATAAAGAACTCTTGAGAAACCTCTGGCTTAATGAAACTTGTTATTTTTTGGACATTTTAAGCAGCATGTTACTGCTTGTACTAAAAAATATTCACCATTTCTACTATTAATAATGGTATTATACCACAGCGCTGTTTATTTCTTGAATCTGATTATCAGATGTCGATTGATGTTCTGTAACTGCAGCTCTGACAATAGTGTCGGTTGTCATTCAAATAATAGGTTTATATCCGCGTGCTCATTCTACAATAAATTATCATTTCTATAGTAACAAATTCACTCACAATACTTGTACGGCAAACTCTCCACATATTCTCAGTCTAATAAAGAACAGATTAAAAATGTGTTATTTAACAAAGAGAAACCTATAATCATTGATATGGTCCAGTTTTCTGTAAGGAGACATTTATCGTAGGAGTCTCTAGTGTCAGTGTCCGTGTCTTCCACCACGGGAAAGTCTAAGGACTTGTTTATAGCAATTACTGTATAAGTGATAACAGGAACTAACTTGTTTTACAGACTTTCAACAACATTAAAAGTAACTATAAATGGGTAAAAACTACAATATGTCATTGTTTGATCAATTAAAAAATAGAATCATTGGGAAATTGCTGTTAAAGATGAATAAAACATTTCGGGATGTGCTGTTACAGGAAATTAATCAACTTTGGTGTAATAATGATGCAGCACCTGCTGTCATGTTTCATTGCTTACTTCCTTTCTTAATACCTTGTTAGCATGGTAAGATGTGTAGCAGCCAGATTGGGATCAAAGTCATATTCCTTCAGCCCTCTTTTCTAGGAAATGGTATCACGGGGGAAGAGTCAAGCGTGCACCACTGAAAGACCACATTACTGCTGTTTTGTGTATCATTTAGCTTCATAGACAAGTTTCAGCTTTACATGAACTAAGTAAAATCAGAGCAAGATGTCGGGATCACTTTCTTCAAGCATGCAGGTTGTCACATTTGCGAGGCAACACCCTTATTGCGGTAGATATGGCTTCTTTTTCTGGACCGCACACATTCATTCTGTAAATGACTGAGATTTTGACACACATGTGGTTTCAATTAGTGCAGAGGATTCAAACAGGATTATATAGGAGTATTTGACACCCCACATTTACCCCTTTCCCTTACCCATGGAATATATACCCTTACACCCTTACCCATGGTGTTCTGACTCTGGCTCATCTCTGATACCACTGGTCAATTTTTTATTTTTTTTAATTGAACATTGCAAGTTAATATTTGGTAAATGACATGTATGGTTGAGTGAAAATAAAGGCGTGTGTAACCCACACTGCTGGCTCAGTGCAGGTACAGCGTTTTAGACTGATTTCCCAGTAATTACTTTGTGTTCACCTCCGGCAGGAGACTATTATGGTTGCTGCTTCCTGCCCTTGGCCTATGTGTGGTCATGTCTAGCCAAACCACTGTGGTGCGAGAGAGAAGGAGGGAGAGAGGCAGCTCATGATTCCTATCAGTGGGCCTCCAAGTGACTCCTGGGTGGTGGAAAGTAGATTTGTGTATGCGTATGTAGATATAGTCTGCATAGTAGATCTACTGTATCTTGTTAGGAACCTACTGTATTTTCAAGTTAGTCTTTGTACTTGGCATGCACCATTTTAGTGGAACACCTATAAAGTGTTGTAATTCCTACACTGTTCACCTGACTAGGATGTATATACACTTAAATTTCAACTCCAATATACTGTGGTAGACTGCTGAAATAATAACATTGTCAATGTTAAAATAGTTACACACATGACTACGATAATTGATATGGTGAAAAACGTTTTTTTGCGGATGTTCCACAACATTAAAGATACAGTCATGTGAAAAAATAAGTACACCCCATGGAAATTGTTCGCTTTTTTGACATTTTTGGACAAGTAAACATTTGATCCTCTGTGAAACAGTGCCTATTAATAAAGTTGATGTACTTGAACAAAACCACAAGGAACATTTGCTTTTTCAATCATTTATTCAACAGAAATATCAATATATGTGATATTCTTCTGTAAGTAAGTACACCCTCGGCCTCAGAAGATAGTATTGCCCCCTTTAACAAAAATAATGTCTTGTAGGCGTTTTGCATAATTGTCCACATGGCTTGCTATAATTGTTGACCACTCTTCCATGTAATATTCTTTTCAGTTGCAAGGGTTTTCTTGCATGTACTGCCCATTTCAAATCCCCCCACAACATTATAATGGGATTCAAATCCATGCTTTGACTAGGCCACTCCATAACCCTCCATTTCTTCTTTTTGAGCCATTCCTTAGTGGATTTGCTAGTGTGCTTAAAGTCATTATCCTGTTGAAAGGTCAACTTTTGACTCAACTTCAACTTTCAGACAGATGGCCTCACATTACCTTCAAGCACTCTTTGATATGATGCAGAATTCATAGTTGAATCAATGAACGCAACCCCAAACTGTAACATTTCCACCATCGTGCTTCAGCAGTTGGTATGAGGTGCTTCTCCTGAAAAGCTGTCTTTGGTCAGTGCCAAACATGTCTGCTGTTACTGTGGCCAAACAACTCTATCTTTGATTCATCTGTTCAGAGCACATTATTCTAAAAGGCCTGGTCTTTGGCTGTATGCTCATTGGCAAACTGTAGTCTTGCAAAGGCTTTTTCCTTGGCATGATGACACCACACACCTCAATAGCAAAGGGAACACCAGACACTAGATAGGGATATAAATAAGACAGGCTCCACCTGCACTCCCTAAGCAGGTTCTAATCACTGGCACCCAATCTTGAACACCTGATTCAATCTGTTTTTTGTTAATGTAAATTATGGAACTTACTACAAAATGTAATTTTTTTTGTGTCATTTGGTAGAGTGTATCAGCTTTATTAATGTAAAAAAAAAAAAAAAGCCAACAATTTCCATTCTTATTTTTTCACATGTCTGTAACTATAAACCGTTTTAAAAAAATATACCATCCTGTATTTTTTTTTAATGATTAACAAACTGTTGTGGTATACAAGTGATTGGATTCCGTTATTGGAAAATAATCTACTTCTACATGATGACACAACATCCCATCATTAATTATTTTCCTGTCACATCGATTATAGACAATAGCATGTCAGGGTGAGTCTCTAACACTCAACTAGTTTAGCCAGCTGGCCATATGCACCAACTATCGGATTAAAGCCACAAAGCTTGGTTCCATGCTCGAACACTGTTCCCAATCAACCAGAACCCATGGACATGGACATAGCTTCTCTACTGAGGAAAAAGAATGCTGCAGATGCTTTGGTCTGTGTTTGTACTGCAGAAGGGACATTTCTGTGCCTGTTGTAAACTGAGACCTGAAAATAAGCTCCATAAGCTCCTAAACCAGGTGAATACCACACTCGTTCCCATAAAAGAGAATAAAAGAATAATCTGTCATGGTGCGTAAAGTTGTCATGGTGCGATACAACAAACAATACAATAGTTCCAAGCGCTCATTGATTCTGGTACTGCAGGTAATTTCATGGATGAAGATATGGCTAAAACGCTGAATATTCCCCTTGTCCCGCTCACAGGCTCACTTATAGTGAAAGCCCTGGATGGCACCTGGCTGAGAAGTGGGAGGATTACTGAGCGCACCATTCCCCTTCAAATGTATGCAAGAATTTTAGACTCAGAAACTCTCTCTCCTTCATGATAACCATTTTAAATCCTACCGGTCTTTGCCCTGTCACTCAATGAAGATTGAAAGCCACAAAATCACCAAAGATATAGACATTCCCTACCGCAACCTGCCTGATATATTTAGTAAAAAATTTTTTTTTAAAACCCTCAAAGATACCACCTGTCATGTAATGGGGTTGGAGATGGATGCAAGTGCGGTTAAAGCTTTTATTGAAGAGAGGCAGGCATATGAATGCAAATTGTAGGGCAAAACGTGGTCAATAAACAGGCACAGGGTCGTGTGCTCGGCAAACAACATTAATTAGGCTTAGATAAGAGTCGAGAAACACGGGGACAAAACAGGATCAAAACCATGAAACGAGGACCAAAGATCAAAGGCTTGGTACGAGTCTGGCAGAAAACACAGAAACACACAATACTTTGCAACCTGACAATGAAACACAAGTGGTTTAAATACGCGCAAAATATAGGTAAAATATAAACAGCTGTGAATAATGAGGACAGGTGAGGGACACAACTAATAACAAGACAGGGGCAGAGACAAGACATAAACCATAATAAAACACACGTGTCCAAAAGTAAACAAAGTTTGACAACCCGGAAGCACGCTCTGTTGTGCTATGGGCCCTTGAGGGGAAATCTCTGACACCATTGCATTGCCCATGGGACTGCACTATTAACCCCTTAGCCTGTGCTGCTCCCCCTAGAGGCTGAGCTTACCCTTTCTCAGTACCTGACACCAGAGCCATGAAAGAATGCATTCAAGAAGAACTAGCACATCCCTCTACCTCACCAGCCACTGCTGGATTCTTCTTTGTAAACAAAAAAAAAAAAGACAGGCAAGCTGTTCATGTATAGATTACTGAGACTTTAATTTTGTGAAGTACAGGCACCTCTAGTGTCAGCAACCCCTGAACAGGTAAGAGCTGCTCGTATTTTCACTAAACAGGATCTGTGAAGTCCATATAACTTCATCCATATCAGAGAGGATGATTGATGAAGTGGTAGATGGCATTCATAAACACATCAGGTCACATTGAAGATTTAGTAATTCCATATGCCCTCGTTAAAGCGCCTTCTGTGTTCCAGGCATCCTAAGGAGTTCCTGAATCAATGTCTCATTGTCTATATAAACGGTATACAAATATACAACTTTCACCAATGATCCATCAAATTCCTAGGCAATATCCTTGATGAAAGGGGAGTGGAGATGGACTAACTGAAGCTGGAAGCAGTTACGGCCTGGCTGCAACCCAAAACTACCAAAGAGCTACAAAGGTTCTTGGGGTTTGCAAATTTCTACTGGCACTTTATCAGTAGTTTTAGCTCAGTAGCAGCACCCATGACATCTCTCTTAAAGAGGAAACCGAAGACCCTCATGTGCACTGACAAAGCCACATATGTCTTTGGCACTCTTAAGGCCCAGTTCACCCCAGTCGTCATCCTTCACCATCCTGACCCCTCACTGCATGGAGATGGATGCAGCAGGTTTGAAAGTGCAGAATATCCCATCTTAACCGAACAGTGAAGTATTAAATATGTCAAGTATGCAAAGCAATTCAGCCCTTGTCAAGCTAGGTGGGCACTCTTTTTCACAAGGTTTAATTACACTTTAACTTATAGAACTGGTTTAAAAAATGTTACAGCTGATGCCTTGTGATGTTTAGATGAAAATCCTCAAGCAAAACCTGTACCTGAAACCATGATACATGAGTCCTGTTTTGTAGCACCTGTATACCAAGAATTGATGGATGATATCACCAGAGAGCTAAAACAGGTTTGTTAAAGAATGCTCAGTTTGTGCTTTTGACATTTACAAACAGGCCTTCTTGAACCCTTCTTGAACAGTCCCCCAACTACTTGGTCACACATAGCTTGATTTGATCACATACCTCCCACTATCTCAAGGTAGCACTACCATCCTCACAATCATAGATCACTTTTCTAAAGGCTGCTGCTTAATTCCATTACCTAAACTCCCAACCACCATGGAAGCAGCAGAAATGATATTCAAATTGGTATACTGATTCTACAGCCTCTCAGAGGACACTGTATTGGACAGAGATGTTCAATTTACTCCTTGAGTCTGGCAAGCATTTTGTAGGCATCCAAATATAAATGTCGATGTTTGTCTTCAGGATATCGCCTTCAGGTTACCCTAACCCTAACCCTAACCAATGGTCAGAGAGAACATCTAATCTTAGACATGCTAATCTTGCACATGGATTCTAGCTATACTCTTGAGTCTCCTTCATTACATTTCCTATAATGCCCTGCTCAACCTTAGGGGATTGCTAATTCTTGTTTGTTCACAACATTATGGTAAAGTTGTCTGCTGCAGAGTTATTTACCAAATGCCACCCCACAGATCCATCTTTGAACCTTGTTCAAAATGTCTTTCAAAAAATGAGACCGCTGTTTTTATATAATTGGTAAAGGGAATTTAAGCTATGACTGAATTCTTGTTTTGTATTCTGTATTTATCACAAAGATTTAAAGTGAGGGACGGTGAGATGGATGGTCACTTTTTGTAGACACCCAGTGTGAGCTCCTCATCACCTGTTCTTCATTAGACTGCGTTCCCTTTGCCAGAAACAATATACCACAATGCTGGAAACATCATCAGCCCACCATTTGTGGATGGGTAGAGCATTAGTGAATTCCAAACTGTTTACAAACATTGGGCCTCTCCTCATTTATGTTCCTCCTTCACTCTCTGAGATGAGGTGGTGGCGGTTGGGGGGGGGGGGGGGGTTGTAGGAGTGAGGAGGTTGTTCCTCCTGGTTGATTGACCAGGGGCCAGACATGGGGCTCCCACTCTGTCATAGAAAGCTGTATTTCTCCGCCTCCATCCTGTGTGAAATCAAAAGCTGTAATTTTATTTCGATTAGCAGAATATTGTGTTCACACACGCTTTCCAAATACACATGAAAGTATTTAACGTCTCTCTCTCTCTCTCTCTCTCACGCTCTTTCTCCAGATGACGTATATGTTTCCATAGGATGTTGCGTGTTTGCTGGCAAGGACAAACAGACTATAGTTTAAATAAAAGATGAGGAAAGGCACAGTGCTCTGTAGGAATTATATAAACCCCAGAGAAGCTCAAGGAAAAGAAAAAAAATCAAACACCGCAATCCAACTCTGGTTTGTCATCTTCGCAATAAACACATGTACATCACTCGCATGGAAACATGTGCTGAGCGTTCAGGAAAAAAAGAGGGGGGGGGTGATCTTGGTATGTGGTTGGGCTCAGAAGGCGAGGAGAAAGAGAAAAACAGCTCCAGCAGGCTGAGCGATCTCTGTATAAGCATTACGAGAAACCTTACCCTTGGCTTGAGATCCACAATCACTGGAGCTGAAATGTAAATAACGGTTTGGTCTCAGCAAAATAAATGATGCGAAAGGAAATCAAAGTAAACAACATCAGTCAGTGTAATTATTCTCGTGTTGCTCAGGCGTCTTGCTTGTGTACCTGTAGAGGCCAAAAGATTCGGCCTTTGTTGTAACATCGTGCTGGGATGTTTTGCCATGTATGCAGTGCCTTTGAAGAAAAGATTTCAAATTTTGAAGACCACCACAAATACTGTAGCTAGACATCACGGATACACGTGAATCTGCAGCTTGTAAGTACGTTTGTCTTTCGTTTAAACATGAAGGAAGAAGTGATTTGAATTTTGCAGTCACCGGTATGTCCTGACTCACCTCTTCAACAATGCAAATGCCCGTCAGGCCTACGTGGTAGGTGAGCGCAATCCTTATTTCATTTGGAAAACAATTACAGTTACAACCATTAAGGAAATACTGTCTGTAAAACTGAACTACTCAAAGTGTCTCTTGGTAACTGTAGTTCCACACAGGTCTTGCCAGAAACACAGCAAATTACATGATTGCTTGTCTGCTACTCAATGTGCCAGTGAACACTTCATCTACTACTAATATATCATGCATTACTAACAATGCCTCTTTGTCCCTGAAACATTACGTATCTCTTTTAAAGCTGTGGATTCAAAGGATGCATGTCATACCATCACTTTCTGGCACAGGAGCAGAGTAGCTTTAAAACATTCACGCAGCGTCAGATTTGACTTCACTCCTGGCTGAAAGTGGTGGCGGCTGTAATACTCCTCTGGGTGTTCCTATTCAAATCTGGGCCTGTCGTTGCCTAACAGCTGGAGCACAGCTCCCAGAGCCGAAAAATAAACACCTTCTCTCTCTCTCTCTCTCTCTCTCTCTCTCTCTCTTGCTCTCTCTCTCTGAGTGATGAGATGTGTGATTTCAGGGCCTCTGAATTCCTCCATTAATGGTTCCCAGCTTCGTGCTGGGAGGCTGGGAAGAGGGAGCTTATTCTGCTGCAGCTGTTTCGTGCAAAAATGGACTCCCCATTTTAGTTTCAGATGTATTACTTTTTATTAAGGGAATTATCAGAGGTCTTCAATGCAACACTAGAGGCTCTTCACTCAGGAACGACTGCAAATTACTGTGATCATCTGAACACAAGCCAGCTGGACAACACTGTTTACATAAGCGTCATCTGACCCAGCGTAGGCATGAATTCCTGACAACTTGTATGTATTACATGTTTTATGATAAACATTTTGCAAACCTCCAACATACCTCTGGGGCTTTTGACCATCTTGTTAAATGAACAGCTCACTGCTATGCAAGGATTACATGGTTCCTTTTCTTGCCTCTTAGGACTTTATTAGGATCTTTGTAAGAGATGGGACTGTCACCGTTTGATTTGCAGCACAGGAAAGCAACGCAGTGCGTCAACGTCATACTATAGACGAGGCTAATTCTTCAGCTCACATAAATAGAGGGAGAAACGATGGACGTGTGTTTACAGCCAGTCATAGTTCCAGAATCTAACAATATACATCAAGTTTGAGGTTATAAGTTTGAGGTTATACTATGCATCTCTCTCTCTCACTCTATCTCTCTCTCTCTCTTGTCCCCATTCTTTTTTTTTTTTTTTTTTTAGATGTGTCCCATAATTACCAATTAATTAATTAGTTAATTAATTGATCCTTGGCAGACTTTTTAAACCAAAATATACAATTTATCTTAGTTATTTACTAGGGATGCACCGAAATGAAAATTCTTGGCCGAAGCGAAACCGAATATAATGAAAAACTTGTCCGAAGGCCGAAACCAAACACGTTTTTTCCCCGTGTTTTTTCCATTTATTTTGCCATTTTTTTTCACCATTGCATAAATTAAATAGTCAAAATGTGCTTTTTACTATTTTGTCTTGCTTTTCACAGAAAAAAATCAATTACAAAAACTACAATTTAAAAATATTTATTTATCACTGAACATTTTTCATTCCAGCAGGCATAGGCTACCAACAAAGCACAATATAACTTTAAATAAATAAATGAGTAAAATAAAAATATTTTGACGTGGTCATCTTTGACCCCCCTTGAATAGCCCACGTTAGGCCTATAAGTGACTGCTGAAAGAATGTAACACTCTGTAGCCTACAGCAAAAAGTGCAGTGACAAGAGTGCAGAAAATGGTTCTACTGGGTTCTATACGGCTGATTATATTGGGGATATATACCGCTCGCGTCCCTGTACACCTCGCAGAGTATTACAGTAGATATAGTATAGTTAGATACGTTGTTAATGTTATGTTCCTTGATAGATTTAGTTAGATTAAGCTATAGATTAGTTCATTTAGTCCCTTTGCCTGTCTTGACTACGTTTTTTGGATTACGATTTGGATTTGTCTGCCTGCCCTTAAATCCTTAAATAAATACGTCTTTACCTGCTTCCGTACTCCACTCCCTTACGTCTCGCGACGTGACAGAATACTCCGGAACAGAAACAAAAAAGTAAACATCTGAAGAGCACGTACGTCGTGCACGTAGCTCACGCATGCACGCGCCCCCTCATCGAGGTCGTGACATTCGTGCGTCTCACTCTGGTTGCTAGGCTATTTAGTCGCGTCATCAAACACGTCATTGTTCGGTCAAATTTATTCGGCATTTTCACTTATTCGGCCGAACACCGAAAATGCTTTTTTTTTTCTTTCTTTCTTTCTTTCTTTTTTTTTTTTTTTTTTTTGCTATTTTCGTCCGAATAATTTCGGTTGCCGAACATTCGGTGCATCCATATTATTTATCAATATGAGACATTTAATAACACTTGTATATTACTTGTATATAACAGTCAGACAAAATTACACAGCTGGTGCTGCAACAACTAACTGACAAAACCGATCACATATATTGCTATTTATTTGCAACGAACCTCATTATTAATTAGTTGGTTTGTGTTAAGAAGAAAGCCGTGGCATGCACATCATTTCACCTGTCAACATAAGTAACAACGTTCTGAAATATTCTGACTGAGTGGTGCTGATAAACCCAACATCGTTTAATTGTCTTAATACAAAATGAATATAGGGTTGTTTCACCTTGCTGAAAATCCAGCTCGGTCTGACCAAACGAAATACCAAAACAAAATACAAATCACAGGCTGAGCTATTCAAACCAGTTCAAACACTTTTCCATATTCAATATTACTTGACTAAATTGATCAGTAGACGATTGAGATTTTCTAATTGTCTTTTTGTTGTGTTATTTTCTTAAAAACAACTTGTTATAGAAGAAATATTACTATTATTGATATTATTATTATTATTATTATTATTATTATTATTATTAGTAGTAGTAGTAGTATTAATAGTAGTAGGAGTAGTAGTAGTAGTATTAGTAGTATTAATAGTAGGAGTAGGAGTAGTAGTAGTATTAGTAGTAGGAGTAGTAGGAGTAGTAGTATTAATAGTAGTAGGAGTAGTAGTAGTAGTAGGAGGAGGAGTAGTATTAGTAGTAGTAGTAGTAGTAGGAGGAGGAGTAGTATTAGTAGTAGTAGTAGTAGGAGTAGTAGTATTAGTATTAGTAGTAGTAGGAGGAGGAGGAGGAGGAATAGTATTTGTAGTAGTAGTAGGAGTAGTAGTAGGAGTAGTAGTATTAGTAGTAGTAGTAGGAGGAGGAGGATGAGGAGGAGGAGGAGTAGTATTAGTAGTAGTAGTAAAAGTAGTAGTAGTAATATTAATAGTAGTGGTAGTAGTAGTATTAGTAGTAGTAGGAGTATTAGTATTAGTATTAGTATAAGTAGTAGTAGGAGGAGTAGTAGTAGTATTAGTAGTAGTAGTAGTACTGTATCCCATCCCATATCTGTATACCATGTTGATATTTCTGTAAAGCCGCTTTGGGACAATGTCTATTGTAAAAAGCACTATACAAATAAAATTGAATTGAATTGAATAGTAGGAGTAGTAGTATTAGTATTAGTAGTAGTAGTAGGAGTAGTAGTAGTATTAGTAATATTAATAGTAGTGGTAGTAGTAGTATTAGTAGTATTAGGAGTAGTAGTATTAGTATTAGTAGTAGTAGTAGTAGGAAGATTAATCAATTACCAAAAAGAATCATTGGTTGCAACCCTAGCATGATTTGAAATAAATAAATAAAATTTCATTAAAGAAACTGAGGTACATATATTTTCAGGGCGGTACGGTGGTGCAGCAGATAGCGCTAATGTTACAAAACTCCAAACACATAAAGCCTCCATTTTGGCCAGCAAGGTTTTTTTTTTTTAATGTCCTATAATCCACTTCATATCACATGACCTGCCTGTCAGTGCTGATTGGCTGGCAAACCATAGCTAATGCCTCTTATAGGCTGTAAAAAGAAATTACACAGACCACAGGCCATTAGCCGAGCAAATCAGTTCAGTGAATCGCAGGGTACAGTAGGTGGAAACAAGCTCAGCCATGCCGGTGCATGAATAATAAACGGCCACCACCCATGCAGTCGAGTTACAGGGGGTCAGCCTGAATCAGTTTCCATCACTCCGTTTTTTTGAGACCATGTGCCCCTTTTCATTACTTTGAGCACACCAGCTGTATTGTAACTACAACCAATTTCCTTGCAGTCTATAAAACTGTCAATCAGAATCATACAGCAGAAGGAAAAGCCTGCTGTTAGAGGGGGAGAGCTCAGCTCTGTGGCCAGATGTCAGCCAGTGCAAGGCGAGATAATGCCGCCGGACCTCACTTTTTTATTTTCATCCCAAAGCAACCGTTTTTGAGACATCTATGAAATTTGTCCAAGTCCTCTACAAGAATATAAGATTTTTTTTCAGTTGCTAATTTGGAATTCAAGAATGGATTAATGTAAAATTGTGGTAAGTCACGAACCAAAGTAAAATGTGTGAATATTCTCAATGACAGCTTGACCTTTACAGACCACGTCTCAACAACTGCACGGTCCTGTACGTTCATCCTGTACAACATCAAGAAAATCAGACCCTACCTCACCGAACAGTCTACACAGTTACTAGTACAGGCTCTTATTATCTCAAAACTGGACTACTACAATTCACTACTTTCGGGCCTCCCAGCCGGCTCCATCAAACCCCTTCAGATGATTCAGAACACTGCAGCACGCCTCATCTTCAACCAGTCCAAGAGAACCCATGTCACACCCCTCTCCCTCCACTGGCTTCCTGTAGCTGCCCGCATTAAATTCAAGGCCTTGATGCTCACCTACAAGACCTTGTCTGGATCAGCACCCTCCTACCTCAACTCTCTCCTGAAGGCTTCCCTCACGCAATCTGCGATCAATCAACGACCGACGCTTAGTTGTACCTACTCAGCGTGGCTCAAGGTCCCTTTCAAGAACATTCAAACTAACTGTTCCTCAGTGGTGGAATGAACTTCCAACCTCAATCCTGACCACAGAATCTGTCACCATCTTCAAAAAACAGCTAAAGACCCACCTCTTCCGTGAACACCTAACCAACCCATAAAAAAATAAATAAAAATAAAGTAAAAATTACTCTGGCACTTACACCCCTACTCTGTGCAATTAGCTTTTTCTGGAACTCAATTAACGGATCTTGTATGGTAGCACTACTTGTGATGTTCTCTGCTCGATATATCCCTTTGCTTGTATTTTCTCATTTGTAAGTCGCTTTGGATAAAAGCGTCTGCTAAATGAATAAATGTAAATGTAAATATTTGTTTAAAAAACATGACACATTGTAGTCAGTGTGTGGCCATTTCTTAACACCTTATATTCATTTAGTTTGGTCATCTATGTTGTTCATTATCATAGCGAATACCTTTAGAAACAAATCCTTCATACTGTAGATACACGAAATCATGCTCGAGAAATATGCATTTTTAAAAAATTATCAATTTTTTCTAACGGATATAAACTGAAATAAGACATATGACCGAGTCCGTCCCAGGTAGCTACTGTACATCATGTTTTAGATATGTTTCTTTATTTGTAACAAAAGGAAGAGACAAATAAGTTATAATATTTTTTATTTGTTAGAATTCTATCAGTGTTTGAACATTATTATTTAGAGAGCTAGTACATTTTTTATTCTACTTTCATGGCTAGCTTTTCACAAAACCCGAGCACAGTTTTATCAGAGTTCACTCACTCTGTTCCATGGTAACACTGTAAAAGGGCACTTTAGCTGGCTGAGAACAAGTTAGCAATGAAAGTGTGCACCTTAATGACTTAATGTCTCTGTTATGTTCTCACAAAAAACAAAACAATAAAAAAAACAATGGTAGCATTACATATAAACTCTTTAAAAATATACTTCTGTCAAATAGCTTGACAACTACTATGTACACTACAAAAATAAATTTTCATATAAATAAATTATATGGCATACATTTATCTTTGTAACTGAAAATGACATACATCCACACCGGCCGAGGAAATAAATGGCAGTCTGTAAAAAAACAAAACAAAACAAAACAAAAAAACAACAAAAACAACCCCCAAACAAACAAACAAAAAAAAACAACCACTGATCATTTTCCTTTTAAAATCCTCTAAGAGCTTTGAAGAATCTGTACTGTAAATGTTATATACTCTTTTTCCTATTTAACATTAGTAAGCACTTTATACACATCAAAATCCATTAATGAAAGAACACACACAAAAAAACCTGTAATAGTGTTTTTAGACAGACATAAAAATCCCTGCATTGTTAACAACTGGCATTACGACCATTATTAAACACAACATCTTATAATACAAAAATATAAATATTGCAAAAAAACAAACAAAAAAAAGTAAAAACTGAATAACAATAGTTGCCAGCCATGATTCTCTCCTGTTTCTGCCAACGTGGCATTTTAGGAGAACACAGAACACACAGCACACACAAGCAATGGACAGAAGACCAGGACCTTCGCCGAAACAGGAAAAATAAGGAAGAACAAAGAAAATGGAGACTGACGTACTAGTGTTGAACAGGAAGTCGTACAGGAGGGGGGTGGAGGGTTGGCCCAAAGTAAACCATACACACACACGCACACACACACACAGTCTACTCATAACACACACCATACCCAGAGTGAATTGGGGGCTCCAGGACCCTTGACCTTAGAAGCACTCGTATGCGCCATTTGGCGGTCGAGGGAGGAACTTCCAATTAGTGTCATGGCATTGTGCTGTAGAGTTTTATGAGCTGAGGTCAGAGGAGAGAGCCGCTCGTGCTAAATTGGGGCCAGAGAAGGTGGACGGTCCTTAAAAATGACAGAAAAAGCCTGTCAAGTTCGGCCATTTAGTGGTCAAGCCCCGCATGCTGCTCATCGACATAGCTTATCAAAACGTATCATGTGAGTGAACATCACTGTGCCGTCAGAGAGGCTACAGCTGGTTACACCATGTGAGGTTTAGCTGTATTAGTCTAATAAAGCATCATTAAAAATGAAAACAAAAATAATGCCATGCTATTGTAAAAGAAACAGAGGAGAGGAGAATGCTACAGAGTGTACAGTCCCACTGCCAGTCAGTAGAAAACTGCACCCGTACTGTATTATTGTTTCAACAGTAATTCAGTTCTGAGGCTCGAGCGCAAGCAAGGCTTCACACTAAATGGCCATTTTTACAGTCAACCAACTCAAAACGAGCCAGAAGGACGGAGGAAAGTTCCGATGCAGAGCACAGCAGAGCCGCGTGCAAACGCTCTCTATGCTTTCTTCATTTCGAAATATCTCACGCATGGCGTGCTTCACCGATAAACAGCAACTGTTGTTGTTTTTTCTTTTTTCCCAACTACCACAGGTTTGTGATATGCAAATTAAGATTTGTATAAAGCATACATTCTACTTCAATACACAACAAAACACACCGTCATGCACGTGCACTCTGACACAAACATATAGTGCTCGTCTGTCTGCAGTTCCCACACAGTGATGCATTAAAGGACCTGACTTCATGTATTGAGGTCTGATAATATGTCCATAGAAACACTACACAGTTATTACAGATAATATAATTAACCAATATACACTTTGTAAAAAAATTATATATGTCTGTATGTATGTATGTGTGTGTGTATATATATATATATATATATATATATATATATATATATATATATATCTGTATGTATGTATGTGTGTGTATCTATCTATATATATATATATATATATATATATATATATATATATATATATATATATATACACACACACACACACACACACATATACATATATAATTATATATATAGTATAATATATATAGTTTACAAAATCCCTGTAGAAGTGCATGGGTACTTTCGCACAGGCGTTTCAGAAACATGAAAAAATCCAAATGAGAATAACACTATTTTTGATTTACTGGCTGAAAGGATGCAGCTTGTAGGCCCTGAAATGAATCAAAATGTTTGTCTAGGGTGCACATACACATTTGGCCACACACAAAAATACATACTCTCATATATATATATATGTATATATATATATATATATATATATATATATATATATATATATATATACACACACACACACACACACATGTGTGTGTGTGTGTACATATATATATATATATATATATATATATATATATATATACACACACATGCACACACACACACGTACATACTGGCTCACTCTTACTCTTATACACCATTACATCAAAGAAAATCATTGCATAGAATTATACAGGTACATTATAACAACATCTCAAGCAGCAACATCTGGATGCTGAAAAGTGTGTCTAAGATGAAGCTTCCTCATGGCACAAATACACACATGAAGGGAGTGACAGTAATTACAACTTGCACGCACGCACACACACACACGCACACACACACACACACACACACACACACACACACACACCGCCCAGTCTGACGACACCGAGCCAGGTCCAATTATAGCTACTCTCGCCTGTATTTACACTTGTGTACACATTTCTTTTAAATATTTATAGAAATATCTAAGGTAGACATACATTAGAGCTATACAGTAAAAGAGTGAAGCCCTCGCTCTGCAGCACCATGTCTCCTCCATTTCAGAAAGCAGACGTCCCATCTTTGGCCATTTGTGCTCCAACATTCAGCCACTGCAAGAGGAAGCGCAAACCAGAGTTAATGGCGGTAAATAACAGCATCTGATCGTGGTCTATGCTAAGACTCTCATTACTGTATGAAACAGGGTTGCCTTGGTATTAACACCCATCTCAGATGATCCCATCACGAGTTCATACCTGACCTGGTACATACAATAAAGATATCTTAAGATAAAGATAGTAGCACCCGTGGCGTTGAGAGGGGGGAAAAGAACGGGGATTGGCCAGACATATACATAACGTTTCTACATGTAAAGCTGCGAGTCACTAGCACTGGCATTTAGTCAGTTTATTTGGATTAATTACCTTTTAACATTAACAAGGAATGCTTGAAAAACTGAAGTTGGGACTGTAAATAAACCTAACAAGTTATTAGCTGTAACTGTGCTCATTATAAAATTGAAATAAAGTTATAGAAACTACATCTACATGTAGGAAACACATTACGAGATTACAACACTATTTATTTTTGTCCATCTTAAATCTTCCACCTTGATAGCCATCATGATAGATGGGATCTATACTCCATTCCCGATGCGATCGTTCCAAGCCTAACATACACTATATGGGTAAAAGTCTGTGGACAGCCAAGCCGACCCTCACACCCATATGTTGCCTTTCCTCAAACTTTCGCCACAAAGTTGGAAGTACAGAATTGCATAGGATGTCTTTGAATGTTTCAGCATAACAATTTCCCATCACTGGAACTAAGGGACCCAAAGATGTTCCAGCATGACGACGTTCCTGTGCAGAAAGCGAGGTTTATTTAAAAACATGGCTTGCCAAGGTTGTGATGAGTGGAAGAACTCGAGTGACCTGCACAGAGCCCTGACTGCAACCCCACTGAACACCTTTGGGATGAACTGGAACGCTGACTGAACCCCAGGCCTCCTCATCCAACGTCAGTGCCTGACCTCACTAATGCTCTTGTGCTTGAAAGAGCAAATCCCCAAAGCCATGCTCCAAAAATCTAGTGGAAAGCCTTCCCAGAAGAGTGGAGGTTGTTATATAACAGCAAAGGGGGACTAGATCTGGAATGGGATGTTAAAAAAAATCACATATGGGTACGACTGTCAGGTGTCCACAAATTTATTGCCATATAGTGTACATGTGCCTTTAATGCGCCCTCAGTTAGCACTTGTGATTTTTTTTTTAACAGGGACATTGAGGGTTAGAGAGGAACAATCTAAATGAAACGCATTATACATCTGTCATCTGGCTGCACAACAGTTTGCGCAGGATTTGCTTCACACATTTCATGTGCTTTCAACGGTCACAAAATCAAAAAGAGAGGCAAGTAAAAATAAAATAGAGTATGAAATAAAATGTGAATTTAGTTACTGTGGGTGTGCACTGTCAAAGTTCAAACACAAACAAAGCTCTAGTGACCACAGTGCACAAGGCTATATACTCAAAATATCAAATATATAATAACAGTGTCCATAACTTATGTCCAGCAGAGAGGAGTTTCCAGCTTTTGACTGGACACTATTTATACGCTGTCCCAACAGTATAAATCTAGAGTAATGTAGGATTTTTTTGGGGTTTAAAAATGATTATTTGGTCAAGGAAGAAAAATACTGTATATGATGTATCTAGGTTGCTGTCTCAGGGATATCAGTAAAATTGTCCTCATGTGTCCTTAAACATCGTGGTGCTCGCATAGCGCACTCACTGTGTCAGGTGTAAAATGAGCTTTTATTTTATAAATACTGGGAAACGCTGAAATTGTCCATGGAACCCGGCCACATGCTACCGATGTGGTAGGTAGATCATAGGTTTAAAAATTGCCAGATAGTTCAGGCATGTTTGTAGCAAAAAATTTTAAAATATACACTACCTGTCAAAAGTTTGGAGACACTCGACTGAAATGTTTCTCATGATCTTAAAAACCTTTTGGTCTGAAGGTGTATGATTAAATGTTTGAAATCAGTGTTGTGGACAAAAATATCACTGTGTTAACATATTAATTTCTTCATTAGAAAATGAACATTATTTACAAAAAAATATATTTTTAAATGGATGACTTGGAACTCCTTTAATACTGTTTAAAAAGCATCTCAGAAATCAGTTGAGAAAATGCCAAGAATACATTTCTGGAAATTTTAGGCAAAAAGGGCATCTACTTCCCGTAACATAATTCCCATAGTGCCATTTTTGTTACTCCAGACTTTGATAACTTCATTATTATTCTAAAATGTGTGGGGAAAAAAATAAATAAAGAATGAATGTGTCAAAATTTTTGAAGGGTAAAGTATGTGTAATTCAACACTTATAGGCCTTAAATTTGCTACCTAAGGACAAATGTTTTGCGCTACATCAGCCCTAAGAACATCACACAAATTTTTGTGTGTTTTCCTGGTGAAAGACATCTCACCCAGGCGTAAAACTGTCATTTATTTCAGAAATCTATGGCTGCGTCCGAATATCCCTACTACCCTATTACACAGTAGGCGAAAAGCAGTACGCCAAAGGAGTAGTATATCCGAATTCTCGCTCATAATACAGTAGCCAACCCACTGTTTCCGCTGAGATAATGCAATACAGAACCACCGGACACTGTGGATACTATGCTATCCCATAATGCAACGGGACTGTCGTGGAAGAGCCGTCGGAATCCATGCCACGTAGTACTCTTTTGTATTCATGCTTACCACTTATACCGATCAGTACGTAGTGTATCAATGGCCGAGCAGTAGGTACTGAATTGAATGCAGTAGGTACTGAATCGAATGCAGTAGGTACTGAATCGATTGCAGTAGGTACTGAATCGAATGCAGTAGGTACTGCCACAGTATGCGATTTCAGACACAGCCAGTGTTTTTAGGAGAAATTTAGAGAAGGACAGATCACATTAATTAAAAAAAAAAAATAATGATAACTAAGAGTTTTATGAAACTAACACACTGTTGTAATAAAGTGATTATAAACAAATAAACATCTGCTGTACGGTCATATTCCATGGGATTAGACTAAAATAAATGTACCATGTTGGGAGGTTGGGGGCACTCTAGTGGTTGACTGTCAAAGATACTTCCATCACTAGGATGGTTGTTAAAGAATTTAAAGAACAATGTACTAAGTAAGCTCACCTCAGCTGGAGGCACTCGTGCGGCGCTCAGTGTGAGAAGTGAACTCTAAATCCTGCAGCTCCAAGCCATCCATTGTGGAGTCTGCACTATAGCGCTGCTCTGTGAAGGGTACATGCGGGTCGGGGAAGTGCGTGTCATGAGCATAGGCTCCCTCTGAAGTGCGGTAGCTGTCACTGGAAGGGTAGCAGGGGTAGGGGGCGCTCTGGCCAGGCATGCCTGGATGCACAGCCACTGTAACTGAGGCGGATGCAGTCACAGTAGTGATGGGCTGGCAGAAGGCGGGGCCCGAGCCAGGGTGCACGGAGTGAGAATAAGTGTTATGGGAGCGAGGCTGGCGGGCTGCCGAATGTTCTCTGGACCCATAGGGGCTGGCACTTTCAAATGCGTCCGTGCGCCGCCTCTGAGGGGGAGGAGCCTGTCTAGGCCCTGCATCCCGCTTGGGTTCCCGACCAATGTGTCGACGAGAAAGCGGAGGTCCTGCGTCCTGAGTGTGAGGAGGGTGAATGGAGCGGTAATGTGGCTGCTGCTTGGAGTCAGTTCTCCCAGCCTGTGAAAAATGTTTACACACAATGAATATGGTACACCCAAGCTCTGTGCATACATTTTTATTGTTAATAAATATAAGACATTATATTATATTATATTACATTATAAACATTATTTTGAGAGAAAAAAAAGTTGAGAATGTTCTTGTCTTACCGAGTAAGAAGGTAAAACGTGTGGCTCTGTATGATAAACGTTTGGTTTTGGCCCGGTGTTAATCCGCACGTCATCAAATTCAGATTGGGTAGCTCGCCCCCTGGTGGCCTGGAGGTCATAGTGCTTGAGCTCATGACTAACGCCCGAGGCCGTGGAATTGGAGCTGTACTCTGAGTCGGACGAGTCTGAGCCAGTTCCAGTGGTTGAGGTGGCAGTGTGGTTGGGCTGCATGGTGACGTGCACCACTGGAGGAAAATGCTCTGGAGTTGGAGTGGGCAATCGGCTACGTCCGTCCACAGGAGACACCTTAACACACGAAAAACAATCAGAGTTTCCAACTGTGCATACTTACAGATCTATCCCCTAGTAAGTTGCAAAACATCTTCAAAATATCACCTATCTGACTAAAAACCATCATAACTAGGAATATTATTTAATCCTCCTTAACCTAATGTCTTGCATTTTCTTCCAGATCACTCCAAAAGATAGGAAAGAGCTGAATAGTTGGTTAGGGGTAGGAGGCATTAGCTAATATGAGACATGCCTGGAGGCATTGAGGTCAGCGCTAACCCTACCCTGGGCTCTGCATAGGTGTGTCTGTGATATATGCTGGAGCCACACAGGATGGATGGCTTGACAGGAGCAAACCTCTTACCTCAGGATAAGGGCCGAAGTAGGACAATAAGACTGGGAGCAGCACAAGGCCATTCAGGACCCCCAACACGGTCAGGATGGCCAATACAGCAAAGAAGTATCTGCAAAAAAATAACACAGAAAATAGTTTAAAATGGGGGGGGGGGGAATTAGATATTAAACTTCCATGTAAATAAGTAAGTAAATAAGCAAGACAATAAATCAAATGCAAAATATACTTATAATGTTACAGAACACACACTTGGGCACCCCCACCCTTCACCACACGCTCACAAACAGGAAATAATCATTAAGCTTAAAAACTAGGTTTACCTTGTGCCAGACAAAGTCTCCAAAGAGTGCTAGTCTTTTTAGAGAGCAGGACAGAAAAGCTGGAGACATAATTAGTTGGTTAATTCAAAGACATGGAAAAAAAGGGGGAAGAAAAGAGGGAGAGTTTTCTTTTCTTTTTTTGAGAGGTAAGCAGAGTACAAGCAAACATAGGCTAAAGCAAAGTCGGAAGGAATGTGGAGTAGAGGACTTGAGAAAGAGATGAATCACAAAGGGACAGGGGCCTCTCTCTCTTGCTCTTTAAAAAAAAGAATAAAAAAAAAGGAAGAAAGAAAGCAGAAGCAAACAAATGAAATGAAGGGTATAGAATTTAAACAATTTAGTCTAGGAGGAAGAGAGGAGGAAAAACTACAGGCCCCTCTTGCTTGGCCTCAAGCTCATATTCACTCTCTCAATCTCTGTCTCTCCCCTCTCTCTTTAAGCCGCTGTGAAATTTTCCTGCCTTTCACAATCCCTTGGTCTTATTAAATCTCTGGAGTATCAGGTAAGACCCTCCCCAAACCTCCTTGACAAATCCCCCTGCCATCTTCCTTCTCTCTCTCTTCATTATAGCTAGCTTTACTTCTCTTTAGGCCAGTGATGCATCTGTGCAAACTACAGCAGCTCAAATTACAACGGCCATCTTTCACCTAATTAAAGAAATGCAGGGACTCATAAGAGGCTTTTTAAAAGTATTTGTAGAAAGGAATTTAGGCCATATACTCCCCTCCTTCTCTTCCAATCCCCAAGCTTTGAATTTGCTAAGGTGAACGCTTGTCCACGGTCTCCAAAGCAAACCACTGAGAAATGGGTGACACCAAGCCAGAGCCATCACTGGTGTTCAGCCTTTAAATATATATAATTTTTTTTTTTTTTTTTACAATTGTGTACGTGTGTGTAATCTCCTGCCAGTTGATATGCAGCACAGCTGGGCCTCAGACTAAACCGACACAGTTCCACCACCCGGCCTTCACACCTGAACAATGTCCAGCTGCTGCCACACAAGGAGCACTCACTCTCCGGCCCTGCAGCTACAGGGTGTGTGTGTCTATGAGATAGCTTTATCGTTCTCAGGAACTGTATTTATGAAAACCTCTTCTTTTTTGTTTTTTGAGTTTTTGTTTTTTCAAGTACACCAACCAAATGAAAGTGAGAAGGAACTTTAGATGCTTTGATAATTTTTTTAAAAATAAAAATTGCTATAACTCAAAAATAATTCAAAAAGTTCGAACCTTCAACAAGGAGTAGGCCTGCTTAATTTGCTCTAGATAAAATACAGTTCATTTAAAAGGAAAACCTTCGGAAAACATCACAAAAAGGCAGACAACGAACACCTTGAGCTTTGTTAGTTGTCTGGTGTACATTACGCAACTACCAGACTATTCCATTCCTACATAACTATCCACTTTTTGAGCAGAGTGTTTTAGTGCAGCTAAATAAAAATAAGAAGCTATTAAAGTGAAGAACATTGATTATCTCGTTACAGTGGCACCTGTCAAGGGGTGGGATTTATTAGGCAGCACAAGTGAACAGTCAGTTCCTGAAGTTGATGTGTTGGAAGCAGGAAAAATGGGCAAGTGTAAGGATCTGAGAGATTTTGACAAGGGCCAAATTGTGATGGCTCGACCACTGGGTCAGAGCGTCTCTAAAACAACAGATGTTGTGTGGTGTTCCCGGTGTTTAGTCTTTAGTGCCTACCAAAAGTGGTCCAAGGAAGGACACCCAGTGAAATGGTGACAGGGTCAAGGGCACCCAAGGCTCAGTGATGCACACAGGGAGCGAAGGCTAGGCTGTCTGTTCCGATCCCACTGTAGAGCTATAGAAGCAGCACAGACTGCTGAAAAGGCTAATGACGGCTGTGGGTGTGTAAGGAGCTGCGCAGATTCAGACCTGTCGGAGTGCCCATGCTGACCCTTGTCCACTGCTGAAAGCAACTACAATGGACACATGAGCATCACAACTGGACCATGGAGCAATGGAAGAAGGTGGCCTGGTTTGATGAATCATGTCTCTTTTACTCTACATCATGTGGACAGCCCACCTGACAGCACACCTTCAGAGGTCTTGTAGAGTCCATGCCTTGACGAGTCAGAGCTGTTTTGGCGGCCTAGGGGGGCCTACACAATACTAGGCGGGCTGGTTTTAATATTATGGCTTATTGATGTCTATATAAAATGATACCAGCCAAATAGCTAGTTCTCATACTACTGTAATAGCTCGATAGCTCTAACATATTTGATCTTTTAGGGCAGCAACAGGAGCACGTAGCTACAACAGTCACTTGCATTTTGTAACGCAAATCATATGCCTTTATGGAAATCACCCTCATGTTAGCACATTATTTGCTAAACATATCTAAATATCTCCATACACTGGTGCACTATCAGTCTAGTGTTCTTTGTTTGTTCATGGCGATGAGTTCTGCAAGGCCGGATGGTGTGTAATTTCTTAGTTCTTCAAAACAGCGAAGGCAGATTCAGCAGCATCGAGAATCTTTGGGACTATTATTTTGCAAGGACCACAGTGGATGTACTTGTTAAGAGCAAGCCAAGGTGGGTGTAGCAATGCTGAACAACAGTAGGGAAAAATCTATTCAAATAAAGTGCCTTGTTATTAATTGAACTGTTATCGTATAACTCTTAATGTAGCATTAAAATAACAGAAACAAACCCTGTAAAAATCGCCCCAGATGCTTGCTCTTACACCCTTGCCCCTTCGATCGCATCACCAAAAGGTGGACTCGGAGGAGGGTCACAGGGCTTAGAGCACCATTTTGGACAGGGCCTTAGACTTGTGCACCTGTGTTGGCGTACTACTGACTGCACACACCACTATGCAAATCAAAATGACTGACTTGTCCAAACATGAAGCGCCACAGGTCTGAATGATGGAGGATTTTACTGAGTCAGTAGCTCTTGACGGAAAGCAAAGTTTGAGGAGAGACATTTTTCCACAGATGAGTGATATTGCTAGAGATGGAGACAAACAACAAAGACCGTTTCTGTGATGAACTGCACAGTCCGTCTTAACAAATCACATGCCAAAGTGCAACTGAACTGTGAGTTTCGAACAGCAGTCGAGAGCCGTGCCTCCCTAGCGAAAACGTCCGAGCACATACCTCGCCGAGCTACACGTCTCAACTGTTTGGACTCAAAACATTCAAAGCCCTGACAGGGGAAAGTCAGGGAAACATTTATTTCTGCAAGGCTAGAAAAATACAGAACCCACGTTTTTTTTCTTTCTTTCTTTCTTTTTTATTGTCAGGAGCAGGGTCTGTGTGTGTGTGTGTGTGTGTGTGTGTGTGTGTGTGTGTAAAGAGGAGGTTGTTTGGTGAAAAAACAGTGGCTATGATTCACTGGGAGCTTGTGAGTTACTTTGGCCCCAGTGTGGTCTGTGTGTGTGTGTGTGTGTGTGTGTGTGTGTGTGTGTGTGTGTGTGTGTGTGTGCGTGTGTGTGAGATGAGCAGCAGTTAACAGTTAAATGTAATCGAAGCACTAAGCATTTATTTTCAAACGTTTATTTAATTGAATTTTTCTCAAATAGAAAGAAAATTATATTTTAAATCTAAGACTGGCATAATTCCCACCTATAATCAATTTTCAATGTTGCTGGCTTGCTGCTTGTGGACATCTCAAAGCCAAAAATGGTATTTGTTTATGTTTCAGCAATCTAGAACTTGCATTTATATTTTGGTAATGGTTTAATTTTTTATTTTTTTTGGTAATCACATGGAATCAATTTGTCCGGGTTATGAAAATGGTCAAAATGATCAATGTTCAAACCAAATGTTGATGGAAAAGTGGTCCTAAAGAACACTGCAGCAAATCACACAAGACAGAAACATGCAAGCTCATGCAGAGAGCATGGACATTTGCATATCATTTTGTTTTTTTGTCTGAAAAACAAAACGCCTCATTTCCTCAGAAAGTAGGTGGTCTATTCTGAGCAGCAGTATTCATATAACGAAGATAAAAAGTTATAATTAGGCTTGTGCATTATATGTATATTATATTGTATATTATATTACATGGCCTATATTATATTACACTGAATCAAGGGGTTTGATTCTCACCCCGTGCTGGGGGGGTTTCCTCTCCCAGTCCAAAGACATGCATGGTAGGCTGATTGGCATGTCCAAAGTGTCCGTAGTGTACGAATGGGTATGTGATTGTGACACACTGTCCAGGGTGTACCCTGCTTTGTACTCAATGCTCCCTGGGATAGGCTCCAGGTTCCCCGTGACCCAGTAGGATAAACGGTATAGAAAATGGATGGATTAAACAGACCTACAAAGAAACGTCATATCTAACACTTCACAAATAATAATTAAATAGTTATTGAATATGCTGTGGATATCCTGAAATGGTGGAAATGCTAGTTTTTCTGAATAGAATTATTTATCGCAATTTTATAAATTGGTAAATGATGAGTGGGGAAAAAGTTATATCACACAAGCCTAGTTATAATATTCCAGTAAGTTACAATAAACATTCATATGTGTGGGGAAAAAAAATCAAATGAGTGCTGAACCCTTGTGTTCAGTTGCATCAGCTGGTCATTTTGACCTCAACTTGGGTTATTTTGACTTGTACCACTGTGCTGCTGAACTCTCAATTTTGACTGGCTGACAGACGTTCTGAGTGTGCAATTACTTTTCTGTAAATGCACAGCAAATGGTCTTGACTGCATTACAGTTCCATATCACTTCACCAAGTTAACTGAAAGAACGGAAAAGTTAGCCTACTGTCCACCATAGCAGACACATTTAACACCAAACAAAATGACAGAAAATTTAAATTTTCCACAAATAACTAAGTAATAATTGACAACCGGCCATTTAATTATTAGAATAATAATGCACACCCGAGGTGGTAATGCGGCCATGAGGCGAAGCGGAGGCTTGAGCCATTGATATGCAGTTATTGGAGAGAGAGAGAGAGAGAGAGAGAGAGCAAGAAAAAAGAAAGCGAGAGAGCATGTGTGATTGCAGTAATGAAACAGGAAAGCCGGTGAACAAGTATCAATGTTTAGTATTTATTCGTTATTTAGTTATCTATTTTCTGCGGTATATTTATTTATTTATTTATATCTCTCTCTTTCTCCCTCTCTCCAATAACTGCACATGAATGGCTCAAGCTTCTGTTACTAGCTCTAAAATGACGTTTTGGAATTGGCAACAGAGGCTTGAGATGGGATGCGTAATAAATTAGTTCCACACACAAGAGCGTTTTAAGGACAAAAATCCTGGCAAATGTCTTGAAATAAAATGTTTGAACAATGTCTTGAGGTGTGGTAACTGTGGTATAAGCCGAATAATTGACTCCGGTCCGCTGAATTATTAGAAAATAATGCACACCACCAGAGATATAACTGAAGCATCACCACCTCAGGGGTGCACTATTGTCTAATAATTCAACGGACCGCAGTCAATTATTCCTGACTTGAACACAACATTAGGGTTTAGATAACCGAACTGGTTCATACTTGATTCATAATCACAGCTTAAGTGTGTCCATGTGTCCTTACTTGACTATGAAGTCGAACTCAGATCCTGCCAGCATGAGCACTCCAAGCAGGGTGGAGAAGGCTCCGTCCAGAACAGGGGCAAACATGTGCTCCAGGGCCAGGACCGCCCGCTTATTTCTGTCTCCGATGGCAGTGAGGAAGGCCTGTATGGAGCACTGGAAAGTTAGAACGCAACCAGACCTGCACTTACAGTACCCTCCAGAATTATACCCTTATTGAACATGGCTCAAACATACAGAAGTGTCTAACAAGGGTGGAGACACTATGCATGTGGACTTCCCTCTTCAATTCAGACCACAGCTTTTCTTTGACAGAGCTAGTCATCGAACAACATTGGCTTTGCGATTCTTTTACCATTTCTGTGTTGATTTGGAAGTCATTTGACACATTGTTTGGTTCTGGCTCTATTTATGGCCAAGTCTGAACCTCCTGGAAGAGGCAACTAGGTTTTGAGCTGAAATATCCTGCTACTTAGCAGAATTCATGGTGACATTAATCTTTATAAGAGCCCCTGAACCACCAGTCAAAAAAAACAAAAAAACAAACAAACAAAAAAACAGCCCCAAAGCATCAATGATCCACCACCAAATTTTACAGTGGGGTATCAAGTGCTTTTCCTTGCATGCCGTCCCCTTTTGTCACCAAACACACGGCTGGTGGACATGACCAAAAAGTTTCATTTTGGTCTCATCTGATTACAACACACAATACCAATTATAGTTTTAATGACACAATGTGAAATTGTGAGATGCTCTCAGGAAAGGCTTCTTTCTAGCAATGCTTTTAAACAGCTTGCTGTTGTGAAAGTGGTGTTTAACGTGACAACCAGAAGACTAAACTGTGCAATTCACAAATTCTATACTTATGCTGAAAGTTGATTGTTTTTTCTCTCGGTAATGGATGACAAACAGTTTTTATGTGTGTGCAATCTCATATATACACCCCAAGTAAACAGGACATTAAAGGTATGATAGTAACTGGGGACTGACAGCAAAAGGGTTTTTTCTAGAGCTGCAACAACTAATCAATAAAATTGATAATATTCGATTATGAAAATCATTGTCAACGAATCTCATTATCAATTAGTTGGTCTGCGCGTGGTACGTTTACTAATTACGTTACTTCTGTTCCGAAAACATGCTTCAGATAGTAAATACTAAAGTTGTGTCCCAAATGACTTACTATACACTTTCACTATTCACTGTATACGCTACCGTTTAGTGTAGTGATTCCGCGGACCCCTAGTGGTCAGTGGTGTAATTGCAGGGGATCTGTAGGAATGTCTTTAAAATTTTTAAATAATTTTTTTATTGTTAAATGTATCAAAATATATTCAAATAAGATTAACCAATTTGGTTATTCGCATGCATTCACAAATATCATGTTAGCTGAGCTGACGATTGTTCACTGATGGATTCATTTTAAATTTATTTACAAATGAAATGATAATTTGCAAAAAACCTATGAGTGGTAGACAAGTTCAAGTGTCGCATTGATTGATAAAATAAACAAAAGATAATTCAGAGAGTCAAATTAAATGTCACACCAACAATAAAATATAATTGAACCTGGTATTTGAACCTATATATATATATATATATATATATATATATATATATATATAAAACTTTTTATAGATGCAAAAAAAGCACAGAATTAAACTACAATCCTAAATATACATTCTGGTGTGCATCTGTGTGTATTAGGTTCTTTTCAGTCTTATATAACTGGACAGACAGTTGTGTGAAGTTTTAGTCTGAAGTTTATATCTGTAATACTCAGTTTGTGGATTTTATTTTAAATAAATGAAAAAATGATACTGAAAGCCCCCCATCCAATTAATCAATTTATCGAAAAAATAATCTGCCAACTAATCGAATATGAAAATAGTTGTTAGTTGCAGCCCTAGTTTTTTTCCTATTATATAAAATATTCCTTAGAGGTGTCTTAATTCCTGAGAAAATACTATTATTTTATACTATAAATTTTAACAGGAGCAGTTCTCCTATTGCTGAATTACTGTGTGTGGTGTTTATTTTATACATCATTTTTGCTCATAGTTATGAAGTGCACTAATAATAACAGAGAGCACTGCAAGCAAATCTGTGTGTGAATCAAAGACAGCTCAGACTAACTCACCAGTGCCACGTGGACAGTAAATTCCACACCGATGCCCACAGAAGCAATGAGGATGACCACGGGTACGGCGCTAAGCTTGATACCAATCAGCCCCATCATGCCGAACAGCTCCACCGTCATCAGCGACAACACTAGCACCTGGTCAAGATCAAATGTATAAAAACGTCATTCACGTTCTAAAACTTTCTATTCAACAGTCCATTAAGCAAACATTACGCAATTCGAGTAAAACAGAGTAGCTATTTTCAGCTATATTTAAAATGCACTATAGCACAAACGCAGCAAAGAATGAGGTGAGGGTTTTGGAATGTTTGAGTGTACCTCGACTTTAAAAAGTGGCCCGGCTTACTATATACAAATTTCCGTAAGGGTGCTTAATTTGGACTTAGAAGGAGGAAAGTAAATGCCATCATCAGTCTCAAGTTACTTTGGAGGCCCTGCTGCCTTTGAAGAAGGATGGGGGGGGGGGGGGAGGCAAAAGAAAAGACAGTGCTCGGGGGGTAGAGGGAAGAACAAGTGAGGCGGAAGCAATGGACATATGTGGGGGTGGATAAAGGAGGCTGCTGGTGGCCCAGGACAAAACCGAGACAGTAAAAGTAAAAGCAGCGTAGTAACTTTCTCTTTCATCTGTCCTGTAAGTGACTATTCTAGAGAGGCACAGCGGCTAAAACACAAACTGTAGGGAAACACACAACAGTGAACTGGAAAGGAAGGAGTGTGGGAAAGAAAAGTAAGCTTATCTCATCATAAACTCATTATATACAAAAACAGAGACAACAGACCAAGGAAAAGCAAGCAAAGGGTCTATTTCATACATAAAGTGCTATAGTTGCTGTGGTAACCTCTCTGTTTCTCCACATTTCTTTATTTTAAAGAAAAGCCCCAAAGTGCTCCACATAGACTAAACAAACTGGATCTGACAGTATAAGATAAACACATCTCACTTCATAAAATGTGTTTCACATACTCCCAAACGTCTGTCTATGACATTCGTCCATGACAGAATGTCGGGGAAATAAAAGGATTTTTTTTTTTAAAAGCAGGCCTATAAAACATACCACATACTTGTATGTACAGAATGAGCGGAAGCGCTACACTAAATAAATTACAAATCACCAAACCAATAATATGATTTTAAAAAGTCTCGCCACCACAAACTATTATAATTGAATCATTTATCAAAAGGAAGTGCAATTCTGACAGCTATATTTGTACAAATATAAAACAGTTCTAATAGTAAATCATTGTTTCATGCAACAAATATAATCAAAATTGTATGAATTACCAACAGGTTGCAATGATACCAGAAGACTGTATTAACTACCTTATTAACAACAATTGTCTGATCACAGTATGATCACATTATGAACTGCATAATGTTACAACAATTGAAAAAAAATAAGCATATGCTCTGCGAACAGAATTTCAAATACAGACAAGTGACAAATTAAAGGAAAAACCTGGAAAAAATTGTTATGTACAGTAAAAATCCAAGCATGAAAATGTATATAATTTATGTGCTCTGATGTATCCACTTACAATAATGCCAGAGGTCCATGGATTGAGCAAGAACACGGCACACACGAGAAAGGTGCAGGCGAGCACCACGCTAATGAAGAGCAGCAGCCAGTGGCGCAGGCTGACATACTGCTCCCAGAAAAGGAATGGGTAGCCGTTTGGGTAGCTGGGCACACCCAGGCGACTGTAGTTGTTGCAGATGGTGCGCACACTCTCAATGGCCTCCACAAACTGGGGTGTCTCGCGCAGCCCGTTGAGGTAGAAGGGAAACTGTGCGTATTCAATGGACTCTGCAGCAGGAACTGGGGAAAAAATGATAAAAAATAATTAATTATTTGTTCATTTTGCTACTTCTTCAAATTCTTTTTAATGAAACAGGCTTAATCTTACTCTGACAAAAACATGATATTTTTTACTAATACATTTTTCCCCATTAACATAATGCATTATAAACAGTCCAATTAAGTGTGTTATTTTAGCTAAACTGAGGCCAATTCTACCCTCCCTCTGGCTTCTTCTACTCATCATCCGATTATGAATGTTCAAAATTAAGCACAAAGAGACATATTTCAGAGCGACACAAAGATTTGTGGAGAGAAGGGGCCAAATTACGAGCTATCAAATCTCAACATGCAGCTGCCTGTCAGCCCTGACAGTGATCTATTGTAATTATGTTGTCAAAATCAACCCTGCCACTACTTCCCAGAACACACACGCCCTCACACAGAGCCTTGTTAACCACTCAAACATGCACAGTAGGTATGTGCCTATATATATATATATATTTTTTTTTTCTTTGTTTGTTTATTCATTCCTTTATCCATCATGATAATCAATGCTGTTATAGAGAGCAAATAAAATAATGCCAGTTGAGGTGTCATGACTTAATAAACTGATGATTTGAACATTTTGCAGTATTCTGTAATGCTAAGAAACCGTGGTCTGGGAAGCTTTCTGGCAATTGAAAGTACCTTACCTTACATCATGATTATAATTAGGACTATTATTCATTTTTACATTCTTCATTTACTGTCTTTGTACCATTTAGCAAAATGTCCAAATAAAGGATGTGCAGTCATTTAAAAAAAATTATATCAATAACACCAACCATGCCTAGTATACAGTATGTTAGGCAATTATTGTACAACCCCGATTCCAAAAAAGTTGGGATGCTGTGTAAAATGTCAGGAAAAACAGAATGCAATGATTTGCAAATCTCATAAACCCATATGTTATTCACAATAGAAGATAGAACCAATATTATATGTTTAAACTGAGTAAATGTACCACTTTAAAAAAAAAAAGGGTAATTATGAATTTCATGGCCGCAACACGGCTCAAAAAAGTTGGAACGGGGGCAAAAAAAGGCTGGAAAAGTAAGTGTTAGTAAAAGGAAACAGTTGGAGATTAATTGGCAACAGGTCAGTAACATGATTGGGTATAAAAAGAGTATCTTAGAGAGGCAGAGTCTTTCAGAAGTAAAGATGGGCATAGGTTCACCAATCTGTGAAAAATTGTGTCTATAATTTGTGGAACAATTCCATAATAAATGTTTCTCGACATAAAATTGAGAAGCCAATGAATATCTCATCATCTACAGTACATAATATCATCAAGAGAAATCTCTGTGCGCAAGAGACAAGGCAATCAGTATTGCATGCCCGTGATCTTCGGGCCCTCAGGCGGCACTGCATTAAAAACAGGCATGATTCTGTAATGGAAATCACTGCATGGGCTCAGAAACACCTCCAGAACTCACTGTCTGTAAACACAGTTCACCGTGCCATCCACAAATGCTGGTTAAAGCTCTATCACGCAAAGAAGAAGCCACATGTGAACATGATCCAGAAATGCTGCCATCTTATCTGGACCAAAGCTCATTTAAAATGGACTGAGGCAAAGTGGAAAACTGCTCTGTGGTCAGATGAATCGAAATGTGAAATTCTTTTTGGAAACCATGGACGCTACGTCCTCTAAACTTTGTATCAGCGCTCAGTTCAAAAGCCTGCATCTCTGATGGTATGGGGGTGCATTAGTGCCTATGGAATGGGCAGCTTGCACATCTGGAAAGGCGACATCAATGCTGAAAGGTATATACAGGTTTTCGAGTAACATATGCTTCCATTCAGATTCCATCACATCTTTACTTCTGAGAGACTCTGCCTCTCTAAGATACTCTTTTTATACCCGATCATGTTACTGACCTGTTGCCAATTAACCTAATTAGTTGGAAAATGTTCCTTCAGCGGTTTCTTTTTAGTAACACTTAGTTTTCCAGCCTTTTGTTGCCCCGTCCCAACTTTTTCAAGACGTGTTGCGGCCATCAAATTCAAAATTACCTTATTTTTTCCTTAAAATGGTACATTTACCCAGTTTAAACATTTGATGTTTTCTATGTTCTATTGTGAATAACATATTGGTTTATGAGATTTGCAAATCATTGCACTCTGTTTTTATTTACATTTTACACAGCGTCCCAACTTTTTTGCAATCGGGGTTGTAATGAGAATGCTGCACACACACACACAGACATCCAGAAGGTGATAAAAAAAAAATCACTCTTCAATTTGTAGTCAAGAGTAAGACAATTCTTACATCTGAATATCCTGAAGTGGATTTTCAGGACATGCCACTTGTCACCAAAGCTCCTCTCCACAGCAGAACTTTACTTAGTTTCGCACTTCTGACTACTGCCAGAATCTGATAAGTGGCGGTCTTAAATCCACAGATAAAATCAGGAGAATGTGACACCGAATCACCACCTGTCTAGAGGTGTGTGTAAAGGGAGTATGCAAGTGTGTGTTCTGTGTGGGGTTATGCAAGACCACTTGGTAAAACATGACATTGGCTCATCGTAATTGCCACTATAAATTTTCATTAAGACAGACACTGGACAGCAGCCAGCTGTGCTGCAGAGGCTCTGCCATGGAAAAGCCATCTCTGGATTGTTATCCAACCATGTGTTCCTCAGCAGCTTCTGTGTGTAAACAAACTACGGCATTACTGTAGCTAGTCCAAACAAAAAGCTCATTTCAGCTCCCAATACTAAAACTAAACTTCTATGAAGTTTCCTTCCTTAATAATAGTCTGAGTGTGTATCAGAGTTTACAATATTGTATTAGAATTGCAGCCCAATGTTATCATTAGGTTTTTTTTTTTAAGTCATTCTTTGACTCCATATTTAAAGATAAACCTCGAATAAGCTCTGTTTATATTGGCTGTGATTTAGCTTAAAAGAAGAACAGACTGAATAAGTACTAGAGTATTACTGACTAGTGAGCCTGCTGATGGAGATCGAGTCGGTGCGGTCATGGATCCACTCTGGAGGATGAGGGCGGATGTTAGCCTGAGAAGCTGCATAGGCCACTGGGTCATTACTGACCCATGCAGTCAGGTAGATGTAGAAAGTTTTGGGGTTGATAATCCCATCTGCATCCACCAGCCGGTGTCTGGTGAGCTGAAAAAGGAAAGACACAATTTCAGCATCATGACAGAAGAGGGGAAAAAAATCCACACCACATCGCCAGGGGCAAACATCAATATAAATATAGAAGAGATATTAGATTAGAAAATATTGTGAGTATTCAGGTATTCTGATACAACTTTCAATGCATTGCGAGATTAATAAAAAAATAAAATAAAATAAAGAGCTCCAAGGTCCCGAAAGCATGTTGGTAGGTGGATTGGCAATTCTAAATTGTCCCTGTGTGTGAACGAGTGTGTGAAAGGTGCTCCAAAATGGACTGGTGTGCCATCGAGTCTGCAGCTACTGAATATGCTTGAATGAATGCATATCAAAGATGAATGAAGGAATGAATACAAGTCACTGAATAACATCATGTATAGGTTTACAGTCTGCTGATTAGCTTAATCTCACTCTAACTCAGAGAGAAATCTACAGTAAATTTATTCTGATTAAATTCATTTAGGAAGCAGCCAGCAGTGACTTTCTGTTTCACTGGGGTATAAAGATGGCTTTTGCCATTTATCAACAGGGGAAAGATTAGCGAATGCACACATCAAACAAAAGTGTCTTGACCTTCATAAATAACAACATGTCCATATCCTCTGATAGGGCCATAATTAAGATGTTGTTGTTTTTTTAAATGGAGCTGTAATGAACCTGCCTAAAAAAGGTGCAATTCTTTCTTATGTAATATAAAATAATAACTTAATATTTAAAGGGGTAGTTCACCCAAAAATAAAAATTCTGTCATCAGTTACTCACCCTCATGTCGTTCCAAACCCATAAGACTTTCGTTCATCTTCGGAACACAAATGAAGAGGTTTTTAATGAAACCAGGGAAATTTCTGTCCCTTCGTTTACAGTCCAGTAACCAAAACTTTCAAGCTCCAAAAACGTTCATAAAGGCATCGTAAAAGTAATCCATGTGACTCCAGTGGTTTAATCCCAATTTTATGAAGCGATACGAATGCTTTGGGTGCACAAAAAACAACAACTAAATGGATTATTTTTACGATGCCTTTATGAACGTTTTGGTTACTGGACTGTAAATGGAGGGACAGAAATTTCCCAGGTTTTATTAAAAACCTCTTCATTTGTGTTCCGAAGACAAACGAAAGTCTTATGGGTTTGGAACGACATGAGGGTGAGTAACCGATGACAGAATTTTTGGGTGAACTACCCCTTTAAGTGCTAATATCTTTAATTATGTAACAGTAAGTGTGCCCTGCGATGGATTGGCACCCTGTCCAGGGTGTACCCCGCCTTGTGCCCGATGCTCCCTGGGATAGGCTTCAGGTTCCCCGTGATCCTGAAAAGGATAAGCGGTATAGAAGATGGATGGATGGATGGATGTAACAGTAAGTCAGCTAGTGTGCTGCTTTATGTGCCTAATTTTACACAGGCTGAGAAAGTCCACCAAAACTGCACTAATCTTTCCCTCGTTCCCTTACTCACTCCTTGCAGGGGGCCTTAGTGAGTTACCTGCTGAGAAGGTAAAACCATTACGGTATGTTGCTCTGTGCCATGTGCACTTTTCAGGACAATAAATCCACAGTCTCTGAGTCAGGAGGTGGTGGAAGCTCTGCGTGTGTGAGAATATGTGTGAGAATGTGTGTGTGTGTGTGTGTGTGTGTGTGTGTGTATACAGTCAGTGGGGGTAAAGAGAGGGAGAGTGAGAGAAACTGCTTGAGTTAGCGTAACAATAAAAAAATTGGCCAGAGTCCCTGAGTGCGCCTGTGTGCAGTTAACCTCGCTGTTAACACAGGAGGAAATGCCACCCAGCAAATGGAGGAGAGCTATAAAAATAACACAACATCTGTACAAATGTTGCTAACACTTGCTTCTCCTGACCTCTATGGATACCCAGGTTACCCGGCGCCACAGCAGGCTCCTGCCCAATGGAGGAAAAAACAGAGATATGGAAAGCCATAGTAAAATGAATTTAGAGTTTTAGAAACGTAATGTATCAAATACTTTTAAATAAAAAAAAAACAATAATAATTACCTAAGCTGTGAGTATTTAAAAAAATCTGACGACAGAAAATGAAACAAAAAATATCTAGATGAGCCTAAATAACATATATAATGACCGTTTAATAATTTTTTGTAAAATTCCATTTAATTAAACCAAAAATTTTTTTATTATTCAAAACATTTTTTAACACACACTGCAAAAAAAAGACAGCACAAGCTCCCTGTCCATTCAAAGAAGACACGGCAGCGGTTCTGAGAGAAAAAGGAGAAGAGAGATGGGGTGGAGTGGGGAGGGGAAAAAAGCGAACTTGGATTCCGAAGATCTGGATCGAATTAAGCAGCAGGATACGCAACAACTGTATGTCTTCAAGCTGTCACGGGAAGCCCACAGTGCGAGGCCGGCGGCCCTCTGGCCTGCTGCCACCCCTCTTCACTCACAGGCACAGGAAATTACATCACAGGGCCGCACACCAGCACGGGCAGGCTGCCTTTGCGCCCCTACGTGTGTCTCCCCCCCATCCCCCACTCCTCTGGCGACTGTTCAGTACAACGACCACACTCAAAAATGAGGGAAAAAGGAGGATTGTTCCAGATTTCGTGCGGGAGTAAACATGCAGGCGAGACAGCATGCACATCAGCCTCACTGGACCTTTCATAGTTACATTTCCCTCTTGTCTGATTTTTCTTACTGAGTAACTGGAAGCATTACAAATATGTTAACCTGTCATATTTAATGCTTCTGAGTATGCCTGTGTGTGTGTTTGCGAATGGTCAGATGATGCAGGAGCCTTTTTGCTAGCTTGAGTTTGGGTCTGCACCGAGCCAAAGGGATACAACGGTTTAAATGAAAGGCTAATTGCTTTTTCAGAGGTGGGTTGCGGCCCCATCGAGAGCTTTAAATTCCTGTGCTCGGTAAAGCAATCAGTGTGAAAGAGGGAGAGAGAGAGGGAGAGCGAGAGAGAGCGGGAGAGAGAGAGAAAGAGAGAGAGAGGTAGAGAGTAGAGAGATGGAGGGACAAGAAGACGGGGAAAAGAGAAAGGACAGAGAGAGAGTACGAGGGGGGGGGGGGGGGATAAAAATATACATTTGTAAGCCACTAACCCCACTAACTCCCAGCATTAACGCTAAATGCATTTTACGCGTCACAAGCTGTGCTTCCTGTATGGAGAACTCTAAATCATAGGTTCCACTGGAAACTTAAGGGAGGCAGGACATGCTAAATACTATCCAAACAGCTACAACACAAAACAGCAGATATGGAAATATATAAAAAATGTACAGATATGCCAGGACATAAATATATCCACATTAATTCTACATTTTAAAGCCCTAAGATTTCAAATCGCATGTGAAAGCTGCTCAGGGTGGCGTCAAGGTCTTTATGTTCCCCTCCGTGCAGAGCAATGTGCTGCACCATAAAGGTACATACCATACCATACAGGAGCTAGTTTCTCTCTGAAGCTCAGTGGGGAGTGCTGCTTTCATGATGGCGATGCCTCTTCCTCGACTTAAAGATGTCGAGGAAGATGTGTCGTTTTTTTTTTTTTGGGAAAAAGAACCAGGAGGCAACAAGGGTAGGACTGCTCAGTCGCTCACCAGGTTGAGGTTGATCGGCTTCTCTCTGCATCCTGTCTGCACCAGGAGCTTGTAAGCCAGCACTCCGTCGTCTGAACCGTTCTCGTAATCCTTCTGGGTGATCTTGCCTGCCTCGTAGTCCTTATCGAAGGCATCCTGCAGACCTGCACACGCACACACACGCATACAAACGGCACAGGATGTTGACAACAGCACTTGACAACCGAAAAACACAGATTACACAGATTAAATGTATTCTGGAAACCAAAAGTACACAAACTCATAACTGTATCATGAAGTTCACTTGGATTCTCTTGCATTTTATTCTATTTTAGTTCAAATCTTTGCCACGTCATCGCTTCGTTTCAGCGTACACTGACAACGACATTACCGCAGGCCAACAAAGGCCATGGTTCTAAACAGTTTTTAAAAATCCCATGACAGTTTTGGAGATTACTAATAACTAGTATCAAGGTTGTTATGGTTATTATTTAGTTATTATCATAGTTGTAATCCTAACTGACTGGAAAGTTGAATGGAAAGGAGCTTCAAAATATTTAAAATAAAAAAGCAAAAAATACTAATGCTAAAATGAATCTCAATGCAATTTTAAGCAAACCAAGAGTTGTTTATATGTTTAAAATCTACATCTGGATGAGTGGAACGTTCAGGAATAAAAAGCTCTAATGGCTGCAATTAATGAATATGATTCATTAACATAACTGCTCTATTGTCATGTGCTCTGTGATCATAAGGCGGACCTTGGAAATTCTCTGGAAGACGTCCCTGGCTGCAAGAATTTGTGAATCCCTACGATAAGGCACACAAGTACAACACCAATCCACACTGTAACTGAACATAAACTATTTTATTAATGGATGAGAACGTAAATTATGCGAATATATGGTTGCATAACATATACTCGATTAGTCAACTACATACTGTAAGCTGATCAATAATGAAACGTGCTGCTGAAAAAAAGTGTTGTGGTGAGCTAAGCGCCTCTAAACCCCCCTTGCTTTTTTGATTCGCATACATTGATTCAAGCAGCCTTACTTTTCCGTGCCTTCTCTTCTTTCCCGTTTCTCATTCATCTACCGCTATCTCCAGTTTTCGTTCCCTCTGGCCTTGCTGTCAGTTTCAAATTTGTCCGACAATGTTATTAACGCCCTCTCCAACTGCCTTCGCTCTGCACCTACACACACACACGCACCCCCTCGGTGTTCGCCCGACGGAAACACGGGCTCAAATAAAAACATCGTGCCGGGGGACCATAATGAAGGGATTCAGAACTGGACCCAGCGAGTCCCTACGTGTCAGCAGCTGTCTCAAAAGTTGCAGTGCAATTTAGGCTTATAGCAAACAAAGGGGGTTTACACGCACAGATATGGCATTAAAACAGGGACACTGACTCACTCAGAGAGACAGCGAGAGAGAGAGAGAGAGAGAGAGAGAGAGCTAGAGAACAGAACTGAATGGGGTTTTACGTAGAATAAATCCCACCCGGGATTACCCAGAATTCAGCGTGTATGCAGCTGAACATTTCCACTAATCACAGCAGGTGTAGAGACATGCCCTCAATCACTATCTCTCGAATGTATGTTCTTTAGTCACTTTCCTCATTCAATACCTGGCTTTCTTCTCCTGGTACTGTAATTTTGAGTTTCTCCTTAATGAAAAGCCCCCTCTTTTTCACTCTCTCCCTCTCTGGAATGTTAATCTGCCTTGGTAAGTCATTAAATGTGTTATGGCTTAGAGGCTTCGGAGAGGGATTTATATTTGTGAAAAACAGATGAGCTAAGGATGGCAGACTGATAGAGGGATTCTTTAAACACACACACAACGTATTTTCACAACACATGCAAAGTGAGAGAGCATCTGGACTGTGAACTGTCAGTTATTAATGAGCAGCCCAACCCATTCAGACAGCGACTGATCTCGACTCTGTTGTATGCTGACCGATAGCGACTGAGAATAAGGAACCCTTGTTCCAAGAAAGATGTAACTGACTGCGATGACTTCGGCGGAACACAAGTCTACGAAACAGCAAATAAAGCGATGCTAACTGAGTTCAGACAATACACACAAACCTCGCAGAGCAGTACCTAATCTCACACTCGATATACGATCCTTAATATATATACAAACTTTATATCAGCTTGGTCCAGTACCTTGCAACCAGTCACGGAAGTAGTGGAGCCACATGAGAGGCAGGTGGCCTTGTTCGTCATGGAGCACGTATTCGACCGTGCCGAAGCGCTGATGAAGCTCGTAGAGCAGAGGCTGGGCCTGGGCGTAGTCTGCCCGCTGCGTCACCACATACATGCTGTAGAAAGAGAAGTAGTGGAACTGTGCACCCAGGAAGTCATACTCGGCCGTCTCACGTGGTACAATGTCTGTCAACTCCAGGCCGTCCCGCACTCGCGTGGTGCCATACAAGCTGACGCCCAGCAGTGCCAGGAACAGCACGATCACCACCACCTGGGACCACACACATACACACACACACACACACACACACACACACACACAGTGATGAGTCACATGCTGGCTGGAAACGCAGCTCCGGTCTTTATGACTGCCCCTCTGACACAGAAGGTGTCTGCGGTTTTTGTAAAAGGGTTTTACTCGGAGCAAAGCGGTTGCACAAGTGCTAAATCCTTCAGCTGGTTTCCATTCACCTCTGTCCTTCTATCCGTCTCTGCAGTAGATTAAGTCCGACCTGGCAAGAGATTCTCACTTAATACGTCCAGGCGCAGTGACTGCCAAGGGTCTCTGGACTCGACTGAGAGAAGTTCTCAATCAGGTCCAAATACCCAGAGAGTACACATTCTTGTTCTGTCTGTATACTTTGTATGTTTTGGTTCTATTTATTCTGAGCAGACTGTATAAAAAAGAAAAAGGGAGAACAATCGTGGAGTGGTTGCGACGGAAAGCAGAGTTTAAAAACAAGGACCGGGGGGTCGGGGGTCGGGGGGGTGTTAGGGGGTCCCGAAGAACCTGTGCCAAGGGAAATCACCAAGGGAAATCTGTTTTTCAGAAATCACAGCTTGGAAGGAAGTCGAGGTCGACAATTATTACACCGGGCCCAACAGTGGCTGTCTCGGATTTAAACTCACAGTTTTCTGGTCACTAGAACTAGAACATTCATTTTCTTTAATTCAATTTTTCTGGTCAGATCTTTAAGCATTAAGCTCTCCTCTACTCGAACTCTCTTTTACCTTCGTGGTGGGCTGCAGCAGGAAGGGCGCGTAGTGCTTCTCTGCGAACGACGCGAAGGTCCAGCGCGAACAGGATGGCTCTGTGTGCCCTGATGCCACCTCGCTGGACTGGTTCAGGAGGTCTCGCGTCGAGCTGGTGTTGTTGTTGTTATTGTTGTTGTTGTTGTGATTGGGGGGGAGGGGCTGCACAGAGATGCGGGAGTGCGGCTCGGCTGTGGTGTAGTAGGCTTGCGTGCGCGGGTCGTACTCAGTGCGCAGCTGCACCGTTGACTGCATGGTGATGTGCGTGTGCTGAGAGAAGCCGTGGCTGCTGTAGGAGGGCGGAGGTGTGCAGTGGCCTACATCGCCCAGTGCCTGGGGCTCCAGCTGGATTACACGGTTAGAGCACGGACTGAAAGAGAGGTAAATCACAATCAGTGCCAAGGAATGCTGTGCTTCTGAATGTGCTTCATGGGCTTATCAGTTGGTCAAATCACTAGAATTTGAAAGCGATAAGTGTATAAAAACACAAGATTATATATCCCTTTGCTGTTGGATACATGATTGTTTTTATATTGTACTTTTAAAATAAGATTGCTTTCATAAGATTCACACTGCACGCAAAAACCAAAATACCCATTTCCCCTCACATGTGGCACAGATTTGTTTTTCATGACGGCATGTGCAACAAATCTGACACCAAACCCAGCACCTTAAACTTTTTTAAATCAGGCGGTACACCTCACGTTTGGTACCGAAATCCGATACATATCAGATGTAACTTCTACATCGATGCATTTATATCTTCTTCAGACTTTAGAGCACAGCTCAGCAAACTAGAACAGAGTGTCCGTGTGAGTGTGTGTACGAGCTCCGCTGTGTCCATCTTTCATTTAACTACATTTGCACTCACACCTTTAAAAAAAAACAAAAAAAAACCCAAAACAATTGAAACTACTCACTGTGAGCAGTTGTGTATACAGTACGTATGTGAAAACTGATGGCAACTGACAGTAACAAGCTAATGCTTCTGATTGGGAGGCAAGCGATTCAGTGAAACTGGAGGCTTCAGGTTCAATTTCCTGCATGAGCTTGGGACCACGATGGAGTGTTTAGCGTGCATGCAAAAACCTGAAAAGCAACCATGAGTTTATCTTTCACTCCCTCCGGCACTACACACCAAGAAATGAAAGTAGCACGAAGAAAAAAAAGGCTTGAGCAGGTATTACATGAGGGTCGCGCCCCCAGAGAATGATAACCACACACAGACACACACACACACACACACACACACACACACACACACACACACACACACACAGGATTACAGTACCTTGCAATAGTATGAAGCAGTAACTCATACCATAAACCACACACACACATGCACACACACAAGCATCTCACACATATTTACACAATTACTCAAGCCACTACTCACAAAAGAAGCTGTCGAACATGTCTGTGTGTTTCTGTGTGTGTGTGTGTGTGTGTGTGTGTGTGTGTGTGTGTGTGCTTGTGTGTGTGTGTGTTTGTCTGCTCCAACTGGAATCAATAGAACATCTCGGAGCAACTGAGATTTATGGAGAAATGTCATGGAAGTGACATTCCTCTATAAATGTGTGTGTGTGTGTGGTACCTGATGAAGCAGCAGAAGATGTCGAAGCGGCGATCTTCTCTGCGATACAGGTCCATGCTGAGTATAGCGGGGAAGATGAGTAGCACCATGGCGAAGTTAAACACCACCACGACAGCAGCCTGAAACAAGCACACACACACACACACACATGAACACACACAGTAAGACATGTTAAATCCACTCAAACAACATAAAAATAAAAAACCTCATACATCTGCTGCCAGGTGATGCCCGAAACAACTCGCACAAACTAAACAAATTCCGTAAGACACGTCGCTCTGCAGTGACACTTCAAGTGAGCTTGCAGATGAAAGCTGCTTTCATTTGGCAATCGTCAATCGACCTAAGCCCAAGACAATTAATTAAATACTGGTTGGAAGACATTTTCTGAATATTACAGTTTTAAGTTTGTTTGTTTGTTTAATAAAAACGCTTTGTTTTTACAGCATTGCTGCCAACATTAGCAATTGTAGTAATGTTAAAAGTAGGGCTTCTAGAATGTTTGTTTTTGTGTAAATGACTGAGCAAAATTCTAAGATCATTGTAAAGCAAAACATTATTACTTCAATATTACTTTTTTTTATTTTTTTTTTGCTGTTTAGAACATCGCAGGACCGTTATTTATTTTTCACAACAACCCAGTCTAACTTTTCAACCCAACCACAACAACCCAGTCGAACACGCTCAAAGCTCTAGTTAAGTTCTTGGAGATGATTTGGCACCTTTTTTTGACCTTTATTTCTTCTTTACTATGTCACCTTTTTTCTTGAGAACAACTGTATCAGACAACAGTGAAGCAGAAGTAGAATGATATGCATATTAATACGTTTAGGATGCAAAAAAAGTCTCAACTTTGAACGTTATATGTTTTATATCAAGACTGGGGGGGAAAAGGATGGAGAGGGGTTTTTTTTTTGAGAGTGAGAGAGAGAGAGAGTGAGAGAGAGAGAGAGAGAATTCGTTGGAAGAAGAGAAAAGTTGGTTTCTGTGCACGCAAAGTGCTGGAGCAGGCAAAGGATTTCAAATGAAATGAGAGAAAGAAATAGAGAAAGAGGGAGAGAAAGAGGGGGAGAATGAGAGTGAGAGAGAGAGACAGAGAGAGAGAGAGAGAGGGCATGTCTGGTCTGGTCAGCTTGTGTGGGTTTTTGTGTTTTTCGTTCCTGGGTGGAGGCTGGCTCTGTGTTCAGCTGCCAGACCACACAGAGAGTGCAGCAGCCCAGTACAGCCTGGAGGTGCTGAGAGAGGCCTGTGCTTCAATACACACACACACACACGCACGCACACACACACAGAGCTTCCAGACACACACATCGCCTTACTCATCTCTCTCTCTCATTCAGTTTTTCCCTGATGTCTTCTTATGTTTGCGTGTCTTTAAGGAGCTGAAATTATATGTGTTTGAGTGCTTTGCATGAGTGATGTGTGTGTTCTGTGAAAAAGTGAGTGCACAAATGACTGCTGGAGGGATCCAGCAAGAGACAGAGAATAAAGAGTGCGTGTGTCTGCAAGGGAATGAGGCTACAGAAGAGACTCTGTGAAGACTGCTACACACACACACACACACACACACACGCACAGCTTGCCACACAAGCTGCAAACTCTGACTACAGCATGTGTGGAGCTTTTGTGCACGTACCCAGTGGTGAAAAACCTCAATCTCTCTGTAACACACACACACACATGCACACACACACACATCTCTTTCCACACAAACTAAAACACTCAGTACTTATATTGTTCTACAAAATACATTTAATTGTATCAAACTCACGATTCACACTCCAACACATGTGGTGCCATGTATGTGTGAGCTCTAATTAACACAACGCATAATTAACACAACACACAATGATAAAACGCATGCGCAGGTTACTTTACTACGGACCCGAGCGGACCCGATCACGAGTTGCGTTCACATTCACGGGAATCACGGCTCAGTTCCAGTGCAACCGAACTCAGATACAAAAAAAGATACGTAATCAGGATACAAAAAACTGCTAACTGTAAAAGTAAATACAGATTACAGGTACATTTTGTAAACAATGGGAATACTATCAGGATTACATTTTTTCCATTTAAAACCAAAGAATCTTTTGACATAATAATATAGACAGCTGCTTGATTATAGTTCTGGTTCTCTCTTGCCATTCGTGGCTCATATGAGCAACCTCTTGGTGCATACGCAAAAAAATTTTGTGCAAAGTTAATTTGGTAGAAATGAACACAAATTGTTCTCTGAAATGCTTTTGTTAGGGTGACCATACGTCCTGTTTTTCCCGGACATGTCCTTTTTTTCAGACCTCAAAAAAGTGTCTAAATTTGAGAAAATGTCCGGGATTCGGCTTTAGTTTCATTATGATGTGTTTATGGTCTAATACTGCATTGTGTGTCCACATATTTGCATTGCTTTAACCCCTCTCTGTAATTCCCGCCTTCTCGCACACGAATTGGTAGATTCTAAATGGCTTGCAGCAACTATTGGCCAAATTCCTGCCTCTCAACCACTAGCATACTCTCAGCGAATGTGCGAAGGTGAAGCGCTGTTGTGTACGGCATCAAACAGTTGCTTGACAATAGCAGCAAATGATAGCTGTCCTGAGCCAAAACAATGCCCATGGCCAGATAAGGTCATTTTTAATTTCCTGTTATCACATTGCTTCATATTACATGGTCATTCTAATGTGTAAATGATGCCAGAAGGTTCACTCACGGCATATAATATTTTATTTTATTTTATTCCATGGACATTCAAAAGAATGTAGGAATTGATATATATGTATGCGATGCTAATAGTGTGTCTTTTTCAGTGTATTAAAATCTGCATTCATAGTAACACTGTTTTGAACGCTATTAAGACATGGGGGAAAAAAACAAACAAACGTGTCCTCCTTTTGGAAAACCAGAATATGGTCACCCTAACTTTTGTGATGTAATGTTACCCGCATCAGGAACAGTGATCTTTTATGTATGTATGTATGTATGTATGTATGTATGTATGTATGTATTTATTTTCTTAAAACAAACCCAAACATTGAACATGTTTTTAAGCTCTAAATAAAAGCATTTTAGATCATATTGGTTTTTTCTTGACTTTATTGACATATGTGACCTTGAAGTAATCCAAAATAATCACGTTACATTACTTTCATATTGTGATACTTGGATTACGTTACTGATTCCATTTTTTATGAAGTAATTCGTATGAAGTAAATAAGCCACGCCATTAATGACAGATTAGACTTCCGCAGGCTAAGAAATTCTTACTTTCTTCCAAACTTTAGACTGGCTAGGTAAGGTTAAGGAAAGTCTGTTGTCTCCCCTATTTAAAATGGGCAATAAACAGAATGTTTTAGAATTTAAAAAAAATTTAAACAAAGACAGGAAGTGTTCAATATCTGTTTTTTTCCCCCAATATTCAATATTCTGCACTATTTCTAGGTCACGTTAAGAATGTAAGCAACTTTGTGATGCTGAATTCTTTGTACAAAAAGTCAGATTTTCTTTGAGTCTTATCCTTTCCATTGAAGTGCGTGTACAGACGACACTCCAGTCCATGCCAGCTCGAATGCACACTCATTACAGCAAAAGAGGGACATACCAAATACTACGAAATTCTGAAATTCGTCCAAAGACTTCTAGGATCCTTCTTTTCACTCAAGTTGTTGCTGATAATTGAATTTCTTAGGAACAATTTTGTGCTTCTGGACCCTACTGTGCATCCTAATTTTCATAATACATTCATCTATATTAATACAGTACACTAATTCAGACTGGAAACAGTGGGGGGAAAATTCCTGGCTTTATCGTCCGCTCATCTGCACAGCGGGAAACAGATAAGCACAAAAATGCCAGGCGAGAAAGACAGAACGCTATCGCATTATGGTTTGGAAGAGCGAGAGAAATGTAATATAGGAAGGACGCAGAATTGACTGTTTTGACGCCGGGTTCATCCGAGCAATGAGAACACACACGCTGGCATGTGAGGATCTCTGAAAAAACAGTGCATTCTTAGATATGTATTTGTTTCTTGGTTTCGCTCCAGTATGCAGGTGAAGTGAAGGGTAGAAAAAGAGAGATCTTTAAATCTTTTGGAGGCTGTTTGGCCTGAGACCAGAGTGTGTGTGTGTGTGTTGTGTGCTGCTGAATAGCAGCCAGCTGGACTGCACCGTAGGCGTAAACAGTGTGGTGTTTGACAGACGGTGTGCGATCCATCCATCCACAGATGCTAATACCAGATACAGTCTGTGTGTGTGATTTAACCACAGCCATTCAGTCTTTGTACACTACATTATAATAAACGATACTACAATATATTATGACACCATTACTTAAAGGTGAGTATCACACTGTGCTCTCCAGTCAAGCAGATAGGTGCTCCGCCATGTGTGACATTTTTTATCTCATAGCTGCTGTTCCTCTAGGTGCGATGGATGGCTGTATGAAAGCTATCAGTGATAGAGCACAACAGCTGCACAGACTGGTATGAGCATTGCTACTTCACCTTCAAGGATAACCAGTGCGGGTGTGTGTTTGTGTAAACAGTTTGAAATGTTGTTACAGATGTATCTAGACATATAGATTATACAATTTCAAATGTACATTAGAAAACAAGATTATATATTAGGTTTGATTAAAATATAAAATTCACAAGGTTTCTCAGGTTCCCTCATGCAATCTGCGATCGGTTAACGACCGATGGTGAGTAGTGCCTACTTAGCGTTGTACAAGGTCCCTTTCCAGAACCTTCAAACTAACCGTCCCTCAGTGGTAGAATAAACTTCCAACCTCAATCCGGACCGCAGAATCTGTCACTATTTTAAAAAACAACTAAAGACCCACCTCTTCCATGAGCATTTAACTAACCCCTAAAATGACAACCCCACATTACTTAAAAAATTAAATAACCTACTCTGACTCTTATACCTCTACTCTGTGCACTTTGCTTCTCTAGAACTCAATTATAAATCTTGTATGGTAGCACTACTTGTATTGTTCTCCGCTTGATATTTCGCTTTGCTTGTATTTCCTCATCGATTTGGATAAAAGTATCTAATAAATGAATAAATGTAATTGTAACTTGCACTTTGCACATACAAACCTGCCAAACCCTAAGTAAAATAATGCGTAGTCCCACTGAGGAGTGGGGGATGGAGACAGAGCGATAGTTTTGATATAGTTCTTTCACAAACTTGTCTAAGGTAAAAACTGGAGTGTGTGAACAAAAGTGATCACTTTGCTTTAGATAAAAACACTAACATAAACTACATGCATACTTTCTTTCTTCCTAGTCTAGGAAAAAGATGTTATATACAGCAATTAATATGAAAGTGCATGTAAACTATTCTAGTGTCTACATCTTAAATAAAACGGACAAGCGTCCTTACTGTTAATTAAAATGAATTACATTACCATTAATGTCTGAACTGACAATTCATTAAAGACCTATTTAATCGTGTTTTTGCATTGTATTTTCACGCCATATTTAGTTAACTGATGTTAATTAAATACTTTATCCTTAGCTAAGTCAAACCTACGATAGATATTATTTCACATGAATGCGAGGATGCCGCATCTTTCAAGTGTGAAAATGAAGTCAGGATCAGAGCACCGCTAAAAGATTACTAATGTGTGATGGGGGATGGGGGCGGGGCTTTCAGGGTTCCAGTTATGCTGCGTTTGACTAAAATTCGTAAGTCGGTATTACCAACCTCCGGAAATGAGGAAAAAGCCCAACAGAAACTCACCTCAACTTTGAGTTCAGCAGATGACATCAAATCGACATGGCGCAACGGTAAACAAAGTAGTACCACATTATTTTAAACGACATACTCTATATACTAGTATTTGCTTTCGATTAATCAACATACAGATAAACTAGCTTGTTACATCTATAACATTGACTATACATCACTGATCGCAGTTAGCTGGTTAAACTGATGCTAGCAGAAAATTAACAGTCCATGGTTGTCCATAGTTTTTTTCCAAACTTTGTAGATCGAACGCACAGAGGTTGAAAAATTACGTCATTCTGAGCTCTGACTTCCCACTTTCAAGGTAAGTTGAATGCAAAATTAATATCTGACGTTCATTCATTCCAGATTTATATGCTGACTGGCTCATATGCTGTTTTATAGCATCGTACACCAATGGGGCAGTGGTGGCTTGGCGGTTAAGGCTCTGGGTTACTGATTGGAAGGTCGGTAGTTCAAGCCCCAGCACTGCTAGGGCCCTCGAGCAAGGCCCTTAACCCTCTCTGCTCCAGGGGCACCGTATCATGGCTGACCCTGCACTCTGACCCCAACCTCCAAACATGCTGGGATATGCGAAGAAAAAATAATTTCACTGTGCTGTAATGTATATGTGATCAATAAAGACTCATTAAAATGCAGAGCTTCATCTATTATGTCATGACAAAAATTGAAGGGTGTTTAAACAAAGAAAAGGCAGGCCACCTCATTATTGCTGCACACTCAGGTATGGAGTATTCTCCATTACTGACCTGCTTTTGAAGGGTCTTTTTGACCTGAACAGAACATAAAGGTTTGCTTAAGCTGTTGTACTAGAAAGCAGAAATGAGCGCACATATCCATCTCCGAGTTAAAGAACGCCGGCCATGTAAAATCGTGCACCGATTTGGGCTGCATATTTTCCAGCTGTTACGTAGTGTGGTCTGCCTCACCTATTCCTGTTCAGTTCGAGGTTGCTCGGCCCAGATCCTGTCCCACTTCCACAACACAAATCAACTCCAGCTGTTTAAAATCACATGCACACACAATAACCCTGCCAGACCTGAGCCTCTAACAACCTCCCACACAGAGACCACAGAGCACCACCCACCAACCCCCCTTCCACCCCAGGATTGAGTTACGTGTACTCAGGCTACAATGTGGACGCACAGGGGCCGTACCACTAATCAAGCCTAGTGGGGGGGGTTATGGGCCGTGCCAACCCTCGACCTGTCACACGCTCCATTTGATGAAAGAAATTAATAAAAGTCACCTGGAGGAAGCTGGTACCGATGAAGAAGGAGTGGAAGGCCTCACAATTTCAGGCAAGCACGCACAGGAAGCACTAATAGGTCTAATAGTGATAGGAAACCTCCTATACGACTACTACAAATTACCCTGGACGCCTATACACATGAAAATCATATACGCCAATTTCACATACCTGTAGAGAGAATGCCCGTAGTGCTGGGATAGGGATGAGGGCGGCCATGAAGAAAGCAGTGATGTTACTGATTGAGGTCAAAGCCACGCTGGCACCTGTTCTCTTCAAACACTCGCCGGTACGGTCCTGTAGTGTACAGAATCACAGAGTAAACCTTTTATTGTAGAGAATACAATTTTTTAAACACATTTCTAATCATCAAAACACAACATACAACCAAAACTTCATGGACACGTGACCATCACACCCAGAGGATGGGTTCCCTTTTGCGTCTGGTTCCTCTCAAGGTTTCTTCCTCAAAGAGGTCTCAGGGAGTTTTTCCTTGCCACCATTGCCTCTGGCTTGCTCATTAGGGATAAATTCATACATTTAAAATCTATTCTGAATTTATATATTTCTGTAAAGCTGCTTTGGGACAATATCCATTGTTAAAAGTGCTATACAAATAAAATAAAACTGAACACTAATTGCCTAACACTGTGGTATAAGTCCATAAATGTAAATACAGTACCTATTACCCCCCTTGGCATTTTTCCTCTTTTGTTGCATTATAACCTGTAATTTAAATGGATTTTTATTTGGATTTCATGTAATGGACAGATATAGAATAGTCGAAATTGGCGAAGTGAAATGAAAATAAATAAATAAATATAAAAACCCCCACAAAAGTGGTGTGTGCATATGTATTCACCCCCTTTGCTATGAAGCCACTAAATATGATTTGTTGCAACCAATTACCTTCAGAATTCACATAATTAGTTCAATGAAGTCCACCTGTGTGCAAGCTAAGTGTCACAAGATCTGTCACATGATCTCAGTATATATACACCAGTTCTGAAAGGCCCCAGAGTCTGAAACACCACTGAGCAAGAGGCACCACCAAGCAAGCAGCATCATGAAGTCCAAGGAGCTCTCCAAACACGTCAAGGACAAAGTTATGGAGAAGTACAAATCAGGGTTGGCTTATAAAAAAAATCCAAAACTTTGAACATCTCACAGAGTGCCATTAAATCCATTATTAAAAAATGGAAAGAATATGGCACCACAGCAAACCTGCCAAGGGAGGGCCTCCCATCAAAACTCATGGACCAGGCAAGGAGGGCATTAATCAGAGAGGCAACAAAGAGACCAAAGATAAACCCTGAAGGAGCTGCAAGCTCCACAGCAGAGATCGGAGTATCTGTCCATAGGACCACTTTAAGCTGTGCATTCCACAGAGCTGGGCTTTACAGAAGACTGGCCAGAGAAAAAAGCCATTGCTTAAAGGAAAAAATAAGCAAACACTTTTGCTGTTCGCCAAAAAGCATGTGGGGACTCCCCAAACATATGGAAGCAGCTACTCTGGTCAGATGAGACTAAAATTGAGCTTTTTGGCCATCAAGGTAAACGCTACGTCTGGCGCAAACCCAACACCTCTCATCACCCCAAGAACACCATCCCCACAGTGAAGCATGGTGGTGGCAGCATCATGCTGTGGGGATGTTTTTCATCAGCAGGGACTGGGAAACTGGTCAGAATTGAAGGAATGATGGATGGTGCTAAATACAGGGAAATTCTTGAGGGAAACCTGTTTCCGTCTTCCAGAGGTTTGTGACTGGGATGGAGGTTTATCTTCCAGCAGGACAATGACTCTAAGCATACTGGTAAAGCAACACTCAAGTGGTTTAAGGGAAACATTTACATGTCTTGGAACAGCCTACTCAAAGCCCAGACCTCAATCCAATTGAGAATCTGCTGTATGACTTAAAGATTGCTGTACAGCAGAGGAACCCATCCAACTTGAAGGAGCTGGAGCAGTTTTGCCTTTTTGAATGGGCAAAAATCCCAGTGGCTAGATGTGCCAAGTTTATAGAGACGTACCCCAGGATTCATTGGCACGAATGTTGCAAATCACAGTATTTTTCTAGCATGCTAATTGGCTTAAGGTGAGTGCTTGATCATCTTCAGTGATCGCTGGCTCCTGTTTATACACGCTTATTTCAGCAGTAGCTCGCTTCCCTTTGCAGGTAAAATCCATGTTGGTTTTCCTTTGGACAAATAAAGACCGGTTTATATCGGTGCTAAAGCATATTTGCATCATGGTAATGCAGAAAGGTGGTATATAGGAAGCGTAGCACACACAGCCTACATATAATGTATACAGTATGTTACCTTACCATTAACCTTAAGAAGCACAAACAAACTGAACTCAGCAGGCCTCAGTAAACTATTAAGCTAGTAGTTCACATATTTTAATATGTTCACTTAACCATCAGAAATTTATCATTCATTAACTGCTTTCAGAAAACTTTCTGTAATATGAGGTTAATGTCGACCTGTTAGTCTACATCACTTACAAAGTATGAGCTTTTGAGTGCTTTCATTTTAAATGTCTGCGCATCATCCATGTCCTTCTTCCAAAGCTGTCTCTGCTTTTTTTTTTGTGTACACTGTGTTGCAACACACTTGTACCTTTTTTGTGTCAGTGAAGCACTCCAGCGGTTTGAATCTTTCAGGTATTGCCATCTTTGACAGCTCTGTCGTTACCATCATTCAGAGTTCAGTCTATGCAATATGCGATCCCTAAGATGTGCGCCAGCACCAGGATCCCATGGGAAGTTTTTACTCTTATGCAGAATGAAGATCAGAGAGCAAAGAGAGAGAGAGAGAGAGAGAGAGAGAGAAATCGCACAGGCAACGTGAGTGCTATTTAGCAACAGCATTGCCTCATTTGAGTTATTTATTCCAGAAAGAAGAAAACAAGGCTTTTCATCAGTCATGCTTTCACAGGTTCAAATGTAGTTCATCTGAACTCATCTGAGCTTGAAAGACCTTTTTCCATGTTTGGGCTAACCTCCTGGCTTGTTATGATCTAAGCAGAAGTCTGAAAACAGCAGCTGCAAAGAGTCCCACACACAGCGTTGTATGATGAAAAGAAACAAGAGGTTAAAATTATAAGCTTTTTCGTTAAGTATTTTTTCAGTATTAATCTGTCAAGTAAATCACGCGTCAATCGACATATTTTTCCGAATCTGCTTAGGTAGCAGCCCTTATGTCATTTGGCCTTCAGGTGAATGCTGATTGGCTGAGCAGAAAAGAATCAAGAGAGACTTTTTGTCCTCGTACGTTGGGGTTTTTGTCTTTAAATGCATTCCTTGTGTCTCTATATTTCAGGTTAAGTCACCTCACTACTCGTCAGTATGATTACTTGAGAACAGCATCTCTAATTATCCTGCTCAGAAAAACCTGCTCAGAGACAGTAAAGACTACGTTTCTGCCCAATGTAACTGTTTAATCTGATCAGCTACATAATGAGCATGAAGCATTTGGAAAGGTTTGCCAAAAAAAAGGGAGGGAAGGGTCGAGAGCTCCTCTTGTCAGGCACAAAACATGCCGGCACATAACTCTGCGATCCTACATAAGCTTATTTGGCACGTTTTCTTCCTCGTGTCGTCTCAGGGAGTTTTCCCTTTCTCCTTATCCTTTGCTCATTAGGGATCTAAATCTACATCCGGATTACTGTAAAGCTGCTTGTTGACAGTGTCTAACATTAAAAGAATAGAAATTGAATAGGAGCGATCCTCAGAGTTATCGCATCTGGCCCTTTCTTCTTGTCTCATTTTTTTTTTCTTTCAGTGAATCATCTTCAGGTTTTTTTCCCCATTTTCTGCTTATGTCTGAAGGCAGACACCTACGTAACCATCTCACACGATTAACGTCCATTCTTTTCTCTTGCCTCATTGACACAATTTTGAGATTCCGTTGATTGGATTTTTTCCCAACTCGCTATTGATGTACCAGATTCATTTGCATATCCCATGCAACATCTATGTACATAGATAATTAGTTGGAGATATTCAAGTTAAATTCTTATGCACATTAGAGCAGCAATATTTGTAACTAAGCTGTGCTCTGACAAATAATGCTTTATAGGATAATATCCATTATTGACCCAACAGTAACTCAAAAGCCAATGTCCAATTTTCCAAACCTCCTTTATACCAACTGTCCATGAAAGGTGTGTTATTTATGCTGTGTGCTGCAGAGAGATACTTTATCTTTCCTTGTTTAAGCTCTTTAGCTGCTGGTTCCATGCGAGAGAGTCTGCAATCACTGAACCTGCCATGACAACTTAATGAGCTGAAGTCCTGATGAAAAGCTTTTCTGTTCTAATCCACTATTATGTGGCTTTTTTTCAGCAGGAGTGCAAAAAAAAGAGAGATTTATTTCCCTCCCGCTCCTTGTCCCTCGCTTGCACAGAAACATTTCCATCAAACACAGGAGATAGCCATTTAAACAGTCAGCTTGGGACCACCGAAATGGAGTTGGCTCATTGTCTTGTTAGGATAAGCTCTTGTTTTTCATCTCAAAGCCATTCAGATTGTTGACCAGGATAAGATAGTGTTCCAAACTCCACCTCCATGCGCGCACACACACACACACACACACACACACACACACACACACACACACACACAGCAGAAGTTAGGGACATAGAGTGGGAAAAGGGAAACAGTAAGAGAAAGAATGAGTCTATGTAGAAGAATGTGTGTGTGTGTGTGTGTGTGTGTGTTCGGTGGGGGTGACTGTGCAGGCTTTGAGTGAAGCATTGAGAATGTTCTGGACCACACAGCGTGTGCTTAAGGTCAGGATGACTCTGTGCTTTTCTCCCACAGCGTATTGTTTACTTTCGCCAAAAGAGCTGTGCTGCACTGCACAATTACACACAAACACAAGTAAACACTTGCCCTGACTCTCCTCTCACCACCAACCACCTGAACAGTCACACACCCACCTCTCGCCCGGCAAACACATTCACGCTCCAAAACAGTTTGTAAAGCTTGCCAGAACGTGCCGAGCTGTAATTATCATATTCACTAACCTCTCCATGGATCTAACTAGTTTATTTATCTCAGATATTTGTTTACAATTTTTATAGAAATTAGCTTCGCCCCTGCCAGATCAGATCAGCCGAACCCTACCCCTTTTCCTTAAAAGTCAAATCACAAGGGATTTACAGTTTCATCAAATGTTGTGGGATCAGTTGAGGCAACTGCGAAGGCGTTCCAATAATTTCACTGCAGTTGCAATTTACCACACAGGCCGCAAAAGTATATAACAACTACAAACTGCTCTTTTTTCCCCCCTCATAAAAACTCAATATACTCATCTAGAATTCATATGTAAGCTGTTTAGAAAAATATGGATGTGTGTTTATGAAATACTTCTGTTCATTTACAAAAGTTCAAAAGGAGCATGATTTGACACCCGGGAGTGTGGAATGAGGCCCAGTCTCGCACACACAGATGCAGAAATGAGCACCAACAGATAAGCATCTGCTCTCACACTCTGCTGCAAGTGTGTCTATGTGTGTGTGTGGGTAGGTGTGTGTGTTTGTCATAACCATCCCCGAAGCCCTTTGTGCAGCCACACACATATCCTGCACTGGCCCCCAGGAGTCCCTGTGTGATGCCGGTGCACATCAAAGCCGAGCGAGGGGAAAGGTTTGAACTTACATCACAGGCTGGGACAGGTATGCGCATTCCATTACGTGACGGATAGCATGAGGGCAAAAAAGTCGTAGCAACTCTGATACAGCCTGGCCCCTAGAAAACAAGTGAGCCCTCTCCTTCAGGATCTTAGCACATTATCTTGTCTTGACAAAATCTCTGGTACTAAAGTTATGTATAGTGAATGGGTATAACCAAATGTGATGAGCAAAAGAGAGATGTTTGTGTTGCTTGTTTTTTTGGGGTTTTTTTTTGGTGAGATGAAGGTCATGAGGGCCTGAGAGTAAGTGGGAGAGAAAAGACAGATAGGGTGAGAGAAGGCTTATTCACCTCAAATGGGATTCTCCTGTTCTGGCCGGTTTCACTGAAAGCATGAGCAAGAAGAAAGACATCATCCACTCCCACGCCAAGAGCAAGGAATGGCAGCACCTGTGCACACACAGGAAATGCTAATAAACACCAGCCTTTCTGCAACAGAATACAGTTGGAATACATCTTTGTGCAGAAATTTTGGTGTTGTACCTGAGTGGTAGCAGCGTTGAAGGAGATGCCAATGAGAGAGCAGAGGCCAAGTCCGGCAGCGACGGACAGAGTGACCAGCAGCACTCCAGCCAGCCCCACCGCTCCCTGGGATTTGGCACAGTCCCAGCGCAACATGGTCAGACACGCATAGGCAAGCTGCACACAGGTGGGCAAAAAGAAACAAGCTATTAATATTCATTAACATTCAATAAGCATACACCATACACCAGCAAGTTTATGGTAACGTAAAACAAATGTGTAAGGGTACCATGAGCAGGTAACCACTGGCGATTCGGATTCCGCTGACACTAGAGAAGGATTTAAGGATGTCCTCTAGAGTAGTGGTGGTAAATGTCAGTACTTTCTGAGAGGAGTTGATGGACACACTCTGCTGGACCACCTTAAGATCAAGACATCGACATAGACAAAGTGAAAGGATTCAATTCATTAAGATGTCTTTACCTTCATTGTAACCTGAATAATAATATAATGACGGAGAAGCTGTACACTGAAACACATAGACCAATTATTTTCAACTAGAGTCTACATTACTAAAGATGTCAGTTTTGAGTTTTCCATTTTTTTTAACTGTTAACAACCAAAAGTAAATTTCAGTTTCACACAAACCCTATCGTTACCTTCAGTTTTATCCAGGGAAAAATATGTTTACACAAGTGCACACACAAACACACACACACACACACACACAAAATGCACAAGTGTAAACCTATACGAATCAGAGGTCAGGGCCTAAACAACATAGACCAGATGATGTCACCTACAAACAACCAATGGGATGGCAGCTGTGAAAGAGACTGAGCACTGTGTGGTTTAATGTGTTCCAGACGGGGCCACATCACGCATACACCGGATTTAAATGTGACCTTTTCTGGCCTTACAGATGCACCTCCCTAAGTTCACATATAACACAGGCATTTAAAATATGGGGGAGAAAGAGAGTCAAAGTTTGCTTTTGAACCCCTAAGCAGCTGGGACTTATCCTTCTTGAAAAGGGTTATGTGCAAGAGATGTGCAGCCTCTGGAATGTGTAGTTTGCGGTGGAATTCCTTCACACACACATACAGCTTGTATACATGCTTTGTGTATGTGAGTGTGTATGTGTGTGAGAGAGAGAGAGAGAGAGAGAGAGAGTGAGATAGTGAGTGAGTGTGTGTGTGTTGGGGGGGAGGGGTTCAAGAGCGTGAAAGAGGCTTTGATGTAGGCCAATAAAATTCCATTTCCATATTAGTTCCAGGTGGGTTCATGCTTCGTAAAGGGTTTCAAAAGCATTCCAAATAGCATGTCCTATGTCAGAATAACTCACTTATCATATGGGAAACCCTTTTTCTTATGTAAAAGGTAGGTAAACTAGTGAAAAGTATGTGATTTCATGAAAGAAAGACCCTTAAGCCATTTTTCCACCGCACGGTACGGCTCGACTCAACTCGAGTCTTCTTGCTTTTTGGGGGATTTCCACTGTGAATACTACCTGGTACCTGGTACTTTTTTTAGTACCACCAAGAGTGCCGAGCCGATACTAAATGCGAGCCACGCGCTGAGGGAGTAGGGAATTCTCCTTAATGAGTGGTTCTGTATGGTGCCTGAATAAATGTGTGTCATTTAATACATACTTTGCGTATGGTAATATCCTATTAATTCAAAATAATGTATCATTACCTCATAACACATAAAATTATAACAAAGGTTTCTGTCTTAGATTTCTACATCTCGCTCGTTACCGATTTCCAAACAGGCGTTTATCGAAGTCACTCCTGTTGCGGGTGAATCTAATTTAGTCGTATCGAGCACCACGTAGGTTCTAGAACGCCGTTATTTTACATCCTTAATAGGTCCATGTTCAGTGAACTGGTATTTGTACAGGGCTTCGATAATGCAACATTATTCCTGCGTGAAGTCGAGTGGAAGATGGCACCCACTTTGAGGCGGCACTAAACCGCAATGGAAAAGCAAGCACAGGAAAGTAAAGCGAGCCGAGCCGAGCTGTACCGTGCAGTGGAAAAGTGGCTTTAGATGTTCCCTGACTATTCAGTTCTCTTAATGAATGCACGAAATGTCTGCTTTCTATTTTATTATTATTATAGTCGTAGTTAAATAGTTAGCACCTGGGATAACACAGGCAGCCAGAATAAGTCAAGGACAGTGTGAGTAATGCTATCTGTGTGTGTGTGTGTGTGTGTGTGTGTGTGTGTGTGTGTGTGTGTGGGCCCCATACCAGTTGAACTGCCTAGAACTTGCAGTGTAATAAGCTTTTTCCAGATATGCCATTGAAGGGGAGACTCCATCTAAACATTAATCTAAACATTAGATTGATGAATCTTTTAATAGCATATCCACAAAAGCAATATAATAAAGATTTGTTATATTACACCAGTTCTCTATCTCTCTCTTAATTATTTCCCATTAAAATGTCCTTCAAATTGCTAAATGTGATCGACTTATTTTGACAAAGTATGGTGTCATAATAGTCTAACGCAATAAAAGGCAATTTGAAATTCATCTCTCTCTCTCTAGGAGTTGTTTGATTAAGAGTTGAGAGCTAAAAGCAGACTTTTACCTCAGAATACTTCCTCTGCCAAGCTTCCAGGATGGCAGCCGCTTTCTCCTCGTTCCAGTTCAGATGTGAGACTTCATCGTAGCCCTTAAAGTGCTCATACATCTGTTTAGGGGTCATAAGCTGGAACATGGTCTGCAGAGCCTGGGCACTGTTGGAGACAGATGATAAAAAAGTGAGTCAGATATGCCACAGTAAACAGCTAATAAATAAATAAATTGATTAATTAAATGAATGAACAAACAAACAAACGGGATTAACAGACTGCATCAGAAATAGTTAGACATATTCAACAATAACAATAATAATCAGAAATAGACAGATTTTGACGTGTAAAATCAGTAAACTATAACTTTAAGAGCACTACTGACTATAGCCTTATATAAATATAATATAAACCTGGCTTGAATCTGACACTTTGTTATAGCTTGGGTCTAGCTGTGAGGTCAGAGTTCTCTCCAAGTTCATGCTGAGACATGCTGTACCACCACTTTCTTTCTTCTTCAGACCTCCAGGCTCTGTGCTCCTGATGCACTGTACGCTACATTCTGGTCTGCTCGGTCTTACCTGAGAAGCCTGCCGCTATCGTTTTTTGTGGTCCCTCCGATGATGAGCTCTTCCTGCCAGTGCATATACTTTTTAGAGACACCATGACAGCCACCGGTCAACACTCGGGCAATATCCAACGGCTGTGGAAACAAAAATGACGGCAACAAAATTATTATAATCTCGGACATACAAAATCTCTAGTATTATACTGAGCCTAAGAAACTGAAGCTCTTTATGTCCCATGCCATATCACGTCATACTGAAACACCTCTTAGCTTTTATTTTGTTCTTCATGGTCTTTTTAACAGCAATCAGAGAACCTCGTTTGTTGCTGTAATGCACTGACAGTTTTATACTGCACCATAAACACACTGCATGAAGCATATTTAAGTTTATTTTTTTGCTAAACCACTACTAAATACATATTCACATAATCACAACAACTGTAAATTGAGGGGAGTTCAATAAATGTAATGAAATAAAGAAAAGATACATGGAATTGTCATAATCGTGTGTCATACAGGTTTTTCTGGGCGTTTGTGTTAAGTGAATGTCAGGATTACCCGTGTAGAGTTCTTATTAGGAGCTGATAACGGGCAGTCTGGGTCAGCAGGGTTGATGCAGGGACGATCCATGTAGCCACGACCCACCTCAGCCTTGGCCAGTATTTCTTCCCAACTGCCTACAACTTTGGTCATGGTCTGCATATCAGCAATCAGCTCCATTGGGTCAAAGTTCATCCACTGCAGAGGGGGTCTACCACTGTGGCAGGACAGAAGAATCAGCTTTAAACCAAACCTGGAGCTTCTGATGTCTGATTTGGCATGCAAACAGCCTGCAGGGCATCTGATTTAGGAGATGATCTAAGCCCTCTGTGGAGAGGATGGACTATGTAGCTCATATAACTGTCTTTGAAGCGGTAAAGCAGCACCATGGGCGGTATTTTGAAAAGATAACGGATGACTTCGGTTAAGCTAAATCCACTGACAGAATGTTCTAAGGATGGTTTCTAACTTTGGGGATGGTAGAGGCAACATTAAATGCATATTTGGATTCAGAATACCGCCATAATGACAGCCCTGCTCAAATGAATCAGTCCAATCATCTGAGCTTTATCCTCACCAATTACTTTATATAACTGGTCCAGCTCAAGGCCTATGACATCCCCACAACTAAGAGGTTTTTGAATCATCTTAAAAAACCTCTAATATTTCTGTTCCGCTCTCAGTCTGGCCTGCTCATTCTGGATTTCTTCAACAGGGCTTCTCTCTCTCTCTCTCTCTCTCTCTACTCAGTAAATCTGTCCACATGCTATCCTTACATGCCCTCCCTTGTTCCCTAAATCCTCACTCCCTCTCTCCTTTGTGCTGTCGTTCTCTTCCACTCCTACCAATCCGCTGTCCGCCTCTCTGGACCTCCCGTTGGTTCTGCACTGAACTAGCCATCCATCTTTGCTGCATCTCTCTCTTTCTCTCTTTTCACAGTAGACTCATCTGGCTAACCCTCTTGCCTTAGACCACATTGTATGTGCCTAACCAGGCTTGGGTCATTATTCAGACTCCTCCAACCAGAACACAGTCAAATTCTTATTTACCATCTACGATGGAGGGAGAAAAGAGAGGCTGAGATAGGGACTGGAAAAAAAAAGAAAAGAAAAAAAAAAGTGTTCTACTTTTGCTGGACTGGAGGGACGTCTGCTGAGTATAACTATTGCACAAAGCTATTAAAAGCAAAAGGGTAACAATTGTGTGGGGTCCCAGCTTGCCTAGTCCAAGAGCAGTTACAATGAAGGCCTTTAGAGAGGAGCAGCAGAGTCCTCTCATGCACAAACACAACAAAGCAGTCCTGCCAAATCACTGTTTACTATCCTACTGCCGTTGCCCCTCGCTCGTAAGCCCATTTCTCATGCCAATCATTAAGGTTCTCGCATTTTATAACGTGAACTGTCTCAAAAGATCCAACTGACAAAGTTTAACACATAACATTATTAGTGACTGACACTTACGGGAGATAGGCAATGCCTGAGTGTAGCTTAGCACCTTCCCAGAAGCAGTCCAGAGGCGTGATGATCAAACAAGGATGCAGATTCTCAATGATCTAAAAGGATGGATGTCATTAAGCTCATTTATGTCACCCCCCACGTAACAGAATACATGCTATGGTCAGTTTGCAGTATCTTACCTGGTAGACAAAATTGTTTTCTGTGAGGAGTTCTCCTGATTTGTAGCATAAATGTTCTAATTTCCATTTCCTATAAAGTATAAGTGAGTTACCCATTGTTCATGATAAAACAACGCAGTTTCCATTTCAAATGAACATACAGTGTAAAAAATAACATAAAAGAGATGTGTGTGTGTGTGTGGCGGGGGGGAGGGGATCTATGTATTCTTAAGCCAATAGGAATGGTGCATTTTACCTGTTATACATGTAAACATGCACTCTGCTTGCTTTAATGGCTGAGTCCAGGTGCTGCTTGAGCGCCTCCACTGTCAGGATGTTAGCACCGTGCTGCTGTGGCGTCTGGATCATTAGCTGAGGGTTAAACATGGCCTCCTCACCGATCTTCTGCCGTGTGTATTTAAGCTCCTGATTTACCCTGCCACCCACTAGAAGGAAGGGAAGGAAAGAGAAAGGAGAAATGTATGAGATATTGCGACTGCCGACGCTCTTATGCAGTAACATCTGAAATGTCCCATGATTCAGCATGAACTGCATGACTGAAATCTGACAGTGTGTAGAGGTTATGCATAGCAATCCCATTCATCCATTTTCCATACCACTTATCCTACAGAGGGTCGGTGGGAGCCGGGAGCCTGGAGCCTATCCCAGGAAACTCTGGGGGGACACCCTGGACGGGGTGCCAACCCATCGAAGGGCACAATCGCACACACATTCACACTCTATGGGCAATTTGGAAATGCCAATCAGCCTACAACGTATGTCTTTGGATTAAGGGAGGGAACCGGGGTACCCGCAGAAGAGAGGTGGGATTTGAACCCCCAAAACCGGAGGTGCGAGGCTGGGGCAAACAAAGTGGCTTAGTGCCTAGCAAACATGCTAACCACTAAGCCACTGTGCCCTCATGCATAGCAGTGAGAAAGTGTAGTTTCACTGTGCCATCATTACCAACATAACCACTCACAACTTTCAACAATGAAATTATTCTAAATAACTCTGTTTAAAGAGCATACATACATAATTATCAACTCACATAATCTGATTGAATAAATGTACTTTTAAAACTCTCACACACATGCATACCCAGAGCTTAGACACATATGATTGATGAGTGCAATCAGTGGCACATAAAGTAAGTACTGCATATGTGCACGTCTATTTCTGTGTGTGCGTGTCCTTAAGAGCTCGGGCTAAGAAGTCCTCAAGTGGCATCCCTAAGCCTGAAACTGCTACAAAAGTCGTCTTTCAAAGAGACCTGCCGACCGGTGGCCAAGTCCACCTCTCAAAGCTGACGATTCTTCCTGTTCCATTTACCTGCCCACAGAGAAAATCAGACTTCTCCATTTTCAGGATCAAGACTACTTCAAGTGGCTGTCCCACTTACACAAACCATCACACAATGCAGCTCACTCATGCAGGTAATTGGGTAAATTCACTACAACCAAATACACACGCTTCATATTTTAAGTACACCTTCGTGTTGATATAGGAAGTGCTGTTACATATCGGAAAGTAGGAAACATGGATACATTTGATATTACGAAAGTAAAATAACTGTAATTGCGGTGTGAAAAGACTGGACAAGTCAATCTGTCCTCACAATGGTTTGAACGAAGAGTTTGTGACTTTTTATTCTAGTCACATCATGTACAATCCCTTCAGCTGTCTTTTGGACTCTATGTTCATGATTTCTTTTTTCTTTTTTTTGGCTTTTCAGATAGCATAACAACACACAAGCTCACTTTTTTATATATACAGTGCTTTGCAAAAGTATTCAGTATACAGTGCCTTGCAAAATGTTTCCTATTTTGTTGCATTATAACCTGTAATTTAAATGGATTTTTATTTGGATTTCATGCAATGGACATGCACAAAATAGTCCAAACTGGTGAAGTGAAATGAAAAAAATTACTTGTTTAAAAAAATTCTAAACAATTATAAACCAAAAAGTGGTGTGTGCATATGTATTCACCCCCTTTGCTATAAAGCCCCTAAATAAGATCTGGTGCAACCAATTACCTTCAGAATTCACATAGGCCTAATTAGTTCAATAAAGTCCACCTGTGTGCAATCTAAGTGGCACATGATCTCAGTATATATACACCTGTTCTGAAAGGCCCCAGAGTCTGCAACACCACTGAGCAAGTGGCACCATGAAGACCAAGGAGCTCTCCAAACAAGTCAGGGACAAGGTTATGGAGAAGTACAGACCAGGGTTGTTAAAAAATATAATCTGAACATCCCACGGAGCGCAATTATATCCATTATTAAAAAATGGAAAGAATATGGCACCACAACAAATCTGTCAAGGGAGGGCCACCCACCAAAACTCATGCACCAGGCAATGAGGGCATTAATCAGAGAGGCAACAAAGAGACCAAAGATAACCCTGAAGGAGCTGCAAGCTCCACAGCAGAGATTGGAGTATCTGTCCATAGGACCACTTTAAGCAGTGCAGTCCACAGAGCTGGGCTTTATGGAAGAGTGGCCAGAAAAAAATTATCACATGGTGGTGGCAGCATCATGCTGTGGGGATGTTTTTCATCAGCAGGGACTGGGAAACTGGTCAGAATTGAAGGAATGATGGATGGTGCTAAATACAGGGAAATTCTTGAGGGAAACCTGTTTCAGTCTTCCAGAGGTTTGTGACTGGGATGGAGGTTCACCTTCCAGCAGGACAATGACCCTAAGCATACTGCTAAAGCAACACTCAAGTGGTTTAAGGGGAAACATTTAAATGTCTTGGAACGGCCTAGTCAAAGTCCAGACCTCAATCCAATTGAGAATTTGTGGTATGACTTAAAGATTGCTGTACACCAGAGGAACCCATCCAACTTGAAGGAGCCGGAGCAGTTTTGCCTTGAAGAATGGGCAAAAATCCCAGTGGCTAGATGTGCCAAGCTTATAGAGACGTACCCCAAGAGACTTGCGGTAGTAATTGTTGCAAAAGGTGGCTCCACAAAGTATTGATTTTGGGGTGGGGGAGGGTGGCGGGTTTGCATCTTCAAAGTGGTAGGCACGTTGTATGAATCAAATGATTTATACCCCTATGATTTATAAAATCTTAATTCCAGGTTGTAAGGCAACAAAATAGGAAAAATGCCAAGAGGGGTGAATACTTTCGCAAGGCACTGTACTAGAATACACTTTAAAAAAAATCTTATTTTGGAAAGTAAGCATTTTGCATGTTGAGATTTTCACGAAGAGGAAACATAAAAACAAACACTTTCTAAACGACTGACTGATCTAACAGTGGTGATCAGTTTGTACGGTAGGCCTACGCTGTGTGTTTTGCAGCCATTGTAAGTGAATTAAAGATAAGAAAACCATGCTTTTCTCTGAGGCTAGACCACCAAGTCAGTTTGGAAAGACTAGCAGGGAAAGGAAAAATGTCTACCCACATTAGGACAACACTGTGGAGTCTTTCTTCCTCAGCCCAAAACGCACTCACATCTTGATCTTGTTTTAGGGCATGTTTATAATATCCATGATTAATCGCAGCCTTGACCAAAGCCAAGCTTAGCTTCAACATGGTTATGGAAGCCAGGTTGATTACGGCCTAATATGGCTTAGCATGTTCTTTATTTAGTCCTCTGGAACACCAGCAGCTTTTGGGGTGAAGAAATTTTTCTAGAAGTCATCAGAAAGCCATGAGTGTACAGCAGAGATCTCCTTGATGTGAGGAGAATGTGAGCTGAGTAGCCTGCTGACAATCGGATGCTCACCAGATGCCGGTCAAGATTTACCAAAGAAAGACAATAATGCACATAGCCTGCTGTACAGGGATGAAACCCAATATGTTTTATGTAATATTTAAAAAGATTTACAAGTATTGGATTATGTGAATGTCATATATATATATATATGACATATGATATATATATATTACAGCTTCACCTGAACATAATTTATATATTAACATTTATATATTATGAGGGTGGGCACAGTGGCTTAGTAGTTAGCACGTTTGCTTCGCACTGTTGGGGGTTCGAGTCCCACCTCCTCGAATTTGCATGTTCTCCCTGTGCATCGGGGTTTCCTCCAGATACTCCAGTTTCCTCCCTCAGGTCAAAGGCACGTGTTGTAGGCTGACTGGCATTTCCAAACTGTCCGTGGTGTATGAATGGCTCTGCGATGTGTTGGCACCCCCTCCAGGGTGTCCCCTGCCTTGTGCCCAGAGTTCCCTGGGATAGGCTCCAGGCGGTATGGAAAATGGATGGATGGATATTATGAGGGCCTTGATATCAGTATTGCAAAGGGAAATAGTATGATCATGTTTAACTAGCACATTGTATATCTGCCATAAGATATATAGCAAAGCCCATACTGTAAAGAACATATGAGGGAAAACAGGGTATATGTTCTTTACAGTAATATGTGCAGAGAATGCACATATTACAATTATGAGCAATTCCTTTTAATGACTATATTATAACTGGATATTTCCCACTTTGGGCAGCCCTAGTTGACTGTGTGACATTTTCCCCCCAAATAGTGAGCGAGAGAAATGTGAGTGAACTGGGTGTGTATGTCAGAGTGTTTGAGCCTAAACTGGGCTCATTCATTTTGTTGCATAACATTAACCCCTGACCCTCCCTTTTCACTGCTGGACGAGGGTGGATTGGAAGGGGCCCGTCATCGCCCCCCGGTTTCCAAGCTTTGCCCTACGATTCTCACCATTCAGCCGTGAGCTGGCTTTTTATTGGTCTGCCTTAGAGGCTAGCATGGGGCTCCTCACTTCAAGAAGGCACCTCTCCGACACACACACACACACAGCCCACACCACAGCTCGACTGTTCTCCACCTGATCCTGCCAAGTACACCATCGCAGCTCTGGCCAATCCTGTTGCTGGTGCTGCTCACTGGGGGCTGGTGAGGCAGGGAGGGGTGCTGCGTTTGGTGACACATGAAGGCACTTTTTATGAGTGTGTTCGGGCGGGATTAGCTGGATTAGAACCCGACTCGGGAGACCCCCCTGCGGTCGTGCGGAAGTCATCGAACGGTTTTTGAGATCCAGAGCCATGCTCCACACTTCTGCTGGCAATGCTATGTTATCTGCTTCTGGGTTTCCTTTACATTTACTTGTTTCTTTAATTACACATGGAACAAGTTCAGGGAGACTAAGACAGTATGGTCCGGATCTAAACATCCGGCACCATCGCATAGTTTATGCTGCACCTGCTGAACCAGAACTGACTAAGATGATGCAAGTTTAATAAAAACTTTGATAATGCTGGGCACAACATTAAGTAAAGCATGCCACACTGCGGAGCTCATGTGAAAGCTCATGCAGAAAATTCTGCATGTATTTCTTGTGTCCATATGGGTTTCCTTTGGGTTCATTGTTTCCTCCCACCTCTCATAAACAGGCAGGTAGATTGGCTACTTTAAATTCCCCGTGAGTGTGAATGAGTGTGTGCATGTGATCGAGAGATTCTGGGTGCATTTCCCCCTCACATCCAGTGCTCCCAGGAGAGGCTCTGGATCTACCATGACCCTGACCACAATGAAGCGATTAATAAATATGAATTAAAAAATTGTTACTTCAATAAGGAAGTCAAATTCCTGAAAAAAACCCCACATTTACTTCTGTCAGAGGTTCTGATAGTAAGAAGCACCTACTTATGTTGTGCTGAGCAATTTGTCTTGATTCAATCTCAACTGACAGCAAGCTAACTTTGCATACTAAATCGTGCACCCGCTGGCCACACACCACCAACACTCCACGGCCCTTTTAAAGCTTCCTGGAGATAAGAGAAAAGAGGGATGTGATGTCATTGAAGGTGGGAGTGAAAGAGAAGGAGAGAGTGAGAGGTGACAGAGAGAGAGAGAGAGAGAGAGAGAGAGAGAGAGAGAGAGTTCCTGACCTGCAGCTGAGGCACAATGCCCCCAAGCAGTCTGCCGACCCCTGACACAAATTTTACACCGCAGCTGCCATTTACTCCATGCTGCATTACCATATGTATAGCCTGCTCTTCCCTAATTATGCTAATCACATGTCCAGAGCTGCGCCGTGAAAAAATGGGTGTATTTAGCAGTCCGCTGCGTACAAATGCAGCTTACTGCAATCCAGAGATGTACATTCAGAGTGCCTTGAAAGGCCAGATTTTTCCACGTTGCTGGCTTCATTCAGGTCGCTTACCCTGAAGAAAAAAAAAAGCTATTCAAAACAACTAGATCGCAATGCAACAAAAAAGTAGGGAGAGAATGTGTGTGTGTGTGTGTGTGTGTGTGCTCAGAGTACTGAGGATTCTGAGTGTGCACCGACCCAAACACTGAGTGAGTTCCAGCAAAATAAGATATCATCCACAGGCATCCACATGTCTTGGAACTAAGCAATATTCTCTAGCATACGCAGCTATCTGTCACTTTACATAATACTGTACTACTATACATTATAAGGACACAAACAATATAGATTCTTTTTTTTTGGTCCTTCTGCAAGTAGTCAAGACGTCAACATTTGTGCATATACTCATGTAACTTCAGATCTCCTAAAGCTACACAGTGCATTTACTGTTGAACTGGTTAAAAGTAAACACGAGTCGATTTTAAAAAATACTAAATTTCCAGTTCTTGACAATGTGTAAAATAAAAACAAAACTCTCCTCAAATCCATGTCTTACGGCTTCCTTCGGATTTAAATCAATAATCTTTTGAAAAGGCTTGCACAATGTCAACATCGCTCACATTCATAACTCTTAAGGTGCTTTAAGGTCTCTTTACTCTTTTCCCACTTTGAAATTTTAAGCCTGTTAAGACTGAAGAAAAATTGATCCTCTGGCCCAAACACAAATATCTCTATAACTGCTTCCACTATCTTCTTTCTCTCTCCTTCTCTCACTCTCTGAGAGGATGAGAGGGGGAGGGCCGGACCACCCGGCATCCGTGGCAAGACACAGTGTTTACATTGCTGTGCTTCACTCTGTAATACATCTGGCATCCCAGGGCTGGACTCCCAAGAGAGGAGGGGAGGAGGGATGTGAGGCGAGGAGAGTAAGGGGGGGGGGGGGGGGGGGGTTAGTGTAGGGAAACGTTTCAGAAGGAAAGCAAGCAGAAGCCGGGGGGGCACATGGGTAAGTGAGAGGGAGAGTGAAAGAATGAGAGAGCGAGAGACAGAGAGAGAGAGAGAGAGAGAGAGAGAGAGAGCGAGAGAGAAACATTCTGGTGTCTCTGGTTTTTGAATAACATCAGGTGAAGGTATGCACAACATAAACACAGGACTTGGAGGCCTGTCAGGATGCCAGTTGTGAATGGGAAGTGCTCCATTTGTCCCTGTCTTCCACACACATCTGTCTTTTTCAGACTCTTTCAGATGGTTTACAGCAAAACTGACAAGAATGGCCATTTGAAGGGAAATTATACACACGTCGTAATCCTGTATTGCCTGTGGAAACAACATTGCTCACTACAACAGTCTTTGCTCGTGTGTCTTAACAGTGTGAGCAACAAAACTACATATCATCTACACTGTAAGGCAACATACACTGTATTTACACAGTACTCATTTATATTAGACAGCCAGTCTCATAATTACAAACTCTCTACAAGTGACACACTTGTTTATTTCACTCTCCTCACCACAGAACAGAGAGGTTGTGTCATCCACAGCAGAAGACAAGACACACTTTTACACAGACTATATGTCCTTGAGTATAACCATGACAAAGAGCCAATCATAACCATATGTTTAATGGTTTGTATGCACTTTCCTCCACCCGTTAAATGCTTGTCCTACTACATGAAAGGATTTAGCTATATTTCAATCCATTTGCTTCTTTCTCTGAGAATCATACAAGCTTAAAAGTTAAGCCTGAAACAACGGAAGCATTAGAAATCTGCCATAAGTCATATTGATCACAATAACTGATAAAATCATACTGCCCCCTACTGGGTGCATCTAATTCATTGCTTGTGGCTCTTTATTTTAAACTGACTTCAATGATGAAATGAATATCGCATAATGGTGTTTGCCCCTTACCACTCTCCCCACCTCCAGTGTGGGCTGGAAGCCCTCACTCCACACCAGGCTCATTCAGCCTGGTATCAGATGAGCTTTTAAATAGTGGAGGCTCCTCTTGATGACCTCAGGCCCTATGGGACGCAGCCTTGAGGCCTCCAATTCCATGACCCCCCCCCCCTTTTTTTTGGAGAACAGCACAGTCCAACTCTCAATATTTTAATGATTTCTCTGCAGGATTGGTTCATTTCTACCAAGTGGGATGGCCTACAGAACAGCAACTGTCCATGAGAAATGGCGTTAAACGGTTCTAGTATTTTCTTCAAAGAAAAAAAAAGTAGAGTTTGTATTTTTGCACTGTACGGCTGAAATACAATATAATCCCTATCTCATAATGAGGTTTATAAGTGATTTCACTGTTCTGAACAGAACACTCACTGAAGAGACTGAAGAGAAAAAAACCTATATAAGCAATTACAGTGAGAAGAAAAGGAAAACTGTAAGCTGGCGATGTGGATTTTAGAAAGACACACTCTGGGCAACACTCACGAACTGTGCCTGTGGCGTGGAAAAGGCGCCATATTTTAAAAGCAGCTTTCTGAGACGTCTTTCCTACGTTTGTATAAATTTAACTGTGACATACATTACTGTAGCTCTACAGTTAGCTAACGTGACTTACATCTCCCTTTTATTTGTCAATGGCATACCTTTCAGTTACAGATACACACTCAAACGTGAGAAACTGAAACTAAATTAAGACACAAACAGGCTCCTCTCAAACGTTCTGAGACAGTGAAGGCACATGCGGTTCCTTTCAGAGTTGGTTAAGTCCATAAACACACGACCTACATCAGTCTTAATTGTACAATTTGTACAGAAACCAAACAAATTATATTCCTTGGACCTGCACGGTTCTAAATGGCGAGTGATGAAAGCTGAGATGAGATCATGCCGATTCCCATTCGAGCTGAACTTAAGCAGAAGGTACAAGACAACGCGCAATAGTGGGGTCGTTCAGAGGTCGCTAGGAAAAGGCTGTTCCAAACGAAACATAAACATGCATCTTAATGGACACCGGGCCGACATCTTTCAGCTCAAAAACCCCGGGACAGGCAGAACTAATCTATCCCTCCGCTACAGAGCTTAATCCAAACAAACAGATTTCAATGTTCCTGCATCTGGCAGCTGTCATCTCTCCAAATCTGGATCTCTAAGGAGGGGATTTGTGATCGGCTGTCACCTAATAGGCCTGTCACAGAGCAACTGGACTTGCTTAAGTAATATGTTCGTGTTGCGTTCCTGTTGAGATTGGTGAAAATTATTGTTAAAGTAATTTAAGCAATACTTCTGCTTTACTTTCATGAATTTAAGCATTAGTTTGGAACGTTCAAGAAAACCTTTGCATACTTCCCACCCACACACACACACATTTGTTTTTGTGACACTTCAAAACATAGCGTTATGCATATGTAACATATACACACCCAAACACTATGTAGCTATCTATATGAAATAAGAATTTTCTACTCTATTTTTTAAAATCATGTCAACTCTTTGTGTTGTTTTGGGTGTGTGTTTCCTATATTTTGCAGGTTATAATGCTAGGTGTTAGCAATTTACCTGAGCCTCGCTACAAGCATTTCTAAATACATATGGCTGGACATAACGTACAAAAGCAACTGAACTTTCTTAAGAAATGCGTTCGTTTTGCATTCCTGTTCAGATTGGTGAAAATTATTGTTATAGTAATTTAAACAATGTTTCTGTTTTACTTTCATGAATTTAAGCATTAGTTTGCAACGTTCAAGAAAACCCTTGCATACTACACACACGTTTGTTTTTGTGACACTTCAGGACATGGCCTTACACATATGTAACACACATATACACACAAACATTATGCAGCTATCTAAATGTAATAAGATTTTTCTACTCTATTAAAAAAAAAATCATATCCACTCATTGTGTTGTTTTGGGTGTGTGTTTCCTATATTTTGCAGGTTATAATGCTAAGTGTTAGCAATTTACCTGAGCCTCGCTATTTCTAAATACATATGTCTGGACATAATGTACACACAAAAAAAGCCTGACTTGGCTAAAAAGCACTTTAAGTTGTCACAACTATGTTGCTGGTCCTGACAAGGTAGTTTTTATTGTTTTCCTACACACGAGAGACAACAACAACAACAACTCTACAAGGGCTCTCAATTACAATTTCTCACTGACAAGCAACATCTCAAATTTGATGGTGGTATCTGGGAAAACAGTTAGAAACCTGGTGCTGATATTCTGATACAGAATTAGTTTGAAAAGAAGAGACTGTCCATCATTAACCTAATTATACGGAAGAAAACTCGACTCGGTTTAACAGAATGGCGCTATCAAAACTCCTCCATTTTGCTGGAATGTAGATCAAAGTCTCAACTCGCCCCTCCCCACTGCAGGAAAAAAAACCCCACCACCCGCACTTAACGGCCCCAAACAGCGATTTGATTTCCCACAAAATCGCAGAAATTGCCTCAAATCATCTCAAATCTGTTAGTTAAGCGAAGTGAGGCTTCCCTGTTTGTCCCGCGTTCAGCCTCCTCTCTCTCTCTCTCTCTCTCTCTCTCTCTCTCTTCATCCTTTAACCCTGAGACAAATCTTTTTGGAAAGTTGAAAGCCGTCCAAAACAGGACCACACACAGCCACTCGGATCACATTCAGCTGCTGGAGGCAGGCACGCACACACACACACACCCACACACACTCACAAAATGGCGGCTTTGTCAAACATTTCTTTGCTTAAAAACACAAATTAATCAGTCCTAGTAAGAATATCGCAGTGGCGCGAGACGCAGTAAGTAAAGCAGCGTTAGCAACGAAAAGAACTAAAACACATTTGGACGGTTTTTTACTGGACTTCTTCCGACTTTATCACACAATAAACAATTCCTCCAGCATCCCACCTACGCTATCATATCTGTAGGCATATGTTAAAGAAAACAATTATATACAGGTACAAGAGAAGGGAACTTTGATCTTACCTTCCACCCAGAGGTTCTCCACGTTGGTCTCCAGATTAGCTGCCCTCAAACCAACAGCGAAAGCTCCGAATATTAAAAGACCCACGACTAAAAACTTTCCACAGTTCTTTTGTATGTAACAGCCGAGTCTGAACAAAAGCTTTTGAAACTTTGCTCTCAGCCACAGCGGTGCTTTTCTTCCAGTCGCTTTACCCTACAACGGGGGAGAAAACA